>NC_134136.1:78524039-78896665 GCF_040939455.1 Microcebus murinus | reverse complement strand
AAAGTTAAGTGAACCTTTTTACTTTGAGCCAATCCCTGTGTTCAGATAGGCTATGGAAGATGCTGAGAAGAATGTGATATAGTTTCTGCTCCTTGGCAGTTCACAGATTGGTGGGGAAAGAAGACATCCATACACTTAGCTACAACGTGTATATAATTCAATTTGTATTTATGTAGTAGTTACCACACACCACATGGTAACTTTGTGTTGGGTACATTCATGCAGGTTTTATCTTTATGTCTTTTTTTTTTTTTTTTTTTTCAGGCCAGTGACAAAAGTGTATATCTTTATGTCTTGAATGTAACTTTTAACAACAAGGGATCATAGGTCTAAGTTTTACACATAAGAAAACTGAGTCCCAGAGAGGGGTAGTGACTTGTCTAAGGGGTACCAGCTAGCAGAATCAGTGGTGGCCAAAGGAAGAGGAGGAGCCCCAGGCCCTGTCCTTAGGTTGCTCCTGGCCTGGTAGAGGAATGAAACTCCTGCTGGGAGACAATGAAAGATAAGCCCAGGCCTCAGGCCCCACTACAGGGGAAGGTTTAAGGAGACTTTCTGGGGGAGGCAGATGAGGAGACAAAGCTATGTCTTTCACCTGGTGACTCTGGATCTTCATTCTTTCTGATGATGAAGTCCAGGCATCTGAATGGGGATGAGAGAAGTGGCAGTAATTACAGGCGAATCTCATGGGGCCGGAGGCCTCCACCACCCCGTGATGTGGCCATTTTGCAAGAAAGGGTAAGAATCCAGTGCTGCCCAGTCTCTTCTTCACCTGCCCTCTTCTCTGCCCCTTCCAAATTTTCTGTAAACATATTGAGATCTCCCCATCCATTCCTCATTTCTCAGGCAAATAAGTTGGTGAAATACCTGTTGGTTAAGGACCAAAGATCCCCATCAAGCGCTCAGGTAGGGTCCTACCAACCCTCCCCCTTGAGCTTGTCGCTCTACTCTCCTCTCCCCTCATGGTCTGGGAGTAACCTTTTACCTTTATGGCCTCCTCGTTTTCT
Organism: Microcebus murinus; assembly: GCF_040939455.1. NCBI lineage: Eukaryota > Metazoa > Chordata > Mammalia > Primates > Cheirogaleidae > Microcebus > Microcebus murinus. Next base: position 78,895,661 of record NC_134136.1, on the reverse strand, counting down.
CATTTCTCCACCCTTATTTTCCTATACACTGCCATGGCTGGCATCTCCTGCTAACACAGTTCAGGTCTCTGGCTGCACTTGACCCCACAGGACTGGCAAAAGGGCTGCAGCTCTGTGGCCTCTGCTCAGCCTGGCTGCTTCCACTTTTCCCTTCCTGCAGATGTGCTGAAGGATGTCATCCAAGAATGTGAGGAATATTACCCAGAGATCATTGAATGAGCAAGCTATGCTCTGGAGAAGGTGAAAGGGCAGCCTTGGGGGATGGGTGCAATGGGGAAGATTCAAATCAAACAAAGGTGTACATGTCCCTTCTGGGGGAACCATAGAGACCAGCTAGTCCAGCCCCATCATTGTGCTGGTGGGTAGACAGTGGCCTAGGGAGCAGTGTAGACTAGCCATGGGTTATGCAGCAAGTCAGTAATGAAAGCATACCTAGGACCCAAGCCATCCAAACTTAGTCCCAGCTTCTGTCTGCAGCTGGGCACATCCTGACATGCATTTCAGATGCTCACCTGTCCCTTCCATTCCTCATTGTCTGTCTCCTTAGGTTTCCACTAATCAGGCTGATGACATTGATGACAGTAGTACATTTGCTGTGTGTTTACTGGGTGCTGGCACTTAGTTACATGCTTTATGTGTGTTATCTCACTGACTTCTCACATGCACGAAACCCCTAGGTACATGGGGATCTGCGGCATGTCTGTGAAGCTCACTGAATCCTAAGCTAAATTTTGTGATCTCACAGGCTATTCTTTTACTTGGCAGATGTTTCGAGTCAATCTGAAGGAAATTGATAAGCAAAGTAGCTTGTATATTCTCATCAGCAATCAGGAATCCTCCACAGGCATACTGGGAACGTAAACTGGAAAAGGGCTGGGGTGGGAGGGGGGCTTCTGCTTTCGTTCATGGTTCTAGCCCTTCCCTGTCCTCTCTCCCTGTATCCTCTTAGAGGGTCAGGAAAGACAGGGCCCTGACCCTGTCCCAGCCCCCAGCCATAGTTGGAGCCCTGCGCTCGCTCAGTAGTGGTGCCTGTTATGATTGATTGAAGGCTGTAAGAGACTGGGGTGGGGCATTCCTGCTGTCAGGTTTCCTGTCTCTCCAGAAGCTTCCCAGGAAAGCAGGCCTATTGTTGCTTGTCTCTGCCTACTGAGTCCCTGGCCAGGCCTTGGTTGAGTGGTTCTCAAGGAGAGCTCCGTGGTGTTGGTGGGCCAGGATACATTAAGGGCAGGAATATCAGTAGGGCCCAGCCTAGAATTCTTTTGGGGCTGAGGGGTCTGGGAGAGAAAGAAGGGACTCACGTTGACTGGGTGCCTGGGTTGTACCAGGTTGACAGGCATCCTTCCATCTTCTTGGCAGCCTGGGAAGGGGAAGATGTGATTTTCTCATTTTGTGGAATAGGAGACTGAGGCTCATGAGTCTGCGTGCCTTGCCCAGGGTCACATGGAGCCTGAAGCATAGACGCGGCAGAATTCTCCCGTATCTGAGGAATCTGGGAGAGGCTAGCCTAGTGAGCTAGCTGGTGTGTCTTTTGTAGATGGCTGCTGGGCATAATCCTCTCTGTCTTATTATTCCCTTAGGACTAAGGAGTCACCCAAGCTGGGTCTACTCATGGTGCTTCTTAGCATCATCTTCATGAATGGAAATAGATCCAGTGGGGGTGAGTGGCTTGGTGTGCAGCTGAATGGGTGGCTATGGTCTGGATTCCGAGTGTTCATTTTTTGTCCCTCTCTCCTCTTGCCTCCCCTTGCAGCTGTCATCTGGGAAGTGCTACGCAAGTTGGGGCTGCGCCCTGGGTGTGATTGGGCTCTCTCAGCACTTGCTGTCCATGTTGTCCTTTGGCAAGAGAGGACAGTCCCAGGATTGCATCAGCCTGGTGGTCTGGTGGAGAGGGCCCAGGGTTCTGACCAGGGTGGATGGGGAAATGGTCTTGAACTCTCTGCTCCCTCTCTCCCCTATGTCCTCTTTCTGTTTGAAGCCGAGATGTTAGATAGACCTTCAGGTATCTCTGACAAAGAGCCATCTGCTGCTTGCTCTAGTGGCCACACGCTCACTTCTTTCTTCACCTTGTTGAGACTGCCCCACGTGCTAGAGAGGTCTCTTCCATGTCGGGTAATGCCTCGGCCCTTATCTGGGCAGTTCTGATCTGTGTTCACAGGTTATTTTACCCATTACCAGGGTGAAGCATTCACTGTTTGGGGAAGTAAGGAAGCTCATCACAGACGAGTTTGTCAAGCAGAAGTAAGGGGTGTTTGGGGGCTTTGTCTGGCCCTGAAGTATTCTGGGCATATTGATCTGATCCAGAAAGTGCTCGGTCACCACCTTTCTTACAGTAGCTTTAGAGGGATGGGCATCCTGCGTTCTAGAATTGAGTCCTGCCTAAAATTCCCATGGGTGGACTTTTCCAGGACTGGGTCAGACTCAACACAAGGCCCTTGTAGTGGGGTGTGCTCAGAGCAGGGGGCCTGAAGAATGGCGCCTCTGTTTACAACACACCCAACAGAAATCTGGGCTTACTCCTACAGGTGGCAGGATACTGTGGCCTTCCTGTGACATAGTGCCCTACACATGCCTCCACTGCAGCACCCCAAGTGACTTCTTTGCACAAAGTCAATGGGAAATGGCTCAGTATTGGAAGCTGAAACCATGAACTCTGTTTGAGAATGAGTCTGGGGCTGGAAGATCTCTTAGAAATCCTTCAGGGGCTATTTAGTATTTGTTTGGAGTGGGTTGCTATTTCATGCCTAGTGGTTAGACAACAGGTTTGCTTGGTTCAAAGTAAGTTTCATTTCCTTTCTCCAAGGTACCTGGAGTACAAGAGGGTCCCCAACAGCAGACCACCTGAATATGAGTTCTTCTGGGGCTTGCGCTCCTACCATGAGACTAGCAAGATGAAAGTCCTCAAGTTTGCATGCAAGGTAATAGGAAAGCTGCCTGAGTTTGGAATATTAAGGGAATAGGATTCCCCTGGCTGGGTCAGGCAATGTGCAGGGATGGTCAGGTACAGAGCACTCTGAAGTTCATATATAAACATATTTATGTCCCAGAATGCTGCTAGATATATAGTTTACATCATCTCATTAATTCTTCATACTTTGTATTAATCAGCTTGGGCTGCCATAACAAGATACCATAGACTTAGTGACTTGAAAAACAGAAATTTATTTTCTCACAGGTCTGGAGGGTGAGAATCCCAGACCAAGGTCCAGCATGGTCAGTTTTGGTGAGGGCTCTCCTCCTGGCTTGCAGATGGCCACTCTTTTGCTGTCTCCACACATGGCAGAGAGAAAAAGCAAGCTTTCTAGTGTCCCTTTTTATAAGGACACTAATCCTATTGGATCAGGACCCCACCCTTATGATATCATTTAACCTTAATTACTTCTATAAAGGCCCTATCTCCAAATACAGTCACATTGGGGGTTGGGGACTCAACATACAGATTTTGAGGGACACAAACATTCAGTTCATAGCATACTTTCTTATCATTTCCCATATTATAGATGAAGACACTTAGACTCAGTGAACTTAAGTAACTTGTCCAAGGTTATATAGCACCTAAGTTATCAGAGCTGAAATTAGATCTCAGGACTGACCCATGACAGAGCTCTAGTAACTAGGAATTTTTTAAAAATATTGCTATTACTTCTATACAAACCCTATAGTCGGTGCTTAATACATGATTACAAAAGTTACTTTGCTTATAATGATTATCATTCATGTTTTAGGTGCAGAAGAAAGACCCCAAGGACTGGGCTTCTCAGTACCGGGAGGCAGTGGAGATGGAAGTCCAAGCTGCAGCTGTGGCTGTGGCTGTGGCCGAGGCTGAGGCCAGGGCTGAGGCAAGGGCCCAAATGGGGATTGGAGAGGAAGCTGTGGCTAGGCCCTGGAACTGGGATGACATGGATATTGACTGCCTAACAAGAGAAGAGTTAGGTGATGATGCTCAGGCCTGGAGCAGATTTTCGTTTGAAATTGAGGGCAGAGCCCAAGAAAATGTGGACTCCAGCACCAACGTCAACTTCAGCAGAGGAGCTAGCACCAGGGCTAGGTTCAGTGATGGTGCTAGTATTAGCCTCAGTGGTGCACCCAGCCCCAATGGTGCCTTTGGTAGTGGAGCTGGCATTACCTTCAGTGGTGTACCCAGTACCAGTACCAGCTTCAGTAGTGCAGCCAGCATTAGCTTTGGTGGCACGCCCACTACCAGTGCCAGTTTTAGCAGTGCAGCCAGCATTAGCTTTGGTGGAACAGCCAGCACTAGCCCCAGCTTTAGCAGTACAGCCTGTATTAGCTTTGGTGGTGCACCCACCACCAGCTCTAGTTTTAGCAGTCAAGCCGGCATTAGCTTTGGTGGCACACCTTGTACCAGTGCCAGCTTTAGTGATGGAACCAGCTCTAGTTTCAGTGGTCCACTCAACACCAGTGCCACTTTCAGTGGTGGAGCCGGCTCTGGCTTTGGAGGCACACTCAGCGCCACTGCTGGCTTTAGTGGTGCACTCAGCACCAGCACCAGCTTCGGCAGTGTGCCCACCACAGGCACCGTTTTCAGTGGTACACTTAGCACCAGCACTGGTTTGGGAGGTACACTCAGCACCAGTGTCTGCTTTGGTGGCTCTCCCAGCTCTGGTGCCAGCTTTGGAGGTACATTTAGTACCAGTATCTGTTTTGGTGGCTCCCCCAACACCACACTGGTTTTGGTGGTACACTCAGCACCAGTGTCTCCCTCTGTGGCTCTCCCAACACCAGTGCCAACTTTGGTGGTACACTAAGCACCAGCGTCTGCTTTGGTGGCTCTCCCAGTACCAGTACTGACTTTGGCGGAGTGCTCAACACCAGTGCTGGCTTTGGTGGAGGGCTCAATACCAGTGCTGGCTTTGGTAGTGCTGTCTTCACCAGCACTGACTTTGGCAGTACACTAAGCACCAGTGTCTGCTTTGGTGACTCTCCCAGCACCAGTGCTAGCTTGGCAGCACACTCAATACCAGTGCCAGTTTTGGCGGTGCTGTCAGCACCAGTGCTGGCTTCAGTGTTGCACCCAGCACTAACCCTGGCTTTGGCAGTGCATTCAGAACCAGTGCTGGCTTCAGTGGGGCACTTAGTACCACTACTGACTTTGGTGGTACTCCTAGTAACAATATGGGTTTTGGTGGCGCTCCTAGCACGAGCATCAGCTTTGGTGATGCTCCCAGCACCAATGTCAGCTTTGGTGGTGCTCACAGCTTTGGTGGTGCTCACAGCACCAGCTTCTGTTTTGGTGGAGCTCCCAGCACTAGCCTCTGCTTTGGCAGTGCATCTAACACCAACCTATGCTTTGATGGCCCTCCTAGCACCAGTGCCTGCTTTAGTGGTGCTACCAGTGCCAGTTTGGGTGATGGACCCAGCACCAGTGCCGGTTTCAACTTTGGCAGTGCGTTAAGCACCAGTGCTGGATTTGGTGGTGGACTGAGCACCAGCACCGGCTTCGGTGGTGGAGTAGGCACCAGCTCTGGCTTTGGTGGTGGACTAGGTACCAGTGCTGGCTTTAGTGGTGGACTGGTCACCAGCGATGGCTTTGGCAGTGGGCCTAATGCCGGCTTCAACAGAGGACTGAGTACCATCGTTGGCTTTGGCAGTGATTCCAACACCAGCAATGGCTTTACTGGAGAACCCAGCACCAGCGCCGGTTTCAGTAGTGGACCCAGTTCTATTGTTGGCATCAGCGGTGGACCAAGCGCTGGCGCTGGCTTCTGCAGTGGACCAAGCACCAGTGGCTTCGGCAGTGGACTGAACACTGGAGCTGGCTTCAGCAGTGGACCGAGCACTGGTGCTGGCTTTGGTGGTGGAGCCACCAGCCTTCGTGCCTGTGGCTTCTCCTATGGCTAGTGAGGTTTCAGGTAATTGTAATATCTTTATTACCAGGGCCCATGAGGTTGGGTATGAGTTGGGAGATGTTATAAGAAACCCCGGGGTGGGAGAGTGGGGTGGGAAGATGAGGCAATGAGGGAAGTATGAGAAAACAGTATATTTAGTGCTAAAATGTGTTCCTGTGTATTTTGTTTTCAGGTTTATTCCCCACATTTACAGATACCACTAATGAATTGCAACAGTCCTTCCCATGGAGTCAAGATACATCCATGGAATCTTTGTCCACACATCAGTCTAAGCAGCCATGACCAAACAGCTGAGGATGACATGCTGTGAAAAATCTGTTTGCCATTTCTGCTTTATTGTTTGCTTCCTGTATGCTGTCATATTTTGCTATCAGAGTTACATTAAATTTGCAAAATGAATTGGAGTTTTTTCCTGTTTTTTAATGTTCTTAGGTAGTTGTGGAGTGGCATCTTGGGTAGTTGTGGCATCTTGAATTCATAGAAAAGCAGGAGATCAGCATAGCTTTTTAGGGAAGGTGAGGCTCCAATTTTTGGCTCAAAGGCAAGTATGACTTCAGCAGAATAGAGGCTCGGGGAAAGCATGGCCGGCAAGAATATAATAGCTTGAGAAAAGATATGGAGGGGGAAAGCCTGGAGCAGAAGGCAAAGCAAGAGGGTTCTGGACAGTAAGTACAGATTCATTTTGATTCGTTTGTATAAGAATGGAGGAATAGAGGGGGAGGTAATGAGGGTAGGACACAGGAACAAGGGAGGGATTTCTTAGGATAGGAAAGACTTGAGCATATTGCATAGACTGTGGGGCAAAAGTCAATAGAGAGGGACAGGAGAAAGACATGAAAGAATCAGCAATTGACTGAAGTAGCCCGTCCCTGAGAAAGTAGGATGGATTATGGTGCCAGATAATAGAAGGTGACCCTGACTTCGAAGAGGATTTAAGGGTGGCTATGGAAGCAGTTATAGATCTGCTTCAAGCAGTAATCAGCAACTCTGTGGTGGATCCCAACAAAAAAAGGGGATGTGGATTATGCAGGATTTGGGTCTTGCCGGGTGTTTGTGATGGAAGGACAAGGGAACAAAAGCAGCGAGTGTATGAGTCTGTCTCTTTATCACTGGGTTGCTGGTACCTGGCCCACAGTAGGTGGATAGAGAGTGGCTGAAGAGGATTCAAGTTGATTAGGGATGGAAGAAGACTGAAGATGGGTTGAGAGACAATGGAGCAATCAAAGGACTATGCTCTTGATGCAGTACAACAACAAATATTGTTCATTCATGAAATACTACATGTATGCCTATTGTGTGCAGGCATGCTTCTAGAGATACTGGGGATGACATAGAGTTGTAAGGACTTGGGGGGGGGGTTGGCAGTGATCAGATAGTGAGATGCTTGCATTGGAGAAGTCAGACTAGGGAGATGTTGCCAAAGTTCATAGAGTGGGTAGTTGAATGGGAGAAGATGATCACTGGAGTTGAGGGAGTCAGGGGACTGGGAGGCCAGGGTGTTGGTTGGGTCATTCACATGGACAGTGAAATCAATATGGCAGCAAGAGTTGGAGAAGAGAAGAGCACTTGGCCTAAGTGCCAGATTGTTCGCCAATTGTAAGGATGAAGGTGTCATGTCCCCAGCCACCTTGCCCACCAAGGAACAAGGCTCACAGGTACTCACAAGGACCCGTTTCCTCCCCCATCATTGGAGGTGCTACCATAGAACTCTTCCCTCCAGGAAGTCTTCACCCATTCCACACCCCCACAGCACCAGAGCTGAGTCAGGATCAGGATCAGGATCTTGAGAGCGCTGGAAGAAAGCTCACCATGACCTCTTACTCTCCTCCTGTAGCTAGTAAGAGAAGTCTTTATTGATCAGAGAGTATGACTTAAGAAAGAAAGAACTTTATCCAGAGCTAGACAGTTTCTTAGTTGTGGCCAGGAATTGAGACTTGTTTTAGAGCTGCTGAGGGCTTCTTCACTGGTAGCCAGTGAGGCCAAGACCAGAGTCTTCTCAGGGTAGGGAGAAGAGCAAGGATGTCAGTTCCTAAAAGTAGAAGGCAGTGAGGACACAGGCAGTTTGACTTCTTGGAAAAAGGTCAGTAATGAGCAGGGACAGTGTCCAAGGCTTCTTGAGGGTCCCGGGTGACGTCCACATTCTGAGAAGAGAGCCCAAGATTAATAGGAGGAAGATAGCAGTGTAGAGCCCTAGCTCGTCCCCTGCCTCCTATCCTCACTGCCCGGCTCCTCTCTCAGCCAGGCCTGGATCTCGACCCTCTTTTCAGGCCTGCCTGGGTAGGGAATCTCGGCCTGAGGCCTTTGCCCTCCATCTCCATGGTGCCTCAGGTCTGGGCTGTGGGTCCTGCGTTTCTGGAGGCTGGTTATTCTACCTGTTGGTGCAAAACACCCAGGCTCTGTGGCGTTGGGGCAGCCTTTCTGTGGGGGAGGGGACTTTTGCCATGTGCTGTGTCCACAACCAGCCTGGGCCATGGAGTCCCCCACCTACCTCAGGCTTCTCCCGGTGTGTGTTCACGGCCTCCACATTCAGGTAGATGGGCTCCACTTTGCAGCCTCAGAAAAGAGCAAACCATTTGTCTGTAAGCCCTCAAGGTAAGCACAGGTCTTCCCTGAGGTTTTGCCCCCCCCCACCATCAGCACCCACACCCCCAGTTCCATACGTGTGCAGATTGGAACCACCCAGTAGGAGGGAATTTAAACGGCTGTGTGATGCCTGAGGAAGACACCAGGCCTGAGAGGCAGCCTACAGGCGTCCTTCCTGCTCTGCCCCCAACAATCTTAGTTCTCTGAGCTTCAGTTGCTCATTTGTAAATGGGGATGGAGATGAGAGATCTGTTGCCTCCCCTGTCTCTTGTGGTCTGCGAGATCTACGCGGTATGGATGGATCTCTGCTGATCCTCCAAGCCATGTTAGGTGCTGAAGGTGTGGAGGAGTCCTGGGGCCACGCCTTGGACAATCAGTATCAGCAAAGTTCATTTAGAAGACAGTGCGGTTACAGGCAACACCAGGGGTGTAAAACGTCACAGTGGAGTTCTCAGGGACCTGAAGAATGAGGAGGGTGCATCATTGGGGCCTGGAGCTGGCAGAGGAGGCCCAATGCCTGTGGATTGTACCTTACTCCAGGCTTCAGTAAGCCATTCTGCCCTGTGCACACCCCACAATAGATTCGATTCAGTCCCTTTCCTGTTCATGAACCTTTTGTAGTTAACCAATGCCCCAAGAGAATACTGAGCTCTTTCTCCAATATGGCTCCAATCTATAATTTTCCTCTGGTCCCCTTTATGGAGTCCCCCTTCTATAGCTCAGTGTTGTATGCTCACTACACTGTCAGAGACAGAAAAAGTTGGAGCCAGGCCCTGGATTTAGAGGCCATGCTATCCTTTCCCTGTTATCTGACTACCATCAGCCCCACCTCCACCAGGACATCCATCTATTCACGCAGGGAACCTCCCCTAGGACTCTGCTGGGAAAATGGCAGGCACTGGGAGCATGCTCATAGCCCCATATACCTTTCCTTGGATTGCCTGGGGGATACTCACCATGAGCCACAGGCGTGAGTTTGAGCACTGTGTGCAGAGGGCACTTGAGATACGGAAGCTCATCTGGAAAAGAGCAGGAAGCAGCCCTCAGAGATCTCTAGGGCTGGCCAGGGCACCACCTCCAAGGCCTCCGGGCTGGCTGGACTCTCCCCCTGGCACCTCCCCATGCTGGGCTGGGCCTCACCAGGGCCCCCTTCCCCAACCCTGCAGGGGCAGCGCCAAGAGCAGGCTGGGCACAGAGGAGGAGAGCGGGGAGGCGGCCGGCCGGGGGCAGGGAGGAAGGAGCACCTGGGGAAAGGGGGGCAGGCTCTGGGTCCTGCAGGAGGGTCAGGCCGGCCTCCCCAGAGACGGCCACCTATTCACTCCTGGGTCCAACAGGACACCGAGGCAGGCCGCCCCACTGTCGTAGCCTGGGGCCTTGCCCAGACGCCCACCATAAAGTCCCATGGTCCCTGTCGGCAAGTGTCCACTGAGCCCCTGCTGTGCGCCAGAGTCCAGGGCGCAGGTGTGCGTGGCACTGACAGCTCCCGCAGCCTCCTCCCCAGCGCAGCTGCTCCCTCCCACTGCTCCTACACTTCCCCGTGGACTGGCACCCGTGGAGTCACTTGTTCCCAGTTGTTGACCTGGTACATTAAGTGGCTCTGAGTGTTCATGTACAATTTCTTGTCAGGGCCTCCGTTTCCATTTATCAGGCAAGGCTGAGAGGAGGGGACAATAGGCCCATTTTCTGGATGAGGAAACTGAGGCTCTGAGAGGGACGTCCCTCATGGGAAGTCCTGCGTCCAGGAAGAGTCAGAGCAGGGACTTGAACCTAGACCCTCTGAGGCCACGATGTGTGTTCTGTGCCCTGCAGTTGGGTGCCCCTGCCATGGAGGGGCTTGCAGCGTCCTGGAGGTGCCACAGCCACCTGCTGGGCACCCTCATCCTCCTGTACACCCGCTCCCCATCTCCCTCCATTTAGCAAGATCCCTTCATGGAGGAGTTCCACCTCCCTTGGTGGCTTCCCTGATCAGCCCTTAGGTTCATCCGAGGCCTTTGAGGCCTGCCACCGCCCCCCATAGCCAGCCCCCCGAGAGGTCAGGCTGCGCGTGGTACTGGGCATCCATCCTGCTCTTCCTCCTCGTCTTGTCTTCATCGTCGTCAGGCCCTGGGCTGAGGGTGCTTTGTGCCCTATCTCACTGCATCCTCCATGATCCTCTGGGGTTCTGTACCCCTCACTGTACCCATGAGGAAACAGACCTGGAGAAGGGAAGCCACTTGCCTGAGGTCTCTGATCCAGCTCTGCCACTGCCTCAACTAGTGACCTTGGCCCAGATTCTTCCTTCTCTGGCCTTCAGTGTCCTCATCTCACAGGACAGAATTGAACTAGATGCAATCTGAGGGTACCCCAGGCCTGAAGCTTGTGGGTCTACATTCCCAGTCACATCATCTCTCTGGGCTTTGTTCCAACATCACTCACCTGAGTAATGGGGGTAAGAACATCTGTCCACCCCACCCTGCCCTGCCCAGCTGCCAGGGTAGTTGTGAGCAGCCGGCGTGGCCTGTGTGTGAAAGCAAGTAGGAAGTGGAGAAAGCAGGAGGTACCCATGTCCCCCAAGCACTCCACACATATCTGAGAGGGGAAGGCCTCTGGCATGCACCTGGGATCAACTCCTATTGACACTCTGAGCCCTATGACCTTGGGCAAGTCACCTCACTTCTCTCCATTTCTTCATCTGGACAATGGGAGTTATAGTGCCTGCCTCACATTCTCAAAAATTTGCCCTGAAAATTAGAGACGTGAACATACATAAATCTAGCAGGGCAAGGACCCCCATGCTACACATCCCATCAGCTATTTCCAGTGAGGAAATTGAGGACTAGGAAGAGGAAATGACTTATCTAATGTCAAGTTCTCAAGTTCCCTGGGTTAAGATTCTGGATGACCCCATATTACAAGTGCTTTTTATTTTGAAACTAGAATTATAAGAAAAAATCCAAGACTGCAGGACATTGTAGGAATAAAATATTATTTTGTACTGTCCTTAGACACCCTCAAAATATCACGGAAGTGCCAACACTTCAGTATCCACATTGGAAATGGACTCTCACACCTGAAGGTGATATAACCGTCCATTGCCAGGCCACCTGTTCTAGTTTGCAGTTCAGTGTATGTAGTCAGTATATAGGTACTGTGTAAATACAATGTCTAAGATATTTTAAAAAACAAATTACTATTTGAAAACAATTTAAAATACAAACATCATTATTTTAGGGAAATCATCCCTACAGCAAAGACAGAAACCTATAATCAGGATCATGAAGCCATGAAAGGCCCCTGATGGCAGCATGTTTTAGGAAAATACTGGCTCAGCTATTTCAGGTTGAGGCAGACTGTTAATGTTGGCTTTGAAAATGCTAGCTCAGAATAATACTAATACTAATAATAGAAGCTAACATTCAGATAGCCTGTACAATGTGCCATGAACTGTTGTAAGCTCTTTACATATGTTGTTTATTTAAACTTCACCATTATTCTCCCCATTTTACAGATGAGGAAACTGAAGCCAGAGAGGTAAAGGAATTTGTCAAAGGTGGTACAGCTAGTAATTGACAGAGAAAGAATCTGAAGCCAGACATCTTTGTTCTAGATACTCTGCTGTTAACCACTAAGATACAAACTCCTAATTGCTGGTATCAGGGTCTCGAATCATGTTTAGTTCCCCACGCCAGAAACAGAGAGGAAGGTGTTACCAGAACTTTTATCCAGGAAGTATGCCAGGAGGCACCGCATGACAGCCTGGTGGCAGATCACCAGTACGTTCTCCTGTCGTTCTAGCTCCATTATAACTGGCTCCAGACGCTGGACCAGATCCTCATAGGACTAAAAGTGAGAGAGACACTTGGGTAAGAAAGGGAGATGAAGCATATTTGCCAGATGGGAGTAACTCTAAACCAGGAATCAGAAAAACTTGGTTCTGGTGCCAATTCAGTTGTTGACCCAGCAATATGACCTTAGGTAACTCACTGCCTTCTTAGGATCTCTATTTCTCGTCTGCTAAATGAAGACAATCAATATAGTGGACTAAATAACAATAGTAAAACTCCTCACTACGAAATGTCTTCTTTATTTTTTATTTCAGCATATTATGGGGGTACAAATTTTAAGGTTTCAAATAATGCCCTTGCCCCCCAAAAATGTCTTCTTAATTGCACTGCTGATCTTTCATTTAAAAAAAGTAAGAGAAATTCTATGAATATAGGGTTCCTAAATGAAGAAAACCTTGTAAAAAAGAATGATAAGTGTGGATGTAGAAGCCACAGCTACCCTGGGGGCATTTGCCAATCATAGTAACCAAGAGGCTTGAGTTTTTTTTAAAAAACAAACCTCATATAAATAGGAGATAAGGCCTTAGGTATACACAAGGTAGGGAGTTGGGGCTGAGACTGTCATACAAATCTGAGACCCTCAAAGGGAAAATATTTACATCTTCCATAAAAGTGTAAGCTAGAAAAACTCCACTCACAGGCAAAGGGGAACAACAAGAAAATGTATCTGTCTCTTCTTGGCTCTTTGTGGAAAAAATTAAGAGAAGACTCCTGTAAGAATTTATAACCACCAGCCTTCCCTCAGGCGGGGTGGTGATTCAGAATTACATTAGCCATGTTGTTTGGAAAATGTTATGCTGAAAGTTTAATAAAAAGTGGTCTCAAGTTGTTAGCTCGCAGGACTACAGATAAAATGGAAATTTTCTCTGGATTCTCTCAACTCAGGCTGTATGAGATTCCCAAAGATAAATTCTTGCTAAACTGGAGCTCACATAACACAAGGAAATAAGCTGCCATGAACAAGACTAAGCAGAAACAAGAATAGAACCCTAAAAACTTAAGGGATGTACGATATAAAATAAATGTTTGAAATTTTTAAAGCAATAAAATGTGGAATAGAAAATATAAGGAAGAAACAAGATGCCATCAAATATATGATGTAGATTTGAAAAAGAACTAAATAAAATTTCAGAAATGAAAAATATATTCATTAAAATTGAAAACACAGTGGATAGGGTAAACACATATTAGATACCACTTAAGAAATAGTGATTTAGAAGATAAAGCTTGGTCCTTGCCTGCGAGAGTGGCCACTGTGTTGGTGCTCTGGGGCTTGGACCCTGGCTAGCCAGAAAAAAAAAAAAATTTAAAAAAAAAAATAAATAAAAATAAAAAAATAAAAAAATAGAAGATAAAGCTGAAAAAATTATCCAGAATGCAGCAAAAGATACAAAAAGATAGAAAATAGGAAGGAAAAATTAGGAGACATGAAGGATAGAGGCAGGAGTAACACATCTAATTATATTTCCAGAAAGAGATAACAGAGAGAATGTGAGAGAAAAAAAATTAAAGATATAATATATGAGAATTTTTCAGAATTGCTGAAGAATCCCAATCCTCAGATTCAGGAAGTCTCACTACTTCTAAGCAAGACAAATAATAATAATAAAAAAAATATATCTAGACACGTGAGAGTGAAACGCAAAAGGAACAAAGATACAAAGACCTTAAAAGTAAAAGCTAGATAGAAAATAAATGACAACTAGACTGATAGCAGATTTCTTAGCCACAGTAGAAGCCAGAAGACAGTAGGGGGTAATATCTTCAAAATGCCGACAGAAAACAACTGTCCACTTAGAGCTTTCTACCCAGCCAAAGTATCACTAGGATTGAGGAATCCCCCACCCCACCAAGACATTGTAAGACAAAAAGAAGGGTAAGATTACTATCAACAGACCTTCATTAAAAAAGCTTCCAAAGGAAGATGAAAAATTAACTCAGAAGGAAGACTTGAGATACAAGGAACAAGAGCGATCGAAAGAATCAGTAAATGTAGTTAAATCTAAATAAACATTGACTGTTTACCATAATAATAACAGTAATAACAACAGTAATAATTCATTTGGGGGTTAAGACCAAGATTGACCTAAAACACAAAACAATTAGCATGTAAATTATGAGAGAAAGTGACCAGAGTCTTAAAGTTCTATTGTTTAGGGGGAGGGTGGAGATATTGATTTTAGATTTTGTTAACTACATGTATTAAAATGTTAAGTGTCAAGTTGGTTCTATTGCAATGAATAACAAATAATCATTATAAGTGATTTTAAAATACAATATTTTGACCTTACATCCTTAGTGGGATATATCTGCTAAGAATAAAAAGAATCATGATGAAGTCTTTTTAAGAATATTAAGGGTAACTTCTAAATAAATGGAAACAGATTATATAACTTAAACATGGATGTAAAAACTCTATCAATCCTTAAGAAGGCAAGAACAAAATGAAAAATAAACTAGGCATAGAGAGCTCAAGACAAGATAATAGAAATAAACTAAAAAAAATAGTAATTATAATAAAAGAAAATATACCAAACTTACTATTCAAAAGGCATATATTTTTCAGTTTGGATTAAAAACAACAGAATCCAACTATAAGCTGTGTTTACAAGAGACACAAAACAAAAATACACATGGAAGTTGAAATAAATTAATAGATAAAAGTGAACTAGGCAAGCAGTCTCCAGAAGCAATCTTGTATTGCTATATTAATATTAGATAAAATATACTTTTTGGTATGATGGACATTGGAAACTAAGAAAATGGGAGGTTGGGGGTAGTGAGGGATCAAAAATTACTTATCAGGTACAATGTACACTATTCTTGTGACAGGTACACTGAAAGCCATGACATCACCATTACACAATTCATCCATGAAACAAACAAACAAAAAAAACACTCATACCTCCCAAATCTATTGAAATAAAAAAACGAAAATAAAATACACTTTTGGGCAAAAAGGATTATCAGGAGAAAAGAGGTTTGGTCACTATGTAATAATAAAGTGTACAATTTACTAAGAAGATGTAATTGCTTTAAATTCGTATGCCTCTGATAATATAGCCTCAAAATACATAAAGGAAAACAAGGACAAATTAAGATGGATTCTATAATGTCATTTCCAAGGAGGACGATACAAATATGAAAGTGCTATGTAACTGAACAGAATATCTATTGTTTTATCTTCCCAGATGTCCTGCTTTTCTGATAATTCCTCCCAGGAATTTGTATCGGAAATGGAATATGACTAATAAATGCTCTATATTGTGGAACTGACTAAATGGAGGCTGGGTTGAAAGCAATGAGAATTCATCTCATATGGGGATAGGAAAGTGATGGTCTGGTTCATGTGGTGGCAAAGAAGTCGGTTAAACAATTAGCCATTGTCCCTTTGGATGATGCCCTGTTACCCAGAGAGGATGGAGCTTTAGGCAACTTGGCAGCAAAACGTCAGGAAATTAGAGGATGTTGAATTATTTCAAGTGTCTTTAGTGATGGGATACCAGAGAAAAGTCTAGGATAAAGTGGGCCTTCCTGAAAGCAGAGAGAATAAGGAAGCAAATATGTAGCTTTTTAAAAAGTCTGTTGCTTATAGCCAAGAATCTAAGCCAAGGGTCAGATAATCATGTGTTTTGTGAGATGGCAGCTGCCGCAAAATATGCTTTACCCTGTTTCTAAAGCTTTCTAGGCAACTGTGGAATCCTGGCAGTTGGAATGGAGGTCTTGGGGAGGAGTTATAGAAGTTACACCACCCCTCCCAACCTTACCTCTCCCTTGGGATAGCGGTAGCGATATTTATCTTGGTCTCGTAGTGCAAATTCTTCAGGATAGTGTTCCTGGATTTCTTCATAGGTCATCTCCTCACAGACACCCTGAGATAAAGTATTTGGGGCAAAAGTATTCACAAGATGAAATCCACACAGCCTTTGTTATAGTTCTGAGACCAATGATTGTGGAAAAGTAGCAAGTGAGCACCTGGGTCTTGTGAACACAGCTCTGGATTTGCGCCTGTTGTCTGTGAGTGTGTATGTGTATGTGTGCATGAGGTGTGCAGCTATGTGGATGTGAGAGTAAAGGTAGATGGATAGGTGAGCTCATGCTGAGTGTATGGTGTTTTTCTATGATTGTCCCAGTAGGTCCATGGGTGTACCTTACATATCTAATTATGTATTTTTATACCTCCATGTGTGATTGGTAGAAGAGGGTCCATGTATCTGCGAAGTGCATGTATGCAAGTGTGAGCATACTTGTGGTAGGTATCTGTGACTGCAATATGCAAGTGCATGCATGTGTGCACATATACCATAGTGATCTCCCATTTGATAACATTTCCCATCCCTCCTGCCCAGACCTCTTCTTCAGGACCTATGGGAGATAAAGAAACAGATATCCATAGACATTTCAGAGAAGAACAATTAGTAAATTTCTAAGGGTGTCAGAGTGGGCTTTGGGGAGATACACTCTCCTCAAGCAAAGAAAGAATGGAGGACTCAGAGAATTAGTTCCTCAGGAGCTTATGAGAAATTCCAAATCTACTGAGAAATCCCCAGAGGTGAGGTGGCTGCTGGTGGCAGTGGGAAATTATGTTGGGTTTCTAAGGTTTCCTTCTGGATGTGTGGATTTTAATTAAACCATCCTGTGGGTGGGGGAGGGCAGCAGGCTCTGGTTGCTGTCTTTTGGATCCATCTACCAGGCTTCCTTCAGGGGTGAGAAACCCCGCCCCAACCCACAAACAGTTCTGCAGTGTTGAACTTCTCCAACTGACACTGCCCATGAAAGAAAGTGCAGCCTACTGGGTACACAAGGCCCTTCCAGATTGGCTTCAACTTTCTATTCTGAGGAATGCCAGGAGCCTATTGCCTATAGAAATGGCCACTGACTCCTTATTGACTTTAGGCAAACTGCCTAATCTCTGCGAATTTTATTTTCCTTATCTACAAAATGAGGAGAATTACAACTACTTCATAGAAGTGTTTTGAATATTAGGAATAATTTATGTAAAGGATACTAGTGCAGGATGTACATGGCACATTTTAAAGACTCAGTCAGTGGAATTAAGTATAATTATTATTAATCATAGAAAATAAACCAGAAACTTAGGCATCATTCTAAATTCTTGCTTCTTCCTCACCCATCCCTCCAGAGCCAATTCCTGAGATTCTACTTCCTAAATCTCTCTCAAATCTCTTCCTTTTTCCTCCTTCTCTGTCTCCACTGCTACAACTTTAGCAGTTCCATATAAACACAATATCCTATTTGCTTATGCTGCTCTGTCTGCCTGGAATACCATTCCTGATCCTTTTAACTTGGTTCACTGCTACTCAGCCTCAGGCTTCAGGTAGGCATCACTTCCTCCAGGCAGATTCTGGCTGGGTCAGGTGCTGTGCCCTGACTTCTATGCACCTATGGTCTTGTCTATCAGAGCCTGTATCACACACACACTGTTTTGTATTTCTGTTTATTCCTCTGTCTACGTAATTTATCACAAAACTCAGTGAAGATAGGAACTAATCAGACTAATTTCTGTCTCTATCACTACTCCAGAACCTGAAACAAGTAGATGTTCAATAAATGTTCACATCACAGGTGGGCCAGAAATAAGCAGCAACTAAACTCCTATGATGAACAGTTTACACATTTGTTTGCATGCATTTTGTAGCAAATGTATGGGATCTGTAGAACAGTGCTGCATAGCTCTTTTTTAACTATACGTATCTCAGTACCTCTATATTTATGTACATATGTATGAATGTACACACACACACACACAATCTATAGAAGCATATCTAGCAGTCAAGCAAGTTAACCTATCCACACACAAGTTATCTACACTTGTGATGAAGCTTTTATGTTGATGTCCAACCACTATAACCTGTGGGCTGCTGCCCTGTGCCAGTGTACCTAGAGTGCAGGTAGACAATGGAGAAGAAACAGCTTCTTTCTCAAAGAGCTCATAGGAAAACCTGATCCTGAAGAGCCATTGCCATATCACCAGAGTTGAATCCTTTATTCCTCTTTCTTCCTCACCCTGTGAAGCCAGTGCACTACCAAGTCCTGTTGATTCTACCTTTGAAACATTCCCCAAGTCTTTCTTCTTCATCTCTAACGCCACTACTATGGTTCAACATGCCCTCACCTTTTGCCAAACTAATGCAGCCATCTCCTTACTAACCTATGTGCTCATTCTGGCCCTTTTCCCACTGAGTCTCCAAACATGCCCAGGGGTGGACTTTTATTTAAAAAATGTAAATAATGTTCAGACCAATCCTCCTTGATTTAGACCCCATCAATGGCTTCCCACTGTTGTTAGCTCAGCATCTGAATCCCCCAACGTGGCCTATAAGACCTCATGGCTGCACTTGCTTTTAAGCCTCATCCCCATTTTCTCCAGACCTCGTTATCACCATCTCAGCCTCTCTGCTATTCTTTCCTTCAGTTCTCTGAACATGCCATGCTCTCTTCACATCTCTGGGCCTTCACATGAGCTGTTCTCTGTCCCTGAACTAAATTTTGCCTGCTTCATATCTCACCTCTAGCTTCCTCCAGGAATCTTTCCTTGTAAATCCCGCGCCCTCCCCCCCCCCCCGCCCCATCAAGTCTGGTCAGGAGCACCCTCATCTTCTGATCCCCCATAATCCCTTATACTGTCCCTCCCATAACCTTTTGTCACATTGAGATGTAATGTCCTATTTACTGACTGCTCCATGAGGGCAGAGACTGTGTCTCTTCTGGCCTTTACTGGATCCCCAAGGCACAGAATAGGATCTGGCACACTGCTGGTTGCCCAGAAATCTTTGTTGAACTAATTAGCTTCCCCACAGGGACTGGAGCAGGGGCAACCCAGGAAATAAGGCCAGACTCAAGCTCCCCACCGCCATGCATCTCACCGCGTCAATCTCGTTCAGGGCCTTCCACTGTTCATAGGGGACACCCAGGGCCTCAGCTGTCTGGATGGTCCTCTTCATGTGGCTGGTCCACACCTTCAGGGAGCTGATGCCCTGGGACCGAATGAAGTTGGCCAGGGCATAGGCATACTAGGGTGTGGGGGTGCAGAGGAGGAGAGGAAGGCAAAAGAAGAGGTGAGAGAGGACAGGGTACCCATGAGAACAAGCTCAGATCTGCTACAAATGGAATGGTGATGAACAAGCAAAGAGCAGAGAGTTTAAATGTTCCAAATTTATAAAAAGCTATACTCTTTCCTATGTGATTAAGGGTCAAGGGAACAGAAAAGCGTGAGTGAGTGAGTGAGTGAGTGAGTGAGTGAGTGAGTGAGTGAGTGAGTGAGTTTGTGTGTGTGTGTGTGTGTGTGTGTGTGTGTGTGTGTGTGTGTGTTCATTGATGCTTGCTCACTGAACCCTTTACTTGGTTATTTATTCATTGAAACAGGCCCACCTCTAACATTTGTAGAAGCTAGGACAAAAGTACAAATGGAGGCACCACATCCATAGTATTCCTCCCTTCTCATTCCATTTCTGGCTCTGCACTGCACTTCTAGGTAACTTGAGTACATGTTTGTAGATGATCCACTCACATGACCAAGTTCTGTCCACACCCCACCTCTACTAATCTCCATGCTTCACAAACGGCAACTCCTTGGCCACCCTTTGGCCTACGGGTGAACACTCCTGTTATATGACCAGGCCTCAGGTGGACAGCCTGTAGGGTAGGCTCATGTAGGCACTGAAAGCAGACTCTAGGCAATAAGGGCAAAGAGTGGGGTACCCTAAGTATGAACAGGTAGTGCAAGTAGAGGATTTGGAAGACATTTCTATTTCTCTTTGACACTGTGAATACCCATTGCTTAAGTAGGGTTCCAGGTATCCAGGTTCTAAGGGCATTAACACATCTATTGAGTGTGTGTGTGGCTCTGTGCTGGGTGCTGGGGTGTTCTTGATCTCAGGGGACGGCCAGTGCAGTGGGGGAAACAATGGCAGCACTGACGGGAACCACAAGGGCTGTGGGAGTCCAGAGGCACAAGTGACTCGCTCTTCTTCTGTGCACAGGTGTGTTATCAGTCACGATGCTGTGTTAGGAACATCCATCTGCACAAATGCCTAGACACAGGCACGCATGTGTATACAGAGATACAGCCACGTTATGCACACATTTAATTAGAGATATGAGTCAACAGGCCGCATGCTCTGGTGTTAGGAGTCCTTGACTGGGAGGTAAGAGACATAGGTCAAACGCCCCCAACTCCCTCACATGGTCCCCACGTGCCCCCGGACAGGTCCCTGCCCCTCTCTGTCCTCATACCGCCTGTAAGAGGCAGAGAGCACTGGCTCGCCTGGCCTGCTCTCTGTGAGCATCACTTTAGATAGTGGGTGGGGGGCACACAGACTCTCTTACACAGTAGGGGCTGCACAAGTGAGAGCGATGGTGATGGGGGTGACAGTCGATGGGAAGTACTTTGTAAACCGGGCTGGTGCACTGTGCCCATGAGCACGAAGGTTGGGGCAGCTGTGAGTGTGCTAGGAAGGTGCACCCTGTGGAGACTGCAGCCACGTGTCAGACCCTGCTCTGAGCTGTGTCGGCAGGGCGTGGCTCCAACCGAGACACCCCTGCCACAGGTGCTCTGACGCGGTGCTGAGGGGTGGGAGTGGAGGGGTCAGAGGTCAGAGTCTATCTTGAAGGGAGGCTGCCCGTCTGGAGCTAAGAAAGGGAGCACCGAGGACTGGGCCTTCTGGGGCCACGCCTGGGACCACACTTTGCTCCTCTCTGGGCCTCAGCTTCCCCATCCATAAACCAATGACAGCAACCAACGCCCATCCCAGGGAGCTGTTGTGAAGATTAAATGAGGCACACACGTGTGCAAGCACATGGCACCACGACTGGGCAGAGGTGCCCAATAAATGAGAGCAATGTCAATAAATGTCCCTCCTGCACTTCACTTCCGACTTGTGCCACCCCAAGCAGTTCTCCCAGCAGAAGCAATACCTGTGCTAACAAGCCCAGGCACAGGGCCAAATGCTGGGGCCATGCACCCCTTTGTGTAGCCAGCACCCAGCACGTGCAGGTCAGTGTGCCTGGCTGGGGAGAAGAGATTCACGCCAGGAGAGTCAGATGGGCCACACCTGGGAGAGCAGGAGCCCAGGGCACGCGACCTGCCTGCGGGGGAGGAGAGGACCAGGAGGGCTTTCTGGACCAGACCATGGAGCAGGTGCTGGGCCTTGGAAGGGAGCGGGAGGGCAGGAAGGACACGTCGCTGGTGGGGACAAGTGCTGCTAAAGTGATACCTGGAGGGTGGGGGCGGGGCAGCGGCAGCCCTGAGTCTGGGAGAAGAAGGATTAGGGGTGGGCCCCTCAGGGCAGCTGTCTGTGTAAGCCACGGTCACCCGCTGACACAGGCGACAGAGGAGGGCAACCTAGGTGGGGAAAGTGCACAAGCAAAGGCCCAAGCTCTTGACCGGTCAGGCAGGGCCAAGAGAAGCAGCTGGATTTGGGCAGACCCTGGGTGCCTCGGCAAAGCTATTAGACCTGCAGAAGCAGTGGGCATACGTGGGCACATGACTGCGTCAAGACTGAGTGGCTGATGGCTGGAAGGGCCAGAATCTGCTTCTCCCCCATCGCAGGGTCCTCCAGCTCCGGACCCAGGCAGTGGCCAGCCTACCCCCCGCCCACCTGGGTCAGCTCAGCCAACCGCTCTGGGTACCTGGTGTCCTCCCCACCTGCTTGCCCCGAGCTGAGAGTCCAGAGTCGCCTCCAATACGGCCTCTGAGGTTGAGCTCACTCTCACCGTGCCGGCATAGGTAGATGGAGCGGGGCGTTACGTGGATGTTCATGAGGTAGTAGACCGTGCGGCTCTGGATGTGGTCCTGCACTCGGTTCACCAAGTAGCGTGTGCCCACGTCGAAGATCTTGATATAGGACAGGTGGCTGGGCCAGAGCCAAGCACAAGTAAGGGCACCTCAGGAACTGATGGTGGTGGAGTTGATCCCAAGAGAAAGTCCCAACCACATACCCTGTTTTCAAGCTTACTCCCCAACCCAGATCTCACCTAATGCGAAGCCATACCTTGCCCTGTCTTGTGTACCTGTCCTATAGACTTATTTCCTGACCACCCCAAGGAGCTCATTGCCTGCTATCATCTCCCCTGTCTCATTTCCTCAGCCTCAGCTTGAGCCAAGCTGTCTTTTCACCTTCATTCATCACACTACAGGCAGCTGGAGTTCTCTCCTCTGTAGTTCACACCCATTATACTCAAAGAGAAAGAGTAATCCTCTGCATCTCTGGCCAGTCTCCAGCATCTCACTGGCAGCTTTTGACCTTTCCATTCCTCCTCCCTTTCTGATCCTGAGCCAAGCTCTTCCTTCCTGTTTTTGTTTGTTTGTTTGTTTGGTTGGTTGGTTGTTGTTGTTTTTTTAGCTATGTATTATACTTTATACTCTACAGGAAGCTATCAGACTGTGTGTGCATATGTGTTTGAGTGTGCATGTCTCTCTTCTCCCTCAGAAAGGGGGTTGGGATGTGTTCTTTCCCTAATTGCCATGCTGTCAACCAACATACCTTTCTCTGTTCTATGCACTGTTCTTGGGGTGGGGATCCAGAGTCTGCCTTTTGGCAGCTCTTTTGGCAGTCAGGAACATATACTTGGAGACATATGACCAATGCCCAACATTCATTCCACAGTCACTCCCTCTGTGGTGTGCCAAGTACTTGGGCATGGGGATACAGAGGTGGTCCACAACACCATTGGAGAACTTGTGGTGCTTGCTCAAAGTTCCTTTCTGTCTCCTCAATTCTGTGTTCTGTCATGAACTAATAACTACATATGGAATGATAATCAAACTATTCAACCACCTGTTTCTGGAGGAGCTGGAAGATGGGGTAGGGACAGTGATTAATCACATCTGAAGCATGGAGCATGACTCCTGAGGTCTCTGCTGTGCCAGGCATTAGTTCTTTAGTTGTTGGCTTAGAGGGAGTTCAGAGAGATTCCTGAGAAGACGTGTGGGAGGCTGGGCCAATGATGTGACACCAGCAACCCTGGTTGCATGGTAACAAAACAAACTGAGTGGAAAGAGCTGCACTAACCCAAGGCAGTTAGTAAGGCTGCTGATGGGTTTGTTTTCAGAAAACCTCTCCCTTGATCTTCCTAGAGAATTTTTTATGTCTGTCTCACACTCCTCACGCCCAGTCCTGTGATCCACACCCAATAGCTCTCACAGGGCACTTGCACTTGTTGAACATTTTCTGTGCATCTGGCCTTTACAATTCTGTGGGGATTTTAAAGTCTCATAACCATCCTACAGAGCAGAGATTATTATCTCTGTTTTATAGGTGAGGAAACTGAAGCACAGAGAAAGGAAGTGATTTACCCAAAATCACTTTCTCAGAAAGAAGTAGACTTGGGATTTAAACCCCAGAATACTCCCCTCTCTCAAATTATGTCTCATAGGACTCTCAGAGCCTAGGGGTAGGCCATATCTGATACACACTTCTTGCCTGGTTACTGTCTGTTCCTAACACTAGGTCCTGCATGGCCCTAGGAGAGCTTCTCAATTCCTCAGCTTAGTCTGATATACTAGGTGCCTTCACACACTGGCGCCAGTTGGCCTCACTTCACAGTCCCACGCCCATACCCATAACTTCTCTGTTTTATTCTTGCCTTCATGCTTTTGCTGTTACACTTGGAATATTCTCTGTAGTCCTCTTATTCAGATGTAACTAGGCTATTGCAAAGTTCTGTTCTCTTTGCTTGAAAAGATGTGCCTTGCTTGATTTCCAAGTTGAGTTCCTACACATTCATCCATCAAGAGTCAGCACATTCACTCACCCCAGGAAGCTTCCTTTGAGACCAGCAGTCCAATGCCCACCCACACCATGTGTAATTTAAAATAAAAACTATAAATGATATAATAATACGAGGAGGTCCTCCTAGGTTCTAGTTTTATTTTTTCTACTTTAACTAACTTGATGCTGTTTTTGAAATATCAAATATTAAAAAGCTTTTAAGGTATTTTTCTTGTTTTTGGTAGCCTCTATCTTGCTAGTGCCCTAAGCACAAGTTTAGTCTGCCTTTTGGGCAATATAGCTCTTCCAGACCTTCTTCCTCCAAGCTGGGCTGAGTTCCATGCTCTGTGTTCCTACAGCCCACTTGGTTTATTGTCTCTACAATTGTGATCAACCATGTACTCATTGTTTTCCCCAACCAAATGGACATTCTGTCAAAGCAGGGACAGCCCTTCCCTCTTTGGGCTCTGTGCTCAGGCATGGAACTTGATGCATGGGTTATAAATGTCTGCTAATAGAAAAAATGATGACATAAATCTGACCTTCTGGATTTATTGTCTTCAGGCCCAAACTGATTCATCAAACAACAACTGAACACCTGCAGGAGTCTAGGCCCAGGACTGGGGGCTTTCTCGGTCTTGTTCTCTTACTTCTGTCCCCTTCCTGCAGGCTCCTTTCACCATATGCTGTTAGCCTATATGGCGCCATTGTGGAAACTTGAAAAAGTAGCACTTTCCTGAAGACATATATAGCCCCACTCCAGCAGATGACAGAAGCAAGTGTACTCTTGACCATGATGTCTGTACAATGAACAATCTAGACAATCACACATAAAGGCCATGCCCCTTGCATTGAATGTCTAAGCCTCATGTAACACTTTTTGTGATACAGGGATGTGGCAGGGGCATCCAGAAAGGAAGTTTGGGGATATGGGTTTGAGTATATATTCTGTTGCTGACTCATTGTGTGGCCTCAGGTAAGTCTTTGACCTGACCTGTGTCTCAGTTTCCCCACCTAAGGAGTGGGGCAATAACAATGCTCATCTCTCAGTACTTTGGTTGGTAAGGCTGGAAGGTTGTTCTTTAAACTTCTTAGGGTGGTAATGACCATGTGAGACCTCCTTAAATTTCTCGCTTGGGTCCTAAAGGGTGTGAGTGACCCAGGTCCCTTCTCATCACACCCTGTTTTGAAAGAGGGTACGGTTCTAGAAACATCCTACATCTAAAACTCACATCTGCCCTGTACTGCTACATAACACCTCTCCTATCTTTGGTTGGTGTTATGACAGAACATTTCTTGTCTTCCTTGGGTCTCCCCATGTTTTAAGGTGCTGTGAGAGCTACCACAGGATAGAACCCACATCTCTTGCCTATATTTACACCCCTTACATCACCAGAGCCAAAGGAGCCTGACAGACTTTTTGATTGAAGAGGCATATGAGTGTTGTGAGAAGAGACATGACTTGAGGATAGAATAAGTAGTTAGAATTCTAGGTCTACCCCCTGACTTGTGGTGGGAGCGTGGGAAAGTAGTTTAAGCTTTCTAAGGCTCAATTTCTTGAAAATTTATGATCATAAGACTTGTCTCAGCCTCCTTTACAGGGATGCTGTGGAAATTCAATGAAAGAAAGAAGGTGAACATGTTGGGAAATTGAAGTGTCATTCATACATGAAGAATACTTTTGTAATAATAATAGAAACACCCACAGGAGGGAGGTATTTGTTCTCAGGGTCCTGATCTGTCCATATTGCTTAGGAAATCACTATTTCAGTCATCTAATTGAACCCTTTCACATCAAGACATAAGAGCCAGGAGGGCCCTTGAAGACAGATCTTCATATTATAGATAGAAAAGCTGAGGCCCAGAAAGGAAGGACATTTTCCCAGGTCCTACAGGACATCAAAAATGGGCTAAAGATCCAGACTTAAACTTTGGGGTGATGGGCTCTTACCTATCCAGTTCATCATCCAAAGGTTGGTAGTTGACCTCATAGCACTCAATTCTCTTTAGAAAGTCTTCCAGAACCTTTTCCTGGTCACAGCCTATGTAATCAGGGCTGCCGAGTTTCACTTGCTGGGAATGGGGAGAAGGACAGAGGCACTAAGGATGACACTAAGAGATGGAGACCATGACAGTGTCCTTAGAAAGGGTCCATAGAGACCATTGAGTACAACACCCCTCATTTTATAGGTGAGGAAATTGAGACTTGGAGAAAGGGTCATGCCCAAGTTTATAAAATCAGTCAATTGAACAGAAGCTCAACTGTGTGACTCCTCATTCCTCATCTCTGTGTGGTCAAATAAGGCCTGTTACATTGTACTTAGTCCCAGAGCACACACTGCTTAAGAAGAATATTTATTATAAGCATAAGAGGACCAGAAACTGTGGTGTGAGAAAAGGCTGAAGAAGAGGAACCAGAGATCTTGACCAGGGATCATAATGTCTCACGTATTGAGTGTTTACCGGGATAATATGGCATGTTGTCTTTGGATTTCTGACGGACTGGCACATCCTAATCCCCCACTGCCTACCATCTCCTCCCACAATCCTTATCTCAGAGAATGGCACTATAATCCAACCAGTCACCTGAGCCTAAATGGAATCTGAGAGTCATCCTAGATGTCATCCTTCACTGCTTAGCAGGCACCAAATCCTCTCCACTCTGTCATCTGGTCTAAATATCCATTCTCTCTTGCCTGTGCTCACTATAGCTTTGTGACTTATTACTCTGTCTATGGTCTCATTATTTCTAATATATTTACCATACGGGAAGCTGGAAGGACTTTTTTTTTTTTTTTTTTTGAGACAGAGTCTCACTTTGTTGCCCAGGCTAGAGTGAGTGCCGTGGCATCAGCCTAGCTCACAGCAACCTCAAACTCCTGGGCTCAAGCAATCCTCCTGCCTCAGCCACCTCAGTAGCTGGGACTACAGGCATATGCCACCAGGCCCGGCTAATTTTTTGTATATATATTTTTAGTTGGTCAATTAATTCCTTTCTATTTTTAGTAGAGACGGGGTCTCGCTCAGGCTGGTTTCGAACTCCTGACCTTGAGCAATCCGCCTGCCTTGGCCTCCCAGAGTGCCAGGATTACAGGCATGAGCCACCACGCCCAGCCTCGAAAGGACATTTCTAACATGCACATGTCTGAGCACAGCATTCTCCTACTTAAAACACTTCTCCATTTCCTCATATCTTTTAGGAAAAAGTATGAACTATTTCATAGGTGGCTCATGGTTTATCATGACTGAGCCCCAAACTATCTCCTAATCTTCATTTCCCATTGCTCCCCTATTCCCCCACATACTTTGCTTTAGCTAATCTAAGTTACTTATAATTCCCTGGGTATGTCATACTTAGTATATGCTATTCCCTTATTTCCCATTCTTCACCTGCCTGCCAAATTCCTATGCATTCTTCAATATGCAGCTCAATTATTGCCTCCATTGGGAAACCTTCCCTTATATTCACTCCCATGCAAGGTTAGATACTCACCACTGTGCTTCCACAGCCTCCTTTGTTCCTTATCTCAGAGTTCTGCACTTATTCTGCACTTATCTCAGAGTTCTGTCTATATACTTGTCAGTCTCCCTCATTAGACTGTGAGCTCAAGGAAAGGACTCTTCCCTACCTATTTCTCTGTCTCTAATGCACAGAATGGCCTAGCCCAGGTGTATAGTCAATTTCTGTTGAATCAATAAATAGATGAATAGATGGGTGGGTGAAGAGGTAGAAGAAGAACTGAATATGCTCTATGTCCCAGGAGGTAAAAAAAAAAAAAAAAAAAAAAAAAGAAAAGAAAAGAAAAAAGACCAATGAGTGAAAATTACAGGGAAGTGGATTTCAGCTTGACTGGGTTGCATTTTTTGAAAGCAATGAGCCTCTTGCCATTGCAGGTGTAAAAGAAAATCTAGACAAATATTTAGCGGAGATTTCACGTATCTGATGGAGGGTTGAAGGAGATGACCTTTAAGGTCTCTTCTGTCCCTGAGCTTCAATAATTTGATGAAGTAGGGAACAAAAAAATGTGATGAATGATCTAGTTCTAGACCACATGCCTTAGAATCAAGCATCAGTGATAGTTCTGACATGAATTGTGGGTCAGAATAAAGACCATAGGCATTTGAGGCAGAGAGCTAAGCCTGAGGTCCAGTCCCACTTTTATCTCTTTCTGGTTGTATGAATCTTTCATAACTCATTTCTCCTCTTGGAACCTCAGTTTCCTCTCTCCAACATAAAAATGATCCCCAACGTACAGGTTTGTTGTGAAAAATGCATCAGAGTCAAGCTTGGTGCCTGGTATGTACTAAAGGCTCTACATACGTTGGCTTCAGTTAATTACATAGGTTCACTGTGGGCCATGATGGTCAGGAAATGCTTCCTGTATGAAGTGGGAGGAGAAGGTCAGGGAGGAATACTTCCTTTAATCTCACAGAGGCCTTTTAGGTATGATCCAAGCCTAAGTCAGAGTAAGGAGGAAAGGTAACTGGTGTTCCTTACCCTGATGTTCTCTGCAATGACGCCAGGGTCATTACAAATGGACTCGATGAAAAAGACCTATGAGAGAAACAGAGGAGAGATTTCTATCTGGGAATTATATTTAGTAGGAACCAACATAGCTTGACCCCTTCTCAATGGCTCAGAGTCATCCCCAGGGGCATCTCTGACAACATAATGTTCACAGGAAGTCTTTTCAGCCTTCTGAGTTTTGTGAGGCAAACTGGCTCTAAGTCGAATGGCTCCAGATCATCGTTTTGTGTCTTTACTGGATTTTAGTTCTTATATGAGCTTTTTGTAGTGGTTCTCTCCACTCCTTCCTCATCATCACCCCCTACAGTGTCAGCCTGTCAGTAGTCATCCTCCATTGCGTAACATGGTATCTCTCCTTTCCTGTTCTGCTTCGCTACTTCTCACTGTATCCTAAAAAGCCAGACAACCAAATTAAAATGTTGAGCCTATGGTAGCTGATTTGGCTGCTCTAAGTCCCCTGCTTTGCCTTTCTTTGGGATTTGTGCTGGATAAGTAGGCTCTAGATAAGAGTGGGAGTATTACTGTACCTTGTAACCATGTTCTTTAGCAAACTGCAGAATCATTGACCGTCGTTCTCTGGTAGTGTTGGTGGCATCAAAAACCTAGAGGCAGGTAATGAGATTAGCTTACTCTGAACCTAGTATTGATAGAACACCTACTTTTTGTTCATTCCTATGCTAAGTGGAGGGATTCCAAAAGGAGGTAGAACTTCAACAGGGTCTTAGAAGATAGGAAGGATTTGGTATTGGCTTATGTCAATTTCACAAGCATTCAGTGAGCTCTTACTTTTCTGCCCAGAAATGTACCAGACCTTGTGAGTACAATAAGGCAAGAGGAAAATTGTGGGATTTTATTAGGATTACTTTATAGAGGTAAAGTAATTGAGGCCTAGAAAAAGGACTTTCCTTGACCAAAATCACTGAGAATTGCTGACAGAAGAGAGCTAGAACTGGTTCTCTCAACTCCTAGGTGAGGGTTCTTCTTTCCTTATCACCTCAGAAGTCCCCATGAACAGGAAACAACTTCCTAACCATAGCACCTGATATGAAACCATTTGCATATTTGAGGATCTCTTCTCCTCTTAGAATTTGCAAATACTATCCCAAGGGTCTATGAAATTAAATTGACTAGAAGTTTAGGTAAATCTCTAGAACTCAAAAATATTTGTACTGCAGTCTTAAATTCTAGTAGAGTCCTGCTGAATTCTTGAGGGTGGACTAGTAGAGAATAGTGGTTAAGAGTGGAGATTCTGGAGTTACACAACCTGGATTCCACTTCTGGCCCTGTTGGGTACATGACATACCACCTTGAGAAATTATTTAATCTCTCTGTGAGTCATTCTTCTTGGCTCTGAAATGGTATATAATAACAATACCTATCTCACAGGGGAGTGTGAACTTAAATTATTAATATATGCAAAGAACTTAGAACAATGTATGGCATATCATAAATATTCAGTACATCTCAGCCATTCTCCATTTCAGCAGATACTTGAGGAAAAAATGGAAATTTCTTTACCGCAACATGACCTTCCTCACGGCTGAGATAGTTGTGAACATCCTTCAGGGCTGCCAGGGCACACTGTCTGAAATAGACCACAGAAGAAACAGAGACAACCCCTATTCACGAGGATGGGTTTCTCTTTCTTTTTCTGTATTGTCTTCTATACCATCTCTCACATTAAGTTATTCATCTATGAACATCTACATAGGATGTCCTATGTTCTACACATCATGCCAACCACAGAGGGGTCAAAAAGTTCAAAGGAGCTCTATGTGCACAGCTCAGGGGCAGGTATAAAGTGGCGTACCCAGGAAAAGCTCAGCAATTGATGGAAGCCATAACACTAAGGGGCTCCAACCCTTGAGCTAATGAAGCTCACACTGAACTGGGGTTAAGAACCCAGGTAGAACCTAGGCATGTTCTCTGTAAAGTAAAAGTCATGCCTGGCATGTGTAACACTGAATGAATAGGCATGGCAGTGGCATTGTCTTTATGCTTTCAGTAAAAATCTCTTCAGTGATTACTTGTTGTTGGGTTCTATGATGAAGGCATGGCTCAATAAATGAGCCCCAGGCTCTGTTCTGAAGTATTCAGAGTCTTGTAGGGGAGAGAGACCTAGAGGTTGAATTAATAAGCCTAGGGAGACTAGACTGGGACAAGCTATTGAGACTCTTGTCTCAAATGCTAAGCTGAGAAGTTTAGAGTATCTCTTGTCAGAAGTAGGAGACTATTAAAGGTTCTTGAGAAAGGCATGGTTATGACCAGAAACATGCTTCAAGCGGGATGGTGGAAGGACTGTCCCAGCTACTGTTTGAGATTCTAGAGGGCCTCCTTCTTGGCCCTGATTACTCTGCCCGACTCCCCCAATATCTGAACAAAGACCTCCCTCACAAGGGAGCAGCACAGTTCCTAAAATGTTTGTACTTACTTCCTGATAAGTAGGGCTTCCATGTTGTCTGGGAGAAAGAATTCATAGTTCTTGTAGCTCACTGCCTCTCGTCGATATTGGCCTAAATTAAACACTGAAAGCAGGGAGCACCAGTGAAGAGGTTGGGAAGATCCCAGTGGCCAAAAAATGTCTTTGCTGGGAGAAACCTCAGAGGTATAAGAAGGTATAATTTGTAGCTATAAAATGTGCTTGTAAAGCTTCAAATTATGGCTACCAGCTCATTTATTCCTTACAGCAACCCTGTAAGGTAGGGATCACCATTCCCATTTTACAAATGAGGAAATCAAAGTTCAGAGACAGGAAATAATCTTCATGGTTAATAAATGGGGATCTGGGATTCAAATCCAGGTCTGTGTGGCTCTAAAGCAGGCAGTCTTTCCACTATTCATAAATCATAATCCTTTAATGCCCTGCTCCAGTGGAAAGATGAAAAAACTGAAATGTAGGGAGTAAAATCATTCACTAAAGATTAAACAGTGAGTGAGCTAATGACAAATACAGACTGGGTCTCCGGACTCCTAGACCAATGTTATTGTATTTTTTTTTATATCGTGAGGGAGAAGCCAAATCTAAATCTCTAGGCCATGTTTTCTTACCTGTAATGGCGAAAAACCAGAGAGGAGGGAAGGAAAGGGGAAGAAAGGGAATAAACAGCTAAAGAAGTAATACTTCATTCATTCACCCAACAAATACTTTTTGATGCCTACTCTGTGAAGCAGAATTTGAGTCCTTGGTCTCAGAGATTAACCAGATCTTCATGATGGGGCCCTCAAGGAGCTCAAAATCTAGCAGCAAGATAGTGAGTAAACCAGTAAACAGAAAGCTCTCACCCAGTCTGTTAAGTCCTCTGACAGAGACAATATGGAGCCATGTAAGAGTGAAGGGGAAGGAAAGACTAATTCCATTTGTGGTGATATGAGAAGGTTTCTGGGAGAAAACAGCATTTGAACCACGTCTTTTACGGTAGGCACATTTTATAGGCAGATATACAGGTGGGAATGGGGAACAAAGGTATTCCTGGTAGAGGAACAGCTTGAACAAAGGTATGGCATTGGCAGAAGGCAGAGCATGTTTGGGGGATAGTGCATCATCCACTGTGGCTGAGGTCTGAAAGGCTGGAAGGGGTCAATTGTGGAGGGCCTTGAACAACAGGCTAAGGAGCTTAGATTTAAACCTGCAGGCCAAGGGTACCTTTGGAGACTGCAGGAATGGTCAGCTTTGTGCTTTGAAATATGACTCTGGAAGCCTCTGTGAAAATTGAGTGGAGTGGAGCACACAGGAAGCAGGGGTATCAAGGCAGAGACCCATCTGCCAGTGTTCCATGTGCCACTATACTCAGCAGAGGCTCCTCAGAGCTTACAGTCCTCCATGAGAGCTGCTTCTTCTCACCTTCCCTTCTGCCAAAGTCCTACTCCTCCTGCAGGACCTAGCTCAAATATACCCTATCCAGGAAGCTGTCACTGCCTCCCAGTTGGTAAAGCCCTCTGTAAGCCTTCTTAGCACCCTGTTACTGCTCCCCTTAGCACCCTGTTACTGCTCTAGGATTCCTAGAAGATGTGAGATATTCTTATGCATGCCAAAGGGGTTGAGAATTCTTCAAGGATGAGGCATGAGTCTCATCCATTTTTATATCCCCAATGCCTAGTATAGGTTTTAGCACATAGAAAAATCACTGGAAAACTCTGCCAGTGTATCAGATAAAGAGAATGTAGATGAAAGGAAAGAAGAAATGGGAAAAAGAAAGGAGAAGACTTGGAGATAGGGAGGGAGGGAAGGGGGAAGATAGATAGGATGTGGGGGTGGGCAAGGAAGAGAAGGAGAGGAAGAGAATGAAGAAAAGGAGAGTACAGGGCCAACATGGAATTCTTTTCTCTTTCTATCAGTAGAGCCATGCATCAGACCTGGCACAGTGAGTGTCAGGCTTGGAATCAAACAGACCTGGATTCATATCCTGGTTCTGACATATGCCTTAGACAAG
Source organism: Microcebus murinus (assembly GCF_040939455.1). Taxonomy (NCBI): domain Eukaryota; kingdom Metazoa; phylum Chordata; class Mammalia; order Primates; family Cheirogaleidae; genus Microcebus; species Microcebus murinus. The sequence goes on along the minus strand of NC_134136.1, from coordinate 78,862,700 downwards.
GCATTTCAACTCTTGGGCTTTAATTTCCTCAGCCTATGAAATGGTGAAGAAATGTTAATGCAAATAAAAGTGGTAATATTGGTGTGGCAATAATAGCAATGGTAATAAGAATAGTATGTTACTCATGTTTTGAGGTCATGGAACTTCTTGAGAGCAGATGTTTAATCTTAATGCAAGTTTTTTCCATGCCTAGCATCCAGCATGGTATTGGACATAGAGTATGTACTCAAGAAATTATAAAATTTAAAAGAATGTACTGGTAGTGGTAGTAGTAATAGTAATAGTGGTGGCAATAGTCCTAATCTTGGTAATAATGATGATGCAGCATTTCTGGTACAGAGGGCTTTGGCTTGCTACTTTACTTGGTTTTCAGCCAGTGACTCGTAGGGGGCTGAAGAACAAAGGGTTTCAGAGACATACCTTTAGTTGGTGTTCCTATCCAGTTGAGATATCGTGTGAGCTTCGTGGAGATGTAAGTTTTGCCTCGAGCTGGTAAACCCACCATGATCACCATCGTGGGAGAATTGGTAAACTGGGGTATGGATGCTGGAAGACAAACAGTGAGCCTCAAAATCTTATCCCCAGATTCATATGATCTGGTATTATGTTAGAGATGTAGAGTTGGAAAGAGCATCTCTCCCACCATTACAACTTTTTTTTTTAAAAAAGCTGGAAAATTGAAAAGTAATGACTTCTCTTGAACTCATCAGGAAACTGAGGTTGCAGTGCAAAAAGCTAACCTCAAACCTCTAGAAACAGACATCTGCAGAGAGCCACAGGATCCAGGCATTTGCTTACCTGGTGCATATATCACTGAACAACATATAAACTCAAGAAGATTCGACTGAAAATAATTAATGAATTGCTAAAGGTTGTTTGCAGGCTAGTGTGAGAATATGAAGCCAGTAGGGGCTGTGTGAGAATGTGAATTTAGTAGGGGCTACAGACACAGTCAGTTTTGCACCTTTTTGCAGAATTTTACTCCAGGAATTCCACTAGATGCTGACAGGGAAGACTGAGACGAATCCTGAGGAAGATATCCTGTAGTCCTGGTTTGGAGGAAACAACGGAACAGTAGCCCTTGCCAAAATTCTACCCAAATCTATTCAGGGAGAAAGGCAATAAAAACTAGCTTGAGCACACTGGTGGAAACTCACTGCAGCTGGCAGAGCAGAATGGTCAACACCACTTGACCTTATCTCCTCTAAGGGGTAAAAATTCCTAATCTTCAGAAGGAAGAGTAACAGAAACTCAGGGCATTGGTGGAAACTCACTGAAGCTGAGGGAGAAAATAGGAAAAAAAAATGTTCTAACCCAGGAGGAGCAGGAAAATGTGCTAGGCCTACCATTACATTTGGAGGAGGGGCAGGAACACTTGTAAAGGTCACACCTCCAGCACTCAGGGAAAACCTGCCTAAGACTGAGATGTAATCAGAATAGCATAGAATGTCCCTGGTTCCTTATTCCCCACTACCAGGCTAAAAAGCGTCAGTAAAAATAATAATGGAATAAATCTGTAAGAGATGAAATAGATTCTCTCCAGGAGGCAGCACAAAAGGAAGAGTCAAAGTAAAAAAAAAAAAAAAAATTCTGAAGAGACAAAGTAACCATCAGGACTAGAGTTGGTTATTACATGGATGTTGGAAATATCACACAGGGAATTTAAAATAGTTATGACTAATATATTAAGGCTCTATTAGAAAAAGTAATCATGCAAGCTCAGATAGGTAATTTTAGCATGAAAATTACATCCATGGGGATGGAAAGTATAAGAAAGAATCATATATGAATTCAAAGGAAAAAACACAGTAACAGATCTGAAGAATGTCTTTGATGTGCTTATCAGAAGACTCGGTACAGCTGAAGAATCAATCAGTGAACTTGAAGATAGGTCAATAGAAATTACACAAACTGAAATGCAGAGAGAGAAAGGAGTGAAAAAAGAAAACATAAAAAAAAAATCCAAGAACTGTGGGACAGTATCAACCAGTATAGTGTGTGTGTGTGTGTGTGTGTGTGTGTGTGTGTGTGTGTATACTTAGAACACAAGAAAGGAAAGAAAGACAGGATGGGGCAGAAGAAATATTTGAAGACATAATGACCAAAATTTTCCGAAATTAATGATTGACACCAAAACTCAGATCCGAACAGCTAATAGAACACCTATCAGGGTAGATACTAAAAACAAACAAATGAAAAACTACAGCGAGACATATTAAATTCAAATTGCAGAAAATTAGGACAAAAAATCTTGAAGGCAGCCAGGAAGGAGAGGGTGGGTAGGGAACACCTTACCTACAGATGAACAAAGAGAATTATACTAGATTTCTTGTTAGAAACCACATATGCAAAAAGACAATAAGATGAAACCTTTAAGGTGAGGAAACAAAAAATGCCAATCCAGAATTCTAAATTCTGCAAAAATATCCTTCAAAATTGAGGCAAAATACTTTCCAGACAAACAAAAACTGAGGAAATTAATTATCATCACACCTGCCTTACCAGAAATATTAAAGGAAATTCTTCAGGCAGAAAATTGTATAAGTCAGAAAATTGGGTCTACATAATTAAAAGAAGAGTGTTGCAAAAGGAATAAATGAAGGCAAATATAACTTTTTATTTTTCATATTCTTAATTGTTCTAAAACATAACTGACTGTTTAAAGCAATAATAGTGACAATGTGTTGTGTATTTAGAGTGTATGTAAAAATGTAATAGAATACAATAACCAATGACACAAGGAATGAGAGGAAGGAATTGGGAATGTTCTGTTACAAGGTACTTGCACTACATGTGAAACAGTACAGTGTTATTTGAAGGTGAACCAAAATTATCCAAAAATGTGTACTATAAACTCAAAGGGAACCATTAAAAACATGAAAATATATTTAAATTATAAGTAAATATAGGAGATAAAGTAGGATCATTAAAAGGATCAAATAAAATGAGAGAAAGCAGAAAAAAGGGAAAACAGAAACAAAGTACAAATACAATAAATAGAAAACAGCAAGAACAAATACAGTATATTTTAATCTAACTATATTGACGGTCACTTTAAATGTGAGTTGCCTAAACATTCTTTTTTATTTCAAAATATTATGGAGGTACAAATGTTTTTGTTAGATGTATCAATTTTGGTATGCTTGAGTCAGGGTTATAAGTGTGCCCATCACCTGGATACTGTTCATTGCACCTATTAGGTAGGTTTTCACTCATCCCCTGCTCCCCTCATCCTCCTGCTTGATTTCCACTGAGTTCTACTTCCCTCTGTGCATATGTGCGCTCATCATTAGTTCCAATTTAATAGTGAGTACACGTGGTGTTTGTTTCTCCATTCTTGCAATACTTCACTTAGGAGAATGGTCTCCAGTTCCATCCAAATTGTTGCAAAAGGACTTAATTCATCTTTCTTCATGGTGGAGTAGTATTCCACAGTATACATATACCACATTTTGTTAATCCACTCATATATCGATGAGCACTTGGGTCGATTCCACATCTTTGCAGTTGTGAATTGTGCTGCAATAAATATTCAAGTGCAGGTGTCTTTTTGATAAAATTACTTCTTTTCCTTTGTGTAAATACCCATTAGTGGGATTCCTGGATCAAATTGTAGGTCTACTTTTAATTCTTTGAGGAATATCCATACTGTTTTCCATAGAGGTTGTACTAATTTGCAGTCCCATCAACAGTGTATAAATGTTCCTTTCTCTCTGCATACACACCAGCATCTCTAGTTTTTGGGCTTGTTTTATTATAGCAAGGTATTATGAGGGTACAAACATTGTGGTTACATTTTATGACTTTGGCTCACCCAAGGGAGGGTTAGAGGCATACCCTTCCCTTCTACAATGCTCACCATGTCCTTTAGTTGTGAGTTTACCCGCGCCAACCCCCTAATCCCTAGAGAATATTACTACCATGTGAGCACCATAGTGTTAATCAGTCAGTACCAATTTGATGGAGAGTACAAGTGGAGCCTATTCTTCCGATCTTGTGATACCTCACTTTGGATAATGGGCTCAAGCTCAATCCATGAAAATATAAGGAGGTGCTAGATCACTGTCGTTTCTTATAATTGAGTACTATTCCATTGTATACATATGCGAAATTTTAATAATCCACTCATGAATTGACAGGCACTTAGGTTGTTTCCACATCCCTGCAATAATGAATTGTGCTGCCATAAACATTTGGGTACAGATGTCTTTATTATAGAATATCTTTTGGTCTTTTGGGTAGATGCTTAATAGTGCTATCGCTGGATCGAATGGTATTTCTATTTTTAGCTCTTTGAGGTTATCTCCAAATTCTTTTCCACAGATGTTGCACTAATTTGCAGTCCCACCAGCAGTGTAAGAGTGTTCCTGCCTCCCAACATCCTCACTAGCACTTGTTTTGGGATTTTTTGATAGAGGCCAATCTCACTGGGGTTAGATTATATCTCATTGTGGTTTTGATTTGAATTTCTCTAATGATTAAAGATGTTGAGCAGTTTTTATATGTTTGCTGGCCTTCTGAAAAGTTTCTGTTCATTTCCATTGCCAATTTATTGATGGGGTTGTTTGATATTTTCTTGTTGATTTTTTTAAGTTCTAGATAGATTCTTGCTATCAGCCCTTTATCAGATGTGTAGAAAGCAAATATTTCCTCCCATTCTGTAGACTATTTGCTCTAATGATAGTTTGGACTTTTTAATAAGAGCCATTCTAACTGGGGTAAGGTGACATCTCATTGTGGTTTTAATTTGCATTTCCCTGATAATTAGCAACATTGAGCATTTTTCCATATGGTTACTGGCCATTTGTCTATCTTCCCTTGAAAAGCTTCTGTTCATGTGTTTTGCCCACTTTTTAATGGAGTTGGTTTTTTTCCTTGCTGATTTTCCCAAGTTCTTTGTAGATTCTGGTTACTAGTCCTTTTTCAGATGTATAGCTTGCAAATATTTTCTCCCATTCTGTAGGTTGTCTATTTGCTCTGTTGATTATTTCCTTAGCAGTGCAGAATGATTTTAATTTAATCAAGACTCATATATTTATTTTTGTTGTTCCCATGATTGCCTTTGAGGTCCTCTGCATAAATTCTTTCCCTAGGCCAATGTCTACAGGAGTTTTTCCAACATTTTCTTCTAGAATTCTTATAGTTTCATGCCTTAGCTTTAAGTCTGTTATCCACCATGAGTTGATTTTTGTGAAAGGTGAGAGGTGTGGATCCTGTTTCAGTCTTCCATATGTGGATATCCAATTTTCCCAGAACCATTTATTGAATAAGGATTCTTTTCCCCAGTGTATATTATTTTCTGCTTTGTCAAAGATCAATTGGCTGTATGCAGATGGTTTTATCTATGGGTGCTCTGTTCTGTTCCATTGGTCTGTGTCTCTGTTTTTGTGCCAATACAAAGCTGTTTTGGTTACTATAACCTCGTAGTATAGTCTGGTAATGTAATATCTCCAGGTTTGTTATTTTTACTAAAGATTGCTTTGGCTGTTTGAGCTCTTTTCTGGTTCCAAAGGAATCATAGCATTATTTTTTTTCTAGATCTGTAAAATATGGCATTGGTATTTTAAGGAAATTTTGTGAAATCTGTAAATCACTTTGGTTAGTATAGACATGTTTACAATGTTTATCCTACTGATCCATTATTATGATATGTTTTTCCATTTGTTGGTGTCATCTGCAATTTATTTTCTCAGTGTTTTGTAGTTCTCTTTGTAGAGATCTTTCATCTCTTTGGGTAACTATACTCCTAGGTATTTTACTTTCTCTGTAGCTACTGTGAATGAAATTGAGTCTCTGATTTGACTCTCAGCTTGTCTTTATTGGTGTATAGGAATGCTACTGATTAGTGTACTTTGATTTTTGTAATCTGAGACTGTGATGAATTTATTTATCAATTCCAGGAGTCTCTTGCTGGAGTCTTTGGGTTTTCAGATATAAGATCATATCATCAGCAAAAAGCAATACTTTGACCTCCTCTGTGCCAATTTCGATACCCTTTATTTCTTTTTCTTGCCTGATTGCTCTGGCTAGGATTTCCAGCGCTATGTTGAATAGAAGTGGTGACAATGGGCACTTTTCTCTTCTTCCCATTCTTAGTGAGATTGATTTCAACTTTTCTCCATTCAGTGTGATGTTGGCTGTGGATTTGTCATATATGCCTTTTGTAATCTTGAGATATGTTCCTTTTACGCTGAGTTTGTTGAGGGTTTTTATCATGAATGGGCATTGAATTTTTTGAATGTTTTTCTGTATTTATTGAGATGATCATATGGTCTTTGTTTTTGCTTCTGTATATGTGGTGAATCACATTTACTGATTTATGTATGTTGGACCATTCTTGTATCCCTGGGATGAAGCCCACTTGATCATGGTGGATTATTTTTTTGATGTGCTGTTGAATTCAGTTTTATAGTATTTTACTGAGGATTTTTGCATCTATATTCATGAGAGATATTGGTATGTAGTTTTCTTTTGTTGTTGTTGTTGTGTCCTCTCCTGGCTTTGGTCTCATGGTGATACTGGCTTCATAGAATGAGATGTAGAGGAATTCCTTCTTCTCAATGTTATGGGATAACATTTCTGCAGTGTGGGCACTAAATTTTCTTTTTAGGTCTGGTAAAATTCAGCTATGAATCCATTTGGTCCAGGGTTTTTTTGTTTGTTTTTTTGAAGACTTTTTATTACTGCTTCAATCTCACTGCTCATTATTGTTCTGTTCAGGAGTTCTATTTCTTCCCAATTGGGTCTTGGGAGATTATGTGTTTCCAGGACTTTGTCCATTTTCTCTATGTTTTTGAGTTTATGTGCATGAAGATTTTCATAGTATTCATAGATGATATTTTGTATTTCTGTGGTATCAGTTGTATTATCTCCTTTTTTCATTTGTGAATGAGCTTACTTGGATCCTTTCTCTTCTATTCCTGGTTAATCTAGGAAGAGGTCTATCAATTTTTTTATCTTGTCGAAGAACCAACTTTTTGTTTCATTGACCTTTTGTATTGTTTTTGTTGTTGTTGTTTTCAATTTCATTTAGTTCTGCTCTGACCTTAGTTATTTCTTTTATTCTGTTTGCTTTGGTTTGGTTTGCTATTCCTTTTCTAGTCCCTTGAGAAATGTCATTAGATTGTTAATTTGTGATATTTCTGTCTTTTTGAGGTAGGCATTTAAGGCTATGTATTTCCCCCATAAGACTGCTTTTGCTGAATCTCATAGATTTTTGATACTTATGTACACTTTGTCATTCAGCTCATGGAATCTTTTGATTTCCATTTAATTTCATTATTGACACAATAATCATTCAGCAATAGGTTGTTTTATTTCCATGACTTTGTACAGAATTGAGTGTTTTTCTTGGAGTTGATTTCTTATCTTATTCTACTGTGGTCCGAGAAGATACATTGCATGATTTCTATTTTTTTTTTTAATTTGTTGAAACATGTTTTGTGACATAAAATATGATCAGTCTTGGAGAATGTTCCATGTGCTGAGAAGAATGTATATTCAGTAGTTTGGGGATAAAATGTTCTGTAAATATCTGTTAGGTCCATTTGTTCTAGAGTCCTGTTTAAGTCAAGTTTTCTTTTTTAATTTTCTGCTTATCTGTACAGCTCTCTCAGTGGAGTGTCAAAGTCCCCAGCAATTATAATATGATGCTGCTGTTTATCTCTTTGCTTAGATCTAGTAGGGTTTGCTTTATGAATCTGGGTACTCCTGTGTTAGGTCCATAAATATTTAGGATTGCTATGTCTTCTTGTTGAATTTCTCCCTTTACCGTCATATTAATATAATGACCATCTTTGTCTTTCTTTACTATTGTGGATTTAAAGTCAATTTTATCTCATATGAGAATGGCTCTATCTGCTCTCTTTTGGTTTCCATTTCTGTGGAATGTTTTTCTCCATCTTTTCACATTGAGCCTGTGTACATCCTTGTGGTTTAGATGTATCTCCTGAAGGCATCAGATAGTTTGGTTATGTTTTTTCATCCATTCAGCCAGCCTATGTCTTTTAAGTGGTGCATTCAAACTGTTAATGTTAAGAGAGAGAATTGATAATGTGGAATGCTGTTCTGTTCATCAGGTTGGGTAGTAGTACCTTATTGCTTCATTTCCCTTTTTGTGCTGTTGTTTTATAAGTCTTGTGAGCTTTAGCTTTTTTCAGTGGTTTTGTACTCTTGGGTATCTATTCTGCTGATTCATGTATAATGTAGTTCTAAGTGTTTCCTGCAGCACAGGTCTGGTCATGCCAAAATCCTTCAGTGTTTGCTTGTCTGGAAAAGACTTAATTTCTCCATCAACTGTGAAACTTAGTTTTGAATGATACAAAATTCTAGGCTTAAAGTTGTTCTCTTTAAGAAGCCTGAAGATGGGGCCCTACTCCTTTCTGGTTTATAGGGTTTCCACTGAGAACTCTGCTGTTATCCTGATGCGTTTCCCTTTGTAGGTAAGTTGTTGCTTACATCTAGCTGCTTGTAGAATTTTCTCCTTCATTTTGACTTTGGCCAGGTTAATTACTGTGTGTCTTGGAAATGTCCTCTTTGCTATGATTCTTCCTGGAGTTCAATGGTCATCTTGTATCTGGAGGTCTGTATCTCTGGTGGTACTAGGGAAGTTCTCCTCAATAATTCCCTGAAATAAAATTTCCATGCATTTAGCTCTCCTTCTTCTCCCTTGAGGATACCTATAATTCATATGTTAGTTTGCTTCACGTAGTCCCATATCTCTCTGAGTGATTGTTCCACCTTTTTGTTTTCTTCTCTGTCTTTTTAAATGACTGCGTTAGCTCAAGAGCCTTGTTTTCAAGCTCTAAGATTCTTTCTTCTCCTTAGTCTGTTGCTCATGTTTTCTGTCTGTGTTCTGAAATTCTCTAAATGACTCTTTCATTTCTTTGAGTTCTATTATATCCTTCCTTATGTTGTCTAACTCTTTTGTGACTTTTTCATTAATTTCCTGAAATATTTTTTTGACTTCTTTTTGTTGGTTTTCAACCTTCTCTTCAATTCCATTTATCTTATTTGCCATCCATATTATGAACTCCATTTCTGTCATTTCAACAATTTCCTTGTAGTTTGGGTTTGCTACTGTGGCTCTATTGTGATACCTTGGGGGTGCTGATCTGTTTTGATTTTTCCCCAGTGTATGTTTTTGTCTGCTTTGTCAAAGATTATATGGCTATATGAGGATGGTTTTATATTCAGGTTCTTTGTTCTGTTCCACTGGTCAATGTCCCTGTTCTTGTGCCAGTAGTACCAACATGTTTTAATTACTGTAGCCTTGTAATATAGTTTGAAGTCTAGTAAATTGATACCTCCCATTTTGTTTTTATTGCCTAGGATTGCTTTTGCTTTACAGGGTCTTCTCTGGTTCCATACGAAGCATACAATTATTTTTTCTATATCTGTGAAAAATGATGTTGGTATTTTAATAGGGATTGTATCGACTCTGTAGATAACTTTGGGCAGTATAGACATTTTAACAATGTTGATTCTGCTGACCCACAAGCATGGTATTGTTTTAGACCTTGTTTTGATTTTTCATATTGCCAGGGTTCTTTTGCTGGTTTCTTCTCATCTGAAATCTCTTTTCTCAACACAGGGATAGTAGGTTTGCAGGACACCTGTTCTTTGCTAGGAGCTCTCCTGCTTAGTTAGAAGGGCAGGTCCCTAAACTTCTCTTTATAAACCATGGGAGCAAGAAGAGATTGGAGTGAAATATTTCAAGTGTTGAAGGGAAAAAAATCCACCAGCCTAGACGTACACATGAAAATTATCTTTCCCAAGTGAAAGATAAATAAAGACTTTCTGAGACAAATAAAAATTAAAGGAATTTTCACCATTAGACTTGCTTATCAAGAAATGGTAAAAGAATTTCTTCAGAAAAGGAAAATGGTATACCTCAGATGTTTGAATCTACTACTACTGCTCCTACTACTAGTAATTTTTATTTATTTATTTTTTTGCGACAGAGTCCCACTCTGTTGCCTGGGCTAGAGTGCCGTGGCATCAGCCTAGCTCATAACAACCTCAAACTCCTGGGCTCATGAGATCCTCCTTCCTCAGCCTCCCAAGTATCTGGGACTACAGGTGTGTGTGTGTGCCACCACATCCAGCTAATTTTTTTCTATTTTTAGTAGAGACTAGAGACAGGGTCTCACTCTTGCTCAGGCTGGTCTCAAACTCCTGAACTCAAGCCATCCTCCTGCGTTGGCCTCTCAGAGTGCTAAGATTACAGGAGTGAGCCACCGCACCCTTTCACTTTCTAATGAAAGAAAGAATATTAGAGAAGGAATAAATGAAGGTAAAATAATATATTTTATTTCTCTTATTAACTGAATTAACAGATAATATTTCATTCTAAATAATAATAGCAATGACGTTTTCAGTGAATCTAGTTTATGAATATGTGAAATTAATGACAGTTATATGTTAAGAGATTAGAGTGAACAATTGGGAATAGTCTGTTTCAACATACTTGTACTATACATAAAGCTGTATAGTGTTATTCGAACATGGGCTTGGATTAGTTGTAAATGTATATTGCAAATTTTAGGGCAACCACTAATAGTTTTTAAGTAAATAAATATGCTAAGTGATGAGAAACAATGGGATTATGTAAAATTCCCAATTAAGAGTGGAAGACAAAAAAATAAGACTAAAGAATAAGAAAAATGAATAAAAAACATTTTCCAATATGGTAAATATTAATGCAAGTATATCAGTAACCATTGTAAACATAAATGGTTTAAATATACTAATTAAAAGACAGAAACTGTCAGTCAGGATGGATAATAAAACAAGATCCAACTGTGTATTGTTTACAAGAAACTCACCCTAAATATAAAGACCCAGATCAAAAGTAAAGGATATAAAGAAAGATATACCATGCTAACATTAGAAGTGGAGAGGATGAGCGAAAGCCGAAGCATAAAAATCTATCTATTGAGTACCATGTACACTATTCTGGTGATGGGTACACTAATAGCCCTGACTTAAGCATTATATAATATAATTCATCCATGTAACAAAAAACACGTGCAGCCCCTAAATCTATTGTAATAAAAAAGTAGTGGTGTGACTTCACAAAAAAAGAGAGCAAGATATACCATGCTAACACAGATCGAAAGGTGAGGTAGCAATATTAATTTCAGAGAAAATAGACTTCAGAGCAAGGGAATTATTAGTTATAAACAGGTGCATTATATGATAATAAAGGAGTCAGTTCTCCAAGAGGACGTAGCAATCCTTAACGTGTATGCACGTAGCAACAGAGTACCAAAATATATAAGTTAAAAACTGACACAACTGGGAGGCAAAATAGATGAATCCACTATTAGAGCTAGAGACTTTACCATCTCTCTATCAGTAACTGACAGATCCAGGCAAAAAATCAGTAAGGACATAGTTGAACTGAACAGAACCATTAATTGACTGGATCTAATTGACATTTCTAGAATACTTTATTCAACAACAGCAGAATACACATTCTTCTCAAGTTCATATGGAACATTTACCAAGATAGACCAAATTATGGAGCATAAAACACATTTTAAAAAATTTAAAAGAATACAAATTATACAACATATGCTTTCAGACCAAGTGGAATTAAACTAGAAATCAATAATACAATGATATCTAGTAACTCTCAAAATAACTGGAGATTAAACAACACACTTCTAAAAACATAATCTGTTCCTGGTTAAGAAGAGGTTCTGACTTCTATGCCCCCTTAGCCTCTCACTTTTGTGTCACTGTTCTTAGGAAAGCCCATCCTCTTAAGTCTCAGCCCTCTTAATGGAAACAAAAGTGCGATTAGCTCCCTGTCCCAGGATATGTGACCTAGCCCCTGAGCTTTCCCTAAGGCAAGAAAGACTATGATACACTTAGAAGCATTGAAGCCATTTCCTATTAGTTTAAGGTGTAGAGGAAGGTAGATCTCAACTGTCCTTCCTGTGGTCTCTGAAATCCATATTCATTAAAAGGATTTAAGGTATAATATTATGCTTAGGATCACTGGATTTAACATGTACCAAATGTGGATTTGAATCCCTGATCCATTAGTGACTAGCTGTATGACGTTGAGCAAGTCACTCCACCTCTCTGAGCCTCAGTGTCATCACTTATAAAATGGGAACAATATTAGTACCTTCTTCATTGTGTTGCTGTGAAGATTAAATGAGCTGATGCACCTACAGTGTTTAGCAGAGTGCCTAGAATATAGCAAGTTGCCCATAAATGATACCTTATACTAGATACTCTATTCCCTAAACTCTTATGTGCATATACCTATGCTAAGTATTGTCATGTAGAAGGGAGACAAGAAGAAGTATCCTTAGCCCTGCTCTTAGAGGGCTCAATATCTAGATGGAGGGTAAAAATATTTCACATAAGACAGTCAGCAAATTGTCTGGGACAGGAAATATCTAGGTGAGAAAGGCATGGGTCAGGGCAGGCAACTCAAGGAAGAATTTTATAGAAAAGGAACAACTGAAATAACAGTGAAGATATGAATAAATAAAGGGGCAGTTGAAGGGTATGCTATCTCATGGGCACAACAAGAGCAAAGTTATGGAGGTGAACTAAAATCTGGGTTATCTAGGGGCTGGTGAGAAGACTAGCCTGTAAGAAACAGAGGTGAGGTAGACGGGCAGATTAGAGCAGAATCAAAGGATGCAAAGTCATTTAAATTCAGCTGTAAAGACCTGGAATCATAAAACTCCTAAACTTTAGGGTCCTGGAATCATTGAATCCTGGGTCATGGGGTCCAGGACCATAAAAAAGCATGGACTCTAGAGCTCTGAAAACACAGAGTTTGAACCTACTGTGAGAGGTTCAATAGAACTTTCTTGATGATAGAAATGCTCTAAAATTCTGTGCTGTGTAATACACTAGCCACTAACCACGTGTGGTTATTGAACACTTGAAATATGGCTACTGTAAATGAAGAAGTAATTTTTAAAATTTTCTTCAATTTTAACTATTTTACATTTAACTTTAAATAACTACATGTGGCTAGTAGCTACCATATTGGACAGTGAAGTTCTAGGCTTTGAACTATAGAACCCATAGAGCATTTTCACCCGAGAATCCTAGATTCACAGAATGCTGGAGTCAGAAGGTCTTAAAACCATACACCACTTAAACCTTAGCACCTTACATAGCATGTGCCTTTCTATCTCATGGACTTCAAGCCTTGTCCCATCCCCTTCATTTCATCCATATCCCACAGACTAAAAAGGCCATGAATGTGATCCTCAGTGGCCTGCAGGCCAACGACTACTTCAACATCATCTCCTTTTCTGACACAGTTAGTGTCTGGAAAGCTGGGGGTTTGATCCAGGCCACCAACCAGAGTGTTCACAGTGCCAAGGACTACTTGAGTCACATGGAAGGTTGTAAGTATTAGACCTACCCACGCAAATGAGCAGGCTGTGGTGATGTGGGAAATTCCTGAAACCCTCTCTTCATCCCCCCCATCCTCCTCATCTCTCACAGATCCTATTTCCCTTTCCTTGTGGAGCAGAGCTGCTTCTCCATGTATTTTAGGACACATTTCTCTTTGTGCCTGAGTTTTCTCCTCTTTAAAACAAACATTCAGAAGAATTTGCTAAGACTTTTAAAACATCAATAATCTAGATATTTATTTCCAGGCATTTTCCTAAGCTACTGCCCTGATTCTGGCTTTTGATCAATCCTCTCTCAGATAATTACTGAAGTCTCCCCCACCCACCACCTCCAATCAACTGAGGCCTTTCTCCCTTTGTAACAAGAAGGTGGGGGTTCTTGTTGGTGGCTGCCAGTCTGACTAGGGAATGAGACAGCCCTCCAGGAAACAGGCAAAAACAGTCTAAGACAGGGAGTGATAAAATCCAAGGACATGTGGGCTCAACTGTCAGATCTCAGGAAGCTCAAGTGGCGGTGGGAGAGTTGGGAAGAGGAAGCAGCAGACACAGCCTGAGTAAAAATAAGATGTGACTGAGCCTGAGAGTTTGGTAAGGTGCCCAGTGTATCTGCAATGGGGGTAAAAGTGACCAGAGAAGATTTTCTTACAATCTTCTCCCCAATTAGGGACCAACATCAATGCAGCTGTGCTGGCAGCTGCTTCAGTGCTAAACCAAAGCAACCAGGAACCTGGGAGGGGCCCCAATGTGGGGAGGATCCCTCTTATCATCTTCCTGACAGATGGGGAACCCACAGCTGGTGTGATGACCCCCAGTGTGATCCTCTCCAACGTCTGTCAAGCGCTAGGCCACAGGGTGTCCCTTTTCAGTTTGGCCTTTGGGATGATGCTCATTTCCCACTGCTGTGTCGCCTGTCCCTGGAGAACTGGGGCATAGCCCCGCGCATATACAAGGACACTGATGCAGCTCTACAGCTGGAGGGACTCTACAAGGAGATCTCCATGCCTCTGCTGGCAGATGTGCGTCTGGACTACCTGGGTGGCTTGCTTGGGGCTTCCCCTTGGGCTATTTTTCCCAACTACTTTGGTGGCTCAGAGCTGGTGGTGGCAGGCCAGGTGCAGCCAGGTGAGCAAGAGCTAGGCATCCACCTGGCAGCCCGTGGCCCCAAGGATCAGCTTCTTGTGGCATGCCACAGCGAAGGGGCCACCAACCGCAGGCAGAAGGCCTTTGGTTGCCCAGCAGAACCAGCTCCCAATGTGGCCCATTTTATCCGCCTCCTCTGGGCCTACATCACCATTGGAGAGCTTCTGGAGGCACACTTCCAAGCCCATGATACCACCACTCACCATCTGCTGGCTGTCAAAGTCCTCAACCTGTCCCTTGAATACAACTTTGTCACACCTCTGACTTCACTGGTCATGGTGCAGCCCAAGGAGGACAGTGAGGAGGCCAGGAGACAGACCTTCACCACAGCTGGGCCAAGCACCATCACACCCTCACCTAGCAGTAGACATGGCCTAGGGACAATCACATCTCAGCCAACCTTAGTGCCCAAGATCTCCCCAGAATCAAGGCCTATGAAACCAAAGTTCTACTTATCCTCTACTACTACTGCCTCTACCAAGAAGATGCACAGTTCCAAGGAGTTGAAGCCAACGGGCCAGAACCCTAGTACCTTACCGACCCCAGCACACCCAAAGCCCAAACTGCCAACCCAACAGGATTTTAGCATCTTGGCCCAGCCAACTCTCAGGACCAAATCTGCTGTCCTTGTGCCCTCAAATTCTGGTGTTCTACTGCCTCTGAAGCCCAGCATTCCATCACACCAGAATTCTGGTATCGTATTACCCATGAATTCCAAGATGCAAGTCCCACCTTTGAATCCTGGCACCCCAGCCCAGCCCAAAGCTGGTACTATGAAACATGTTACTCCACTACATTCCAAACCTGGTGCTTTAGTACACCCCCAGCCTGGGGTACATGCAACACAGTCACCCAAAGGCCTGCCACAGCCCAGACCTGGAGGCTCCACACTTCAGATTCCCAAACACCCACCACACACCAGACCTAGGTTTCCTTCTCCCAAGACTTCAAACAAATTTCCACACCCCAGACCTGGGATCCTGTTACCCAAGAAGCCTTAAATCCCATCACCTCTTAAACCTAGTGCCCCACCGCACCAAACTTCTACAAGCTTATCACTTTCCAAGCTTGGGATCCCAATGCCCCATATACCCCAAATTCCACTTCCCCCTAGATCTACCAGACCCAGGCCTCCACCTCCTCAGAGCCTAATCACATTCCCAAGCACAGTCTTAAGTCCCACAGGTCCCAGCAGTACCATGACCACCTGTGTCCTTGGAGAACCCATCCACACCCCCTTTACTCCCACCTTGCCCACTAGAAGGCTTTGGCATCAGCGTGAACTGATACTGGGGCCTTAGAGCACCAGGAAAGTCCTGGGACCAAGTGGACCAGGAGTCCCAACGATGGGTTTACTCAACATCTCCAGGCCTACGACAGAAGGCAGCCCTCCAAACATGCTGATCTTGCTGCTGCCTTCCGGCACCTTCCCTGAGGCCATCAGTCTGCTCATTCTCCCTGAGGAGCTAGAGCTGCTCTCTGAGTCAATGGTGAAGTTCAAGTTCGTGGAGTCCTTGAACCCACCAGCTTCCTATAACTTTCTCACTCCTGATGAAGATGGTGAGTACCACAGGGAAGAGGTCAAGCCATGAGGGGGAGGTATGAATGGATAGCACCAGGACCTGGGAGTCTAAAAGACTTGTGCAGACTCCAGTGATAGTACAGCTGCTTTCTTGTTTGCTCTGAGACTTTGGGCCAGTTACTTAACTTCTCTGGGCCTCAGTACATAGTCACAGAATTAGAGGCCTTGGGAGAGGAGGGATGTTAAGATTGGGAAGGTTAAACAGAAACAATTGGTCAAGCTGTAGCTTTGACCTTTACTGTGTTATACAAGGGAACTCTTGGTGCTTCCTAAGCAGGGTAGGGGTGCAGGAATATAAACTGAAACATTACTGGGCAAACCAGGTCTGCTTGGCTTTTCTGTGCTCTGTGAACAGCCCCGCTTAATGAGAGGGATAGAAAAATTGGGGAAGATGATGAAAATTATCTTTAAATTTTCCAAAGACTATGAAATAATAGCAGTTGACATTTGTGAGCTCTTTCTATGTGCAGGTACTGCTCTACATATTGTACTTGTAGTCTTTCATGTAACCCTCACAAGAAACAATTAATATCCACATTTTACACATAGTGGAAAGTGAAGCATAAAGAGGTGAAGTAACTTGTTCAATGTCACACAGCTAGTCAGAGATTTGAACCCACACAATCTGGTCCTAGAATGAAGGTGATTTGCCACTTCACTATTCTGCCTTCCGAAGAGAAGGGTGACCTTACAAGGCAGGATTAGAACCAGTTGAGGGTGCCAGTAAGTCATAGGGATGCAAATTTGGGCATGACATCCTAGACACACCTCTCTCCCTCACCCCTTCCAATATCCCATCTATCTTCAGTTCCCAGCAATGTTATCTCTAATATATTAATATTTCACAAATCCATCCACTTCTCACCACCCCAATTGTCACTATCCTAGGGCAGAATACCATTGCATCTCACCTAGAAAACTGTTCTAGCCTTCTCACTTGATCTCCTTGCTTCCTCTCCTGTCCTGTTACAGGCCATTCTTTCCCAGTAGCCTAAGGGATCTTTTAAAGACACAAATCTCTTCATGCCCCTTCCCTACTTAATCCTCATCAAGGATTTCCCATCACACTTAGAATGAAGTCCAAAGTCCTCCTCATGGCCTGCAGGCCCTGCCTGATCTGCCTAGTATCCTCATCTCTCTGACCTCACCTTCTCCCACTCTCCCACCCACTCTCTGAACTCCAGCTCCAGTAGTCACCGCTCTGCTCCTCCAATGGATGTCCTCCCCCACCTCCACTAGGAGACTTCTTTCAAGTTCTCACTGCTTGATAGTCACCTGACCTGCCTCACCTTGCACCTTCCTACTGCCCTCATTTCTTCCATTGGCCCTGGAACTCCAGCTCATGCCTTATATCTCAGCTCAGATCTTTTTACCCACCTTCCCCCTACAGGCTACTTCACGTCTCTACAACTCCCTCAGTCACTCTATTATTTTTTGTGATAGGATTTACCACCATTTGTGATTACAATTTCATTCACCTCTGCCTCCCCCACTAAACTATGAGCTTCACCAGGTTAGATAGCATGTCTGACTTTTTTTTACCACCATATCCCTGATGCCTAAGCAGTGCCTGAAGGAATGAATGAACAAATGAATGTATAAATGCTATGAGGAAGAACTTTGAACATATCTGATCTTGAAAGACTAAGGGGCTGTGAAGAGGGTAAGGTAGGATCTTTTTTGCACCCAGGACATCTCTCTCTCTCTCTCTCTCTCTCTCTCTCTCTCTCTCTCTCTCTCTCTCTCTCTCTCTTTCTTCTTCTTCTTCTTCTTCTTCTTCTTCTTTTTTTGCAACAGAGTCTCACTCTTTTGACTAGGCTAGAGTGCAGTGGCATCATCCTAGCTCACTGGAAACTCAAACTCCTGGGCTCAAGAGATCCTCCTGACTTAGCCTCCTGAGCAGTTGAGACTACACAGGTGCCACTATGTCCTGCTAATTTTTCTATTTTTGTAGAAATGGGGTCTCTCTATGTTACCCAGGATGGTCTTGAACTCCTGGCTTCAAAGTGATCCTCCTGATGACGGAGCAAGATGGCGGACGAATAATACCGCCAGACAGAGTGTTTCTGCAGAAAAGACAGATTCTAGCAGAAATTAGAAAAAAGAAGAAAGAAGACGAGCATACAGCGGACGAGGGCCGGAAGGAGGGATACCTGAGACCTCGGGAGACTCCACGGGAGGAGGCTGCGGAGGAGAACTGGAGGCTGAGACCACAGGAGCAGCCTGGAGACCAGCGGGAAGGGTAGGTGGATTTGCTGTTTCCCCTCCCCTGCATTTGGGACTGCTGGTGGGCTCCCCAGCGGGTGGAGAGACCTGCAGACGCCAGACCAGAGACGGCCCCGCCAGCCAATGGTGAGCCTGTAGCAAACGTGGCACCAGGTTCCCAACTTCCTCCGGGCACCTCCGTGAGCACAGACCAAGCCACGCAGAAGGCACCATATTGCCTCCTCCTCCCCTCCACCGACCCTACCTGCGGCTGCCCAGAGAGATAATACAGGAAACAGCCAGAGGCACCTCCAGAGAACGGGACCTTAACTTTTGGGACCCTACACCTGACTCAGGGGAAATCAGACTGTGAGCTCCCTACCCGCCAGCTCTCCCAGGTGCTGCTGGCACGGTGTTCCCAGGAGAACGGTGCCGACTCAGAGGCTGACAGACATAGACCCAGCTTGGGCTACCTGTGGGTGAATTGGGACCGGAACTCCTCTCCCTGGTGGGGATACAGTTTGAACTCTGGGACCCAGAGGTCGGATCTGCAGACCAGATCCCCTACACCGAGGGCTAGCATTGCCCGGGGCACAGAAGGGTTATACATGAACAGCCTACTGAGGTGTGTGTGCCTCCAGGGGCAGATCAGCATTCTAGAGGGCAACCCTCCTCCCAGGAGGAGGCTGTGCACCCAGACCAGGTGGCGTTCCTGTGCAGGGAACCTCCCCGCCGGCATGACAGTCCGGGGAGGCCTGGTGGCTTGTGGTCTGGCCTGCTGGCAGAGACCCAGGAGTAGCTGCGGAGTTGGGGAGGGTGGAAAGAAGTGAGGCCTGCTCCAGACTGCGGGTCTCAGACAGCCCCACCCCCACACCTGGACTTTCTGTCTGAGTGCAACCATTCCAGCCCCGCCCTGACAGCTTTTCCTGGAAGCAGAGAATAGAACTTTGATCCCTGCTAACGGCCGGAGGGCAGGCTTACCCAACCCAGCTCCGCCCAGAACAAGAGCTGACAACAGGACACAAAATCAACAGCATAGCCTGCTCCTCCAAGCAAACGCCACCTACTGACAGGGAGAGCATCTTGCACAGCCTTTCCATGGCACCCATTGACTCAATATACAGGGAGTGGTCCAATCTCACCCACAGACACCACCTAACGCCTGAGAAATTAAACAAGGTGTGTGAATACCCAAACAATAACCTAAAGGAAAGAAACAACAACTGATCGACATGGGAAGAAATCAGCGAAAGAACTCAGGAAATATGAAGAACCAAACGGAAACCACACCCCCAAAGAGGAGCACCAGCACCCTAGAAATGGACACCAACCAAAATCAGGCAACCAATATGACAGAAGAGGAATTTCGTATGTGGATCATGAGAACACTCACCCAGCTGCAACAACAACTCAATAACCAACACAAAGAAACCACAAAAAGCCTCCAGGATATGGAAAAAGAAATAGACACAATGAAGAAAAGTGTAACCAAACTCCTGGAAATGAAGAATCAATTCAAGGAACTACAAAATACAGTGGAAAGTCTCAAGAACAGGGTAGATCAAACAGAAGAAAGAATCTCAGAGCTTGAAGATAACACCCTCCAATTAAATAAATCAGTCACAGAAATAGAGCAGAGAAACAAGACAAAAGAGCAAAGCCTACAAGAGCTGTGGGATTATGTGAAGAAACCTAATGCGAGGGTCATAGGGTTACCAGAAGGGGAAGAAGACAACACTCAAGGGTTGGACAAGCTGTATGAAGATATAATAGAGGAAAATTTCCCAGGCCTTGCTCAAAATCTGGATATACAAGTTCAAGAAGCTCAGAGGACCCCTGGGAGATTCAATGCAAACAGGAAGACGTCACGACATGCAGTCATCACACTGACCAAAGTATCAACCAAAGAGGCCCTTCTAAAAGCTGTAAGACAAAAGAAGCAAGTAACATACAAGGGAAAGCCAATTCGAATAACATCAGACTTCTCTAATGAGACTTTACAAGCAAGGAGAGACTGGGGCCCCATTGTCACTCTTTTGAAACAAAACAATGCCCAGCCTAGAATATTATTCCCTGCAAAACTAAGCTTCATATATGAAGGAGAAATAAAAACATTCTCAGAAAAGCAAAGGCTCAGAGAATTCACCAAGACAAGACCACCCCTACAAGAAGTACTTAAAAGAGCATTACGTACGGAACATCATAATAATAACCCACGAATATAAAAACAACCTAAACCCAAAGATATTAAAGGCCAGATATTACAATGGCTCAAGACAGAAACCATAGCAACAACATCCAACTCAACAGAATGAACAGTAATCTACCTTACCTATCAGTTCTCTCAATAAATGTGAATGGCTTACTCTCCACTCAAGAGACACAGGCTGGCTGAATGAATAACAAAATACAAGCCAAGTATATGCAGTCTTCAGGAAACACATCTAACCTGCAAGGATACATATAGACTAAACATAAAAGGGTGGAGATCAATATTCCAAGCAAATAGAAGCCAAAAGAAGGGTGGTGTGGCAGTTCTAATTTCAGACGATTTAGTTTTTAAACCAACAAAAGTAGTGAAAGACAAAGAGGGTCATTATGTAATGGTGAAGGGCACAGATCAACAAGAAGAGATAACAATTTTAAATATATATGCACCCAACTTAGGTACACCCAGATTCATAAAGCAAACCTTACTGGAGCTAAGCAAATGGATTAATAGCAACTCCATAATCGCCGAAGATTTCAACACCCCACTGACTGCACGAGGCAGATCCTCCAAACAGAAAATTAATAAAGAAATAATGGACTTAAACAAAACTCTAGAACAATTGGGTCTGACTGACATCTACAGGACATTCTACCCCAAATCCACTGAATATACGTTCTTCTCATCAGCTCACGGGACATTCTCTAAGCTTGACCATATCCTAGGACACAAAGTAAACATCAAGAAATTTAAAAAAATAGAAATCATACCATGTATCTTCTCAGATCACAATGGAATAAGGGTAGAAATCAACCCTAACAGAAACTCACATTTCTGCACAAAAACATGGAAATTAAACAACCTCCTACTAAATGATTATTTCATAAATGAAGAAATCAAGACGGAAATAAAAATATTCTATGAGGAAAATGACAATGGAGAGACAAGTTATCAACTCCTCTGGGACACAGCTAAAGAAGTTCTGAGAGGAAAGTTGATCTCCATAAATGCCTATAACCAAAAGACAAGAAGATCACGAATAGACAATCTAATGAAACAACTCAAAGAGCTGGAAAAAGAAGAACAGACCAGCCCCAAACCCAACAGAAGGAGTGAAATCAACAAGATCAAATCAGAACTAAACAAAATTGAAAACAGGGAAGCTATTCAGGAGATTAATAAAACAAAAAGTTGGTTCTTTGAAAAAATAAACAAAATTGACACACCATTGGCTAAGGTAACGAAAAGCAGAAAACAGAAATCTCTAATAAGCTCCATCAGGAATAAAAAAAGAGGTATCACAACTGATCCTAAAGAGATACAAGATACAATTTATGAATACTACAAAAATCTTTATGCACACAAACTGGAAAATGTGGAGGAAATGGACAAATTTCTAGAAACACACAGCCTCCCTAGGCTCAACCAGGAAGACATAGATTCCGTGAACAGGCCAATCTCAACAGCTGAAATAGAAACAGCAATTAAAAATCTCCCTAAAAAGAAAAGTCCCGGTCCAGATGGCTTCACACCTGAATTTTACCATACTTACAAAGAAGAACTAGTACCTATCTTGCAGAAACTATTCCACAACATCGAGAAGAACGGAAACCAACACGACACCTTTTATGAAGCGAATATTACTCTGATACCAAAACCAGGAAAGGATGCAACAAAAAAAGAAAACTAAAGACCTCTACAGGGAGAACTATGAAACACTGAGGAAGGAAATAGCAGAGGATGTAAACAGATGGAAATCCATACCATGCTAGTGGATCGGCAGACTCAATATCATCAAAATGTCTATACTACCCAAACTGATCTACAGGTTCAATGCAATACCTATTAAAATTCCATCAGCATTCTTCACAGATATAGAAAAAATAATTTTATGCTTTGTATGGTACCGAAGAAGACCCCGAATATCAAGAGCAATTCTAGGCAACAAAAACAAAATGGGAGGCATTAGTATGCCAGATATCAAACTATGCTACAAAGCTGTAGTAATTAAAACTATATGGTATTGGCACAAAAACAGGAATATTGACCAGTGGAACAGATGTGAGAATCCTGATATAAAACCATCCTCATATAGCCATCTCATCTTTGACAATGCAGACAAAAACATACGCTGGGGAAAAGAATCTCTCTTCAATAAATGATGCTGGGAAAACTGGATAGCCACCTGTAGAAGGCTAAAACAGGACCCACACCTTTCACCTCTCACAAAAACCAACTCACGCTGGATAACACACTTAAACCTAAGATATGAAACTATTAGAACTCTAGAGGAAAAAGTTGGAAACACTCTCCTAGACATCGGCCTGGGCAAAGAGTTTATGAAGAAGTCCCCAAAGGCAATCACAGCAGCAACAAAAACAAATAAATGGGACATGATCAAACTACAAAGCTTCTGCACAGCCAAAGAAATAGTCATGAAAGTAAACAGACAACCTACAGAATGGGAGAAAATGTTTGCATCCTATGCATCCGCTAAGGGACTGATAACTAGAATATACTTAGAACTCACGAAAATTAGGAAGAGAAAATCAAATAACCCCATTAAAAAGTGGGCAAAGGACTTGAACAGAAACTTTTCTAAAGAAGACAGAAGAATGGCCAACAAACATATGAAGAAATGCTCAACATCTCTAATCATCAGGGAAATGCAAATCAAAACCACAATGAGATATCACTTAACCCCAGTGAGAATGGCCTTTATCAAAAAATCTCCAAATAATGAATGCTGGCATGGTTGAGGAGAGAGAGGAACACTCCTACACTGCTGGTGGGACTGCAAACTAGTTCAACCTCTGTGGAAAGCAATATGGAGATACCTTAAAGCGATACAAGTGAATCTACCATTTGATCCAGCAATCCCATTGCTGGGCATCTACCCAAAAGATCCAATGACACTCTACAAAAATACACCTGCACTCGAATGTTTATAGCAGCACAATTCATAATTGCAAGGCTGTGGAAACAGCCCAAGTGCCCATCAATCCAAGAATGGATTAATAATATGTGGTATATGTATACCATGGAGTACTATTCAGCTCTAAGAAACAATGGTGATATAGCACATCTTATATTTTCCTGGTTAGAGCTGGAACCCATACTCCTAAGTGAAGTATCCCAAGAATGGAAAAACAAGCACCAGATATATTCTCCAGCAAACTGGTATTAACTGAGTAGCACCTAAGTGGACACATAGGTACTACAGTAATAGGGTATTGGGCAGGTGGGAGGGGGGAGGGGGGCGGGTATATACATACATAATGAGTGAGATGTGCACCATCTGGGGGATGGTCATGATGGAGACTGAGACTTTTGGGGGTAGGGGGAAAATGGGCATTTATTGAAACCTTAAAATCTGTATCCCCATAATATGCCAAAATAAAAAATAAATAAATAAATAAATAAATAAATAAATAAATAAATAAATAAATAAAAAGATACTGCAGTTGCATATCAACTTCAGCTAAAGCCGAATCCAGAACTGCATGAGCCAGAACTGAGGAAAATGTACAATGATTAAGTCATTTGAATAATGAGAAGCCTCTACAGTTCCCTGACTTTTCCTTGTATTATTTTCTAAATGCCTTCGGTGATTATAACTTCATTTACTTACTTGTATTATCTAGGATCCTGAAGATATTTAACATATTGAAAGGAGAAGAAATAAAAGCAAGGAGATGTCTAAAACAAACAAACAAAAAAAACACAACACAAATAGTCTGAGAAACACAAAAAATCTGAGGTGCTTTTAATGCCAGGCCTTGCAGAACCAGAGTGCTTTACCATTGGCAAAGTGGATGAAAGGAGAGAATAGGGAGGGGGAAGGGATCTCATGATGAGTCCTGAGACAGGAGGGCACAAGAGTGCTCCATATGAGGAGAGTGGTGGCTGGAGAGGAAAGTGGATAGCAGGGGAAAGCTAGTGAAGTGGAAGAAGGGAGTGTGAATGAGAAATATGAGCTAGCTCCCAGGGAGATTAGAACCAGTGCAGCCTGGAGCAAAGCGTGGAGGTGTGTAAAGCTGGACTTGAGGGAGGGGAGAGGAGGAGAAAGAAGAATAGGCCTTGCTGAGATGTAAGTGCATGGTAATGAATAAACATAAAGGGTTCATGCTTGGTTCACATGCACACCCTTCATTCAACAAACTTTCATCACAGGCTTCCTCTGTGCCCAACCCTGTGTGGGGCCCTAGGACAAAACAGATAATGTGACCCAGGCCCTGCCTTCTAGGAACACTGGGCCTACTTGGGGGTACAGATGTTGAAGCAGACAATGATTATATAATATGACCAAGGCTAGGACAGAAGTGAGCACATGTGTCTGAGGGAACCCTGGATGCTCAGGTAATCCCTGTTTGGGGTCAGGGCAGGCTTTCCAGAGAAGGCAATACCCAGACCTGGTCTGGAAGGACAAAGAAGAATTAGTTAAAGAGGAGACAGTGGCAGGGAAGAGCATTTCAGACAGGGATTATCTTGAGTAATGGCTGAAAGATTCATTCTTTTATTCATTAATTCCACTAATGTTAGTGAGCACCTACTATATACCAAGCACTGTGCTACCTGGGAATTCAAAACTGAACAACACGACATGATCCATGTATTCATTGAGCTTACCTTCTACAAGGGAGTAGATGAAACTGACAAAATACTTGTAGGGAGCAGTTCAGCATAGGAGGAATAGAGGGCAAGGACAGGAAAGGAGGATGAGAAGATGTGAGAAGGAGGCAGAAGCCAGATCATAGAGATTCATGTGGACCATGATATTTGGACCAGAGCAGTGGCAATGCATTTCAGAGATGAGGGTAGATTGTAGAGATAGTAAAGATGACTGATTTGATTGTAGGTGAGGGAGAGAAAGGAGTCTAAAATGACTTCCATGTTTATTTCTAGCTTGGGCAACTGGGTGAATGTTGAAGCCATTTCCTGAGATGGGAAAACACAGAAGAAGAAGCAGGCTTTGGTGGGGAGCATACATTAGTTTAAGATATCTGTGAGCCTCCCAAAACATTTATTCATTAATTAGTCTCACCTCTTTCTCCAACCATCTTGATATTTCATAGATCTCTTTGTTAGAATTATTTTGGTTACAAGCTACAGAAAATACAACTGAAGGTGCTTTGGTAAAATGAATTTATTGGCTTGTATAACTGAAAAAGAATTCAGTAGTACAGTGGGATTCAGATGTCTGCTGAACCAGTCCAGCTGCTTAATGATGTCACCAAGTATCCAGCTTCTTTCCATCTCTATATTCTGCCTTCCACAGAGCCACTCTATCCTAAGCTTGGTTCCCCGGATCACAGTGTGACTGCCATCAGCAGCAACCATTGAACAAAAGTCCTGAGCCTCACTCTAACTTGGGTACATGCCCACCTCACAACTGATCATTGTGTCCTGGGACATGAGGCTGTGCTAGCTGGCCTAGGCCAAATCTGGGTCCATCCTTGGATGTCAATCCCAGCCAACTTCATGGCTGCTACATGTTGGATGAGGAGTGAAATGGATACCAGGTCAACCACCAACTATGTCATTACATTAAAACAAATGGTTTAGCTATAATAAACACTGTAAATGAATTCAAAGGAATAAGTATCCAGTAATAATGGAGTAGCAATTGTACCAGAAGATCCAAACAACATAAAGCTATTACAATGCAGCTAAAAAGCTTGAGTTTCTTAGAAGCCATGGCACAAAATGACAGCACAACACAGGAATGAGCACTGAAGATGGTCCTCTTGTAGCAATTCCTTCACAATAACCGATGTCATTACAGTCACATCCCCATCTCCTTATGTAAGTCAAGTAGAATTTGCAGTTTGGCAATGCCACTATTAACAGAGGATAAAAGTAAGGCCAAGAAAGTATACATGACTTACTTTGGAAGACAAATTAAGTCAATGGCAGAGCCAGGACTGGAATCCCCAATGTGTCAGTTCTTGCCTATTAGTAATAGAAATAAACTCTGGCTGATTTAAGCAGAAAGGAATTTGCTAAACAGTTATTAGATAGCTCAAAGAGTCTGCAAGGGATGGAAAACCAGGTACAGAAGCATATAGCCAGAACCAATGCCTAAAATCCCACCTCAGAAGTTTCCCAACAGAAACACTGCTCATGACACCACTGGAAACTGGATGCCACCATTTGCAGTGCCCACACCACCAACACTGTACAGTTCCACTGCATCTGGAAAGCACATATAGCATCTGCAGCTGCATTCACCCATCACTAAAATAGATTTCATGCATTCCCTGCTTCCTTAAGCATTGACTCCAGATTCCAAAGCATAAATTAATCTAATTGGTAGAGTCTAGTCATGTGCCCAAGTCCTAGTTTCAAAGGAGGCTGGAGATGTTAGTAGGTAGCCTTTTCAGCTTTTGTGGTAGCAGGTAGGCTCTAACTCATAAGATAGCAGATTATCAAGCACAGAAAAAGAATTAATAGCCAAAAACAATAGTAAATACTCACTATATCTGGCTTATTTCCACCCTACCCAGGGCTTCTACAATGGAGCTGCCTACTCTTCAACCAGTTGCTCAATAAGCATTTCCCAAGTATTATAATCTAGAAACACTAGGAATGCAACGTGGGGGTTGAGAGGCAGATATACCCCCTGTCCTCCTTCCAGGCTAATCAGAGTGCTTCAACCACATGGAAGCTCTTTGGAAAATTGCACCAAATCCTCTGGAACAAGGTTAAAGACTTGGAGGACTGCCAGAGGAAGTAAGACTTAATCTGGATTTTCAGAGATGGGTAGGCTCCAGAAAGCAAGAGAAGGGGAAGAGAACATTGCATTTTTGTCCTTACCCTTAATCTTCTTATCTGGTCTCTACCTGGTCACTGTGTGTTCACACTGAAGCCAGAAAACTCTTAGAGTGCCTAGAGAATGGTTAAACTAGTGTCTTCACGGTTCCTGGACTAGAATTTAAGGACCACTCTGGGGCCAAGAGCAAACATACAGATGGTACAAAAGGCTGGATAGTACAAAGCAGAGTGTCCAGCAACAGTTTCCTCCACTGTCACCCACTAGAGTGGGTGTGTACACACACCGTTTCCTTCTCCTCTGCTATGTGACCTCAGGTTAGTGAGTTCCCCCTTCTAAGTCTCAGTCTCTGCTTTGTAAACTGGAGAAAATCAATCCTATTTTGCAGGGTTATGAAGATGAACTATACGTATTTACAGACACATATGCATATTTATAATGCCCAGCTCAAGGTCTGGCACATAAATGGTATTTGATGATGCAATTATTTCTTACAAAAAATCAGAGGTAGGAAGAACCTTAAAGGCTATCCACTCACACTCTCCTTTATCAGATGGAGTAAGAGTCCCAGAGAAGGTAAAGAATTTTCCTAGGATCTCACACCAAGTTCTTTATAGGGAAAGAACTAGAATCCATTTTTGCTAAGTCCTTCTCCAAGGCTGTTTTTCACCCTGTCTAGCTGAGTCATGTTGGGAACAATACATACTGTGGAGGTAAAATGAGCGGGTCGCCCCTCCATGGGTATTGGCCTGCCTTCCACAGTTGGTAGATTCATTCATTTAACATTTACATAAAATTTCTCTGTGCCAAGATATTTCTGGACAAGTTTGGGGACCAGGGAGCACTCTGACTTGATTCTTAGCCCTGAGATATTTCAAGACCTGAGAGGAGATAGATATAAACACAGACAACTACAAACAACAAACAGAGATTTGTGTGTGTGCCAGGTAGTGAGGAGGCTAAGGGATGTTTTTAGAGGGTATTAGCCTCCCCTAGTATAAACTCCATCAACCCCTCCACATCAACCACACATAAATTGAGTGACAATGGTGTTCTTCAATATGGATAATTATAGTTTCTCAATTTTATGTAAAATTTTACATGACTAAAATAATCCTGAGATATTTCCAGGTTGGTTGAATGAGGAGATCAGCAAATCCTCCCACCAAAAAGTAACTATAAAGCTGGACAAAACTGATAAAAAGAACTGTTTCACAACAAATGCTGGTGTGGATGCGGAGGGAGATGAACATTCCTACACTGCTGGTGGGACTGCAAACTAGTTCAGCCTCTGTGGAAAGCAATATGGAGATACCTCAAAGTGATACAAGTAGATCTACTATTTGATCCAGCAATTCCACTACTGGGGATCTACCCAAAAGATCAAAAGTCACTTTATGAAAAAGACACCTGCACTCGAATGTTTATAGCAGCACAATTCACAATTGCAAAGCTATGGAAACAACCCAAGTGCCCATCAATTCATAAGTGGATTAATTAAATGTGGTATATGTATACCATGGAGTACTACTCAGCTTTAAGAAACAACGGTGATATAGCACCTCTTGTATATTCCTGGATAAAGCTGGAACCCATTCTACTAAGTGAAGTATCTCAAGAATGGAAAAACCAGCACCACATGTACTCCCCAGAAAGTTGGTATTAACGAATCAACACCTAAGTGGACATATAGGAGTAACATTTATCAGGTGTTGGGAGGGTGGGAGGGGAGAGGAGGGGATGGGTGTCTACAACCACAACGAGTAAGATGTGCAATGTTTGGGGGATGGACATGTTTGAAGCTCTTACTCGAGGGGGGAGGGGGGCATGGGCAATATAAGTAACCTTAACACATGTACCCCCATAATATGCTAAAATAAAAAAAAAACTGTTTCAGAGCCCAAAGACATACAATAATCTAAGTTAATACTTTAAGAATTACTGAACTTGGAATAAGAACAGAGGGCATCTATGAAATTCTGGCTTTGGTTACTCCCATACCCATTCTTCAGCTGGATGAGTAAAGTTCTGCCACAGTGGTGCAGGCTATGAGCACAAGTGGTTTATCTACCACTGTCAAAAGGAGCTCATTTGACTTGGAACAGTGGACAATACCATGACCAGCAGTATTGTCAGTGAAAGTGACTGACTCACAGTGGGCAAGTGAGTGAGAACCTAACAGCTGAGGTTCTACTATCCTGAGATTGTGGTTATGGTTGGGGCAAGGATATATATTCCTGGGCAGAACCTGAGAGGTCACAAGCTTCCTGCCCAGCCCTGAGTCTGTGCGCATGCACCTAGGTGACTCTAAGGAGAAAGTAAAACCTGGAGCAGATTTGGCAACAGTGTGACCTTTGAGTGTTTTTAAAGTAATTAATTTTTTATTGGCAATTGTGACATAGTAGTTGTACATATTTATGGGTACAGTATGATGTTTCAAGACATGCATACAATGATCAATTTGTAGTAATTACTATATCCATTACTTTAAACATTTATTATTTCTTTGTTTTCACAACATTCAAAATCTTCTTTTCTAGCTATCTTGTAATATACACTACATTGTTCTTTGCTATACTCACCCCACTGTGGTACAGAATTGTAACTTTGTATCTGTTGACTAGCCTCTCCCGGTCTCGCTCTCTATGCTGCCCAACCTCTGGTAACCACCATTCTACTCTCTGCTTCTATGAGATCAACATTTTTAGATTCCACATATGAGTGAGATCATGCAGTGTTTGTCTTTCTGTGCCTGGCTTATTTATAATGTCTTCCAGTTCCATCCATGCTGTCTCAAATGATTTCATTTGAGGATTTATTCTGTTTTGTGGCTGAATAGTATCCCATTTTGTTTATACACCCCATTTTCTTTTTTTTTTTTTTGGCATATTATGGGGGTACAGATTTTAAGGTTTCAATAAATGCCCATTTCCCCCCTCCCCCCAAAAGTCTGAGTCTCCATCATGACCATCCCCCAGATGGTGCACATCTCACTCGTTATGTATGTATATACCCGCCCCCCTCCCCCCTCCCACCTCCCCAATACCCTATTACTGTAGCACCTGTGTGTCCACTTAGGTGCTACTCAGTTAATACCAGTTTGCTGGAGAATATATCTGGTGCTTGTTTTTCCATTCTTGGGATACTTCACTTAGTAGTATGGGTTCCAGCTCTAACCAGGAAAATATAAGATGTGCTATATCACCGTTGTTTCTTAGAGCTGAATAGTACTCCATGGTATACATATACCACATTTTATTAATCCATTCTTGGATTGATGGGCACTTGGGCTGTTTCCACAGCCTTGCAATTATGAATTGTGCTGCTATAAACATTCGAGTGCAGGTGTCTTTTTTGAAGAGTGTCACTGGATCATTTGGGTACACCCCATTTTCTTTATCCTTTCATCTGTAGATGGGCATTAGGTTGATTCCATACCTTTGCTATTATGACTAGTGCTATGATAAACATAGGAGTGCAGTTGTCTCTTCAACGTACTGATTTAATTTCCTTTGGTTCTAATAGGATCCAGTAATAGGATTGTTGGATCATTGTGTCAATGGAAAAGAAGATAAACTCTGTAAAATAATTTTAAGAGGTTTATTCTGAGTCACATTTGAGGACCATGACCCAAGTCACACCCAAGAAGCCTTGAACAAGTGGACTCGCTGTGGTTGGGTTACAGTTTGGTTTTATACATTTCAGGGAGACGGTGGTAACAGGTAAAGTCATAAATCAATACATGGAAGGCATTCATTGGTTTGGCCCAAGAAGATGGGCCATCTCAAAGCCTGGGACTTACAGGTTATAGGTGAGTTTAAAGATTCTTTGACTTGCGGTTGGTTAAAGACATGACGCTTTGTGTAAAGGCTTGGAATGTTTTAAGATAAGGAAGTCTGTTAATGAGACAAGCTACTTGGACACATATTTGTTGTTTAAATTGAGGACCTGCAGGTTTGTCTTGCATACCCTTAGGCCCATTAATGAGTCACAAACGATATCTCCAAGAAGAAAGGGGGGCATGATGAGGCATGTCTGACCTCCCTCCTTGTAGCAGGCAATTTAGTTTTAAAATATGCCCTTGTCCAGGAGGGGATCCATTTAGTCAGCCAGTGCTGGGGAAGGCCTTAAGATTTTTATTTTAGTTTACAATATGGTAGTTTTATTTTTAATTTTTTGAGGAACCTCCATACTTTTTTTCCATAGTGGTTACACTAACTTACATTCTCACCAACAGTGTATTAAGAGTTCCCTTTTCCCTATATCCTTGCCAGTATTTGTTACTTTTTTGTCTTTTTGATAATAACCATTTTAATTGGTGTAAGGTGATATCTCATTGTAGTTTTGATTTGCATTTCTGATGATTAGTGATGTTCAGCATTTTTTCATATATCTGTTGGCCACTTGTATGTCTTCTTTGGAGAAATATCTATCCAGGTCTTTTGCCCATTTTAAAAGCAGATTATTTGTTTTTTTATTGCTCTTGAGTAGAGCTCCTTATATATTCTGGATATTAACCTCTTGTCTGTTGCATAGTTTACAAATATATTCATTCTGGGGGTTTTATCTTCACTTTATTGATTGTTTTCTTAGCTGTGCAGAACCTTTTATCTTGATGTAATTCCATCTGTCTATTTTTGCTTTTGTCATCTGTGCCCTTGGTGTCATATTCAAGAAATCCTTGCCCAGTTCAATTTTTAGGAAGCATTTCTACTGTATTTTATCCTAGCAGTTCCATAGTTTGGAGTGTTACATTTAAGTCTCTAGTCCATTTTGAATTGATTTTTGCATACGATGAGAAATAGGGGCCTAGTTTCATTTTTCAGCATATATATATCCAGTTTTCCTAGTAACATTTATTGAAAATACTGTCCTTTCCCAATGTATGTTCTTGATGCCTTGCCAAAAATCCAGTTGGCTGTTAATACATGAACTTATTTCTAGATTGCCTATTCTATTTTATTGGTCTATGTGTATGTTTTTAAGCCAGTACTATGCTGTTTTAATTACCACAGCTTTGTAGTATATTTTAAAGTCAGGTAGTATGGTACCTCCAGCTTTGTCCTTTTTGCTCAAGACTGCTTTGGCTACCCAGGGTTTTTTGCATTTCTATATATATTTTAAGATTATATTCTTCTATTTCTGTGAATAACATCATTGGTATTTTGATAGAGATTACATTGAATTTGTACATTGCTTTGGGTAATATGAACATGTTAATGGTATTAATTCTTCTAATCTATCAACACAAGATATATTTCCATTTATTTGTGTTCTCTTCAAATTTTTTTCATCAATATTGTATAGTTTTCCTTATAGAAATCTTTCACCTCCTTGGTCAAGTTTTTCCTAGTTTTTTTATAGCTATTGTAAATGGAATTACTTTCCTGATTTCCTCCTCAGACAGTTTTCTATTGGCATATAGAAAAGCTACTTATTTTATATGTTGATTTTGCATCCTGAAACTTTACCAAATTCATTTATTATTTCTAACAGTTTTGTGGTGGAGTCTTTACAGTTCTCTAATATTATGATCATATCATCTGCAAACAGGGACAATTTAACTCCTTTCCAATTTAGATGACCTTTATTTCTTTCTTTTCCCTCTTTTTTCTGGATAGAACTTTCCAGTAGGAAACAGTCCAAACTTTGAATTCACCCCCTTACACACATATGGATCCATTGGCAGAGGTTGGAAGCCTTAGTGGCTCAAGGTGATTGATTGACCAATAAGCTAGGAATAAGCAGTGGCAACCACTAGAAAGCCAGTCTATTTATAAAAAGAAATATTTTAAAACACAAAATTCAATCTAGAAATCAGTGGCTACATACCATAGGAAGACAGGTTACCAAAAAAAAAGAAACAAATTTTAAAAAGCAACAACAATCTTCAGGGAGAAAACATAATAATCCAGAATTACTGCAAAATAGATTCTTAAAGAACCAAATGGAAACTCTGGGAATAAAGAGCATAATATTCATAATGAAAACTTCACTAGAGGGATTCAACAGCAGACTCAAGATGGTAGAAGAAATAATCAGTGAACCTGAAGATAGATTAAGAGAAATCCAATTTGAAGAACAAAGAGAACAAAAGATTAAAGAAAAATGAACAGATCTTCAAAAACCTGTGGGACAACATCAAGCACATGAAGACATATATAAAATAAGTCTCAGAAAAAGAGTAGAGTGAGGAGGTGGCAGAAAAAAATACTTGAAGAAATATTGAAAACATCCCAAATTTGATTAAAACCATTAATATACAGATCCAAGAAGTTTGTCAAACTCTAAGTATAACAAATGCAGAGAGCCACAAACAGATACATTATAGTCAAATCTCTGAAGGCCAAAGACAAAGAGACAATCATGAAAGTAGCAAGAAAAAAAAAGAAATATTCGGCTGGGCGCGGTGGGTCACGCCTGTAATCCTAGCTCTTGGGAGGCCGAGGCGGGCGGATTGCTCAAGGTCAGGAGTTCAAAACCAGCCTGAGCAAGAGCAAGACCCTGTCTCTACTATAAATAGAAAGAAATTAATTGGCCAACTGATATATATATAAAAAATTAGCCGGGCATGGTGGCGCATGCCTGTAGTCCCAGCTACTCGGGAGGCTGAGGCAGAAGGATCGCTCGAGCCTAGGAGTTTGAGGTTGCTGTGAGCTAGGCTGACGCCACGGCACTCACTCTAGCCTGGACAACAAAGCGAGACTCTGTCTCAAAAAAAAAAAAAAAGAAATATTATGTAAAGGAAAGAGTCAATATTAGCAATTGACTTCTCATCAGAAACAACGGAGCCCAGAAGGCAATAGAATGACCTATTCAAAGTGCTGAAATAAATACAGAATTATAAAAAATGACGATGAAGCTGAGTGTGGTGCCTGATGCCTGGTGTCCCAGATACTGAGGAGGTAGAGGCAGGAGGATCACTTGAGTCCAG
The DNA here is from genome assembly GCF_040939455.1 of Microcebus murinus. NCBI lineage: Eukaryota > Metazoa > Chordata > Mammalia > Primates > Cheirogaleidae > Microcebus > Microcebus murinus. Next base: position 78,828,461 of record NC_134136.1, on the reverse strand, counting down.
GAGTTTGAGACCAGCCTGGACAAAAAATGAGATCCTGTCTCAAAAACAAAACAAAACAAAAACAAAAACAAAAGTTATTTTAAATGATGGTGAAAAAAGACACTTGCAGATAAACAAAGGCTGAGAGAGTTTGTGACTAGCCAATCTGCTTTGCCAGAAATTGAAAGAAGTAGTTCGGGCTAAAAGGAATGACAGATGACTACCGAAATCCACAACAAGAATTGATAATTATGTAGGCAATTATATAAGACTCTATATTACTGCTTTTGCTAGGTTCTATTTGGTAAAGTCTTAGGATACAAAATCAATACACAGAAATCAGAGGTATTCATATACGCCAACAACAGTAAAAGTGAGAACAAAATCAAAGACTCAATTCCCTTTAAAATAGCAACAAAGAAAATAAAGTACCTAGGAATATATTTAACTAAGGAGGCAAAATACCTCTACAGGGAGAACTATGAAACACTCAAGAAGGAAATAGCAGAGGATATAAACAGGTGGAAGTATATACCATGCTCACGGGTCGGCAGAATCAATATGGTTAAAATGTCTATAATACTCAAAGTGACCTACAGAGTCAATGCAATCCCTATTAAAATACCATCATCATCTTTCACAGATATAGAAAAAATAATTTTATGCTTCGTATGGAACCTGAGAAGACCCCCATATAGCAAAATCAATCCTAGGCAATAAAAACAAAATAGGAGGTATCAATTTACCAGACTTCAAACTATACTATAAGCCTATAGTAATTAAAATAGCTTGGTAATGCCATAAGAATAGGGACATTGACCAATGGAACTTCTTTAAAAATCTTAAGATTGACTAAAGCAATAGCTATGATACTATATTATTCCGGATTATTGGGTTTTTAGCATATGTAAATGTAATAGATATGAAAATAACAGTACAAAGGAAAAGGGAGTATGTGTGTTTGTGTTTGATCTACATAGATAGAAGTGTAGATAGATATGGATAGACAGAGAGGCCAAACAATTGCAGAATACACATTTTTTTCAAGCACATGTGGAATGTTCTTCAAGATAGACCATGTTCTAGGCCATAAAATAAGGCTAAGTAAAGTTTAAAAGATATGTATTTTGATATCAGTGAAATCAATAATAGAAAGACTGGGAAAACTGGATAACCACATGCAGAAGATTAAAACTGGATCCTCACCTTTCAACTCTCACAAAAATCAACTCACGATAGATAACAGACTTAAACCTAAGGTGTGAAACCCTAGAAGAATATGATGCAGAAACTCTTATAGACATCAGCCTAGACAAAGAATTTATGAAGAAGACTCCCAAAGCAATCACGGCAGCAACAAAAATAAATAAATGGGTCCTGATCAAATTAAAAACCTTCTGCACAGCCAAGGAAACTATCATTACAGTGAATAGACAACCTACAGAATGAGAGAAAATATTTGCTTTCTACACATCTAATAAAGGGCTGATAATAAGAATCTATATAGAACTTAAGAAAATTAACAAGAAAAAATGAAACAACTCCATCAATAAATGGGCAAAGGACATGAAAAAAATTTTTTCACAAGAAGACAGGCTAATGGCCATCAAACATATAAAAAACATCTCTAATCATTAGTGAAATACAAATTAAAACCACAATGAGATATCACCTAACTCCAGTGAGAATGGCCTGTATCAAAAAGTCCAAAATAACAAAGAGAGATTGGAACACTCTTACACTGCTGGTGGGATGGCAAATTAGTACAACCTGTGTGTAAAGTAATTTGGAGATACCTCAAATTGCTAAAAACAGAAATACCATTTGATCCAAGCATCCCACTACTAGACATCTATCCAAAGGAACAAAAGACATTCTATAATAAAACATCCACACTCGAATGTTTATGGCAGCACAATTCACAATTGCAAAGATGTGGAAACAACCCAAGTGCCCATCAATACATGAGTGGAGTAATAAAATGTGGTATATGTATACCATGGAATACTACCCAACTACAAAAAACAATGGTGATCGAGCACCTCTTATATTATCCTTGGTAGAGCTTGAGCCCATTTTTCAAAGTAAGTTATCAGAAGAATGGAAAAAAAAGCACCACACGTACTTGCCATCAAATTGGTACTAACTGATCAACACTAAGTTGGTCACATGATAGTGATATTCAGTTGGGTGCCGGTCAGGTGGGAGATGGGTGGTGGGGGTGGGTAAACTCACAACTAATGGATGCAGAGTGCACGAGAAGGGCACACTTGTAGCCCTGGTTAGGTGAGGCCAAAGCATTATAAGTAATAAAAATGCCTGTATCCCCATAATATTCTGAAATTTTAAAAAATAATAAAAAGAAATCTGGGAACCCTGCCCCAAATATTTGGAAATTTTAAAAAACACACATTCAAAGCACACAATTTAAAAAATGGGCAGAAGATATGAATAGACACTTCTCCAAAGAAGATATACAAATGGCCAATAAGCACATGAAAAAAATGCTAAACATTACTGATATTAAATAATGAAAATCAAAACCACAAAGATACTAACTCACACTCATTAGGATGACTACTATCAAAACAAAACAAAACAAAATAACAAGCATTGGTGAGGATGTGGAGAAGTTGGAATCCCTGTGCAATGTTGGTGGAAATGTAAAATGGTGCAGCTGCTATGGAAAACAATGTAATAGTTCCTCAAAAAATTAAAAAAGAGCTACTATATGATCTATCAATTCTGCAGTGGGGTATACCAAAAAGAATCAAAAGCAGGATCTTGGAAAAGTATTTACATATCCATGTTCATAGCAGTCCTATTTACAATAGCCAAAAGATGGAAGGACTCTGTGTCCATCAACAGATAAATGGATTAACAAAATGTGGTATGTACATACAATGAGATACCATTTAGCAATAAAAAGAAATGAAGGACTGATACATGCTACAGCATAGAAGAACCTAAAAAACATGATAAGTAAAATAAGTCAGATGCAAAAGATTACATATTATATAATGCTATTTATATTAAATGTCAAGAAAGGAAAAATTTATAGAGCTGGAGAACTAGTCAATAGTAGACCAGAGCTGGAGGTAGGAGTTCAGATTAAATGTAAACAAGCAAGAGGGAACTTTTGGAGGTGATGGAAATGTTCTAAAACTGGATTACAGTAATGATTAAACAATCCTATAAATTCACCAAGATTTTTCCATTGTAAATTGGTAACACGTGAATTTTCTGGCATATAAATTATACCTCAATATAGTTGTGTTTATAACAGTCACATTATAAAGATTTGATTTAATTATCTTTTTTGTACCCTGTATTACTACTTTTTATTTATTTATTTATATTTTTTTTCCAATTCAAAGTGGAGATTATAAGAAATTTTTCTTTTCTTTTTTATTGCAGCATATTATTTGGGTACAAATTTAAGGTTACATATATTGCCCTTGCCCCCTCCCCCCTCGAGTCAGAGCTTTAAGCGTGACCATCACCCAGACGGTGCAGCTTGCACACATTATGCATGTATATACCCATCCCCTCCTCGCCTATCCCACCTGCCTGACACCCAATAAATTTTATTCCTATAAGTCCACTTAGCTGTTGATCAGTTAATGCCAATTTGCTGGTGAGGACATGTGGTGCTTGTTTTTCCATTCTTGGGATACTTCACTTAGTAATATGGGTTCCAGCTCTAACCAGGAATATACAAGGTGTGCTATATCACCATTGTTTCTTAGAGCTGAATAGTACTCCATGGTATACATATCCCACATTTTATGAATCCACACATGTATTGATGGGCACTTGAGTTGTTTCCACAGCTTTGCAATTGTGAATTCTGCTGCTATAAATATTCAAGTGCAGGTGTCTTTTATATACAGTGTCTTTTGTTCTTTGGGGTAGGTGCCCAGTAATGGGATTGCTGGATCAAATGGTGGATCTACTCGCATTGCTTTAAGGTATCTCCATATTGCTTTCCACAGAGGTTGAACTAGTTTGCAGTCCCACCAGCAGCATACGAGTGTGCCTATCTCTCTGCATCCATGCCAACATTTATTGTTTGGGGACTTTTTGATAAAGGCCATTCTCGCTGGAGATAAGTGATATCACATTTGAATTTTGATTTGCATTTTCCTGATGATTAAAGATGTTGAGCATTTTTTCATATGTTTGTTGGCCATTATTCTGTCTTCTTTTGAAAAATTTCTGTTGATGTCCTTTGGCCACTTTTTGATAGGGTTGTTTAATTTTTCCTTGCTGATTTTACTGAGTTCTTAATAAATTCTAGTTATCAGACCCTTATCGGATGTGTAGCATGAGAAAATTTTATCCCATTCTGTAGGTTGTCTCTTTGCTCTTGTGACTGTTTCTTTGGCTCTGAAGAAGCTTTGTAGTTTCATCAGGTCCCATTTATTTATTTTTGTTGTTTCTGTGATTGCCTTTGGGGTCTTCTTCATAAATTCTTTGCCAGGCCAATGTCTAGAAAAGTATTTCCAACATTTTTCTCTAGAATTCTAATAGTTTTATACCTTAGGTTTAAGTCTGTTACCCAGCATGAGTTGATTTTTCTGAGAGGTGAAAGGTCTGGATCCTGCTTCAGTCTTCTACATGTGGCTATCCAGTTTTCCAAGCACCATTTATTGAATAAGCATTCTTTTCCCTGCTGTATGTTTTTGTCTGCTTTGTGGAAGATTAGATGGCTATATGAGGAGGGTTTTATATCTACCTGGGTGGCAGTTCTGTTCCACTGGTCAATGTCCCTATTTTTGTGCCAATGTCAACCTGATTTAATTAACACAGCTTTGTAGTATAGTTTGAAATCTGACAAATTGATACCTTCCATTTTGTTTTTATTGCCTAGAATTGCTTTTTCTATACAAGGTCTTCTCTGGTTCAATACAAAGCATAAAATTATTTTTCTATATCTGTGAAAAATGATGTTGGTATTTTAATAGGGATTGCATTGAATCTGTAGATAACTTTGGGTAATATAGACATTTTAACAATGTTGATTCTGAGGACCCATGAGCATGATATGGATTTCTATCAGTTTACATCCTCTACTATTTCCTTCTTGAGTGTTTCATAGTTCTCCCTGTAGATGTCTTTTACCTCCTTAGTTAAATATATTCCTGGGTACTTTATTTTCTTTGATGCTATTGTGAAGTATATTGAGTCTTTGATTTGCTTCTCAATTTGACTGTTACTGGCATATAGGAATGCCTCTGATTTGTGTGTTTTACCTTTGTATCCTGAGACTTTACTAAATTTATTTATCAATTCAAGGAGTGTCTTGGTTGAATCTGTAGGATTTTCTAAATATAATATCATATCATCAGCAAACAGTGAGAATTTGATCTCTTTGCCCCCATTTGGATTACTTTAATTCAACTGTCAGATCTGATTGCTATAGCCAGGACTTCCAGCACTATGTTGAATAGTAGTGGAGATAGTGGGCACCCTTGCCTGGTTCCAGTTCTAAGTCAGAATGCTTTCAATTTCTTCCCATTCAGTATGATATTGGTTGGGGACCTGTCATATATGGCTTGTATCATTTTTAGGTAAGCCCCTTCTATGCCTATTTTGTTAAGTACTCTTATCATAAAAGGGTGTTGAATTTTGTCAAATGCCTTTTCTGCATCTATTGAAAGGATCACATAGTCGTTGTTTTTGCTTCTGTTTATGTGGTGAATTACGTTTATAGATTTACGTATGTTGAACCATCCCTGCATCCCTGGGATGAAGCCCACTTGGTCGTGATGGATTATTTTCTTGGTAAGCACCTGGATTCGGTTAGCCAGAGTTTTCTTGAGAAATTTTGCATCTATATTCATAAGTGATAACGGTCTATAGTTTTCTTTCTTTATTGCATCCTTTCCTGTTTTGGGGATCAACGTGATGTTGGCTTCATAAAATGAATCTGGTAAGGATTCCATCTTTCTCAATGTTGTGTAGTAATTTCTGCAGGGCAGGTACCAGTTCTTCTTTGTAGGTGTGGTAAAATTCGGGTGTGAAACCATCTGGTCCAGGACTTTTCTTTTTAGGGATATTTTTATTGCTGTTTCAATTTCAGTACATGATATTGGTCTGTTCAGGAATTCTATTTCTTCCTTGTTGAACCTAGGAAGACTGTGTCTTTCTAGAAATTTGTCCATCTCATCTTAATTTTTCAGTTTGTGCACATAAAGTTTTTGTAGTATTCATAGATTATACCTTATATCTCTGTGGCATCAGTTGTAATATCTCCTTTATTTTCTTGATGGAGCTTATTAGAGATTTCTCTTGTCTGCTTTTTTTAGTCTAGCCAAAGTCGTGTTAATTTTGCTTATTTTTCAAAGAACAAACTTTTTGATTTATTAATCTTCTTTTTCTTATTTCAGCATATTATGGGACACAAATTTTCAGGTTTCAAATAATGCCCTTAACCCCCTCCTCCCACAAGTCTGAGCTTAAAGTGTGGCCATCCCCCTGATGGTGCACATCCCACTCATTATATATGTATATACCCACCCCTCCTTCCTACTCCCACCTGCCCAATACTCAATTAATGTAATTCCAATGTGTCCACTTAGGTGCTGATCACTTAATACCAATTTGCTGGTGAAGACATGTGGTGTTTGTTTTTCCATTCTTGGGATACTTCACATAGTAGTATGGGTTCCATCTCTAACCAGGAAAATACAAGGTGTGCTATATCACCATTGTTTCTTAGAGCTGAATAGTACTCCATGGTATACATATACCACATTTTATTAATCCATTCTTGGATTGATGGGCACTTGGGTTGTTTCCACAGCTTTGCAATTGTGAATTGTGCTGCTGTAAACATTTGCTTGCAGGTGTCTTTTTTGTAGAGTGTCATTTGATCTTTTGGGTAGATGCCCAGTAACGGGATTGCTGGATCAAATGGTAGATCTACTTGTATCACTTTACAATATCTCCATATTGCTTTCCATATAGATTGAACTAGTTCACAGTCCCACCAGCAGTGTAGAAGTATTCCTATCTCTCTGCATCCACACCAATGTCTATTGTTTTAGGACTTTTTGATAAAGGCCATTCTTACTAGAGATAAGTGATATCTCATGTGGTTTTGATTTGCATTTCCCTGATGATTAGAGGTGTTGAACATTTTTTTATATGTTTGTTAGCCATTATTCTGTGTTTTTTTGAAAAGTTTCATTTCATGCCCTTTGCCCACTTTTTTAATTTTTTAAGTTTTATTTATTTATTTATTTATTTTTTTGAGACAGAGTCTCACTTTGTTGCCCAGGCTAGAGTGAGTGCCATGGCATCAGCCTAGCTCACAGCAACCTCAAACTCCTGGACTCAAGTGATCCTCCTGCCTCAGCCTCCCAATTAGCTGGGACTACAGGCATGTGCCACCATGCCCGGATAATTATATATATATATATATATATATATATATATATATATATATATATATATTAGTTGGCCAATTAATTTACTTCTATTTATAGTAGACACAGGGTCTAGCTCTTGCTCAGGCTGGTTTCCAACTCCTGACCTTAAGCTATCTGCCCGCCTTGGCCTCCCAGAGTGCTAGGATTACAGGTGAGCCACCGCGCCTGGCCCTTTGCCCACTTTTTGATACAGTTGTTTGATTTTTTCTTCCTGATTTTCATGAGTTCTAAGTAGATTCCAGTTATCAGCCCCTTATCAGATGTGTAGCATGTGAAAAATTTCTTCCATTCTGTAGGTTGTCTGTTTGCTTTCATGGCTGTTTTTTTGGGTGTGCAGAAGCTTTGTAGTTTGATCAGGTCCCACTTATTTATTTTTGTTGCTGCTGTGATTGCCTTTGGGGTCTTCTTCATAAATTCTTTGCCTAGGCCAATGTCTAGGAGAGTGTTTCCAACATTTTTGTCTAGAATTCTAATAGTTTCACACGTTAGGTTTAAGCCTATTACCCAGCATAAGTTTATTTTTGTGAGAGTTAAAAGGTGTAGGTCCTACCTTCTGCAAGTGGCTATCCAGTTTTCCCAACACCATTTATCGAATAGGGATTCTTTTTCCCCAGTGGATGTTTTTTTCTGCTTTGTCGAAGAATAGATGGCTACATGAGGATGGTTTTATATCAGGATTCTCCATTCTGTTCCAATGGTAAATATTCCTATTTTTGTGCCAATACCAAATTGATTTAATTACTACAGCTTTGTAGTATAGTTTGAAATCAGGCATATTGATACCTCCCATTTTGTTTTTATTGCCTAGCATTGCTTTTGAAATAAGGGGTCTTCTCTGGTTCCAAATGAAGCATAATATTATTTTTGCTATATCTGTGAAGAATGATGTTGGATTTTAAGAGGTATTGTATTGAATCTGTAGATTAGTTTGGGTAGTATAGACATTTACCGATGTTGAGTCTGCCAACCCAAAGGCATGGTATGGATTTCCATGTGTTTACATTGTCTGCTATTTCCTTCCTCAGCATTTCATAGTTCTCCCTGTAGAGGTCTTTACCTCCTTAGTTAAGTATATTCCTGGGTACTTTATTTTTTTTTGTTCCTATTGTGAAGGGTATCAAGTCTCTGATTTGGTTCTCAATTAGACTATTGTTGGCATATATGAATGCCTCTGATTTCTGTGTATTGATTTTGTATCCTGATACTTTACTGAATTCATTTATCAATTCCAGGAGTCTCTTCATTGAATCCTTGGGGGATTTTCTAAATATAACAACATATCATCAGCAAATAGTGAAAATTTGCTCTCTTTTGCCACAATTTGGATATCTTTAATTCCACTTTCATGTCTAAGTGGTATAGCCAGGACTTCCAGCACTATGTTGAATAGAAGTGGAGATAGTAGGAAGCCTTGCCTGGTTCCAGTTCTAAGTGGGAATGCTTTCAATTTTTCCCCATTCAGTATGATGTTGGCTATGGGTCTGTCATATATGGCTTGTATCAGTTTTAGGTATGTCCCTTCTATGCCCATTTTATTAAGTGTTCTTATCATGAAAGGGTGCTGAAATTTGTCAAAAGCTTTTTCTGCATCTATTGAAAGAATAATGCAGTCTTTGTTTTTGCTTCTGTTTATGTGGTGAATTGCATTTATAGATTTACATATGTTTAACCATCCCTGCATCCCTGGGATGAAGCTCACTTAGTCATGATGGATTGTTTTTTGATAAGCGTCAGGATTCGGTTAGCTAACATTTTGTTGAAAATTTTTGCATCTATATTCATAAGGGATATTGGTCTGTAGTTTTCTTTTTTTGTTGTATCCTTTCCTGGTTTTGGTATCAGAGTAATATTCACTTCATAAAAGGTGTCAGAGTGCTTTCCATTCTTCTCGATGTTGTGGAATAATTTCTGCAAGATAGGCACCAGTTCTTCTTTGTAAGTGTGGTAAAATTCTGGTGTGAAAGCATCTGGACCGGGACTTTTTTTTTAGGGAGATTTTTAATTGATGTTTCTATTATGGCTCTTGATGTTGGTCTTTTCAGGAATTCTATTTCTTCCTGGTTGAGCCTAGGGAGGCTGTGTGTTTCTAGAAATTTTTCCATTTCCTCCATATTTTCCAGTTTGTGTATAAAGGTTTTTATAGTATTCGTAAATTATATCTTGTATCTCCTTGGGATCAGTTGTGATATCTCCTTTTTTGTTTCTGATAGAGCTTATTAGAGATTTCTCTTTTCTGCTTTTTGTTACCTTAGCCAATGGTGTGTCAATTTTGTTTATTTTTTCAAAGAACCAACTTTTTGTTTTATTAATCTCCTGAATAGCTTCCCTGTTGTCAATTTCATTTAGTTCTGATTTGATCTTGTCAATTTCACTTCTTCTGCTGGGTTTGGGGTTGGTCTGTTATTCTTTTTCCAGCTATTTGAGTCGTTTCATTAGATTTTCTATTTGTGATCTTTCTGACTTTTGATTATAGACATTTATGGAAATAAACTTTCCTCTCAGTACTGCTTTAACTGTGTCCCAGAGGATTTGATAACTTGTGCTGAAATTTGTCAGGATTTGATAACTTGTGCTGAAATTTGATAACTTGTCTCTCCATTGTCATTTTGTACAAAGAAGTTTTTTATTGCCATCTTAACTTCTTCATTTATGAAGTAATCATTTAGTAGGAGGTTGTTTAATTTCCACATTTTTGTGTAGAAACGTGAGGTTTTGTTAGAGTTGATTTCTACTTTTATTCCACTGTGATCTGAGAAGATACCTGGTATGAGTTCTGTTTTTTTTAAAATTTCTTGAGGCTTACTTTGTGTCCTAGGATATGGTTAATCTTAGAGAATGTCCCATGAGCTGGTGAGAAGAACATATAATCAGTGGATTTTAGGTAGAATGTCCTGTAAATGTCAGTCAGATCCAATTGTTCTAGAGTTTTCTTTAAGTCCATTATTTCTTTATTAATTTTCTGTTTGGAGGATCTGTCCTGTGCAGTTAGTGGGGTGATGAAATCTCTGGTAATTATGGAGATGCTGTTAATCAATTTGCTTTGAACCAGTAAGGTTTGCTTTACGAATCTGGGTGCAGCTAAGTTGGGTGCATATATATTTAAGATTGTTAGCTCTTCTTGTTGGACTGTGCCCTTCACCTAATGGTGCACCTAATGAGCACCTTTGTCTTTCACTACTTTCATTGGTTTAAAAACTAAATCATCTGAGATTAGAACTGCCACGCCAGCCTTCTTTTGGCTTCCACTTGCTTGGAATACTTATCTCCACCCCTTTACTTTTATTCTATATGCATCCTTGCAAGTTAGATGTGTTTCCTGAAAACAGCAGATACTTGGCTTGTATTTTCTTATCCATTCAGCCAACCTATGTTTCTTGATTGGGGAGTTTAAGCCATTCACATTTATTGAGAGAACTGATAGGTGAGGTAGGTTACTGTTCATTCTGTTGAGTTGGATGTTGTTGCTTTGATTTCTCTCTTGAGCCATCTGGCCTTTAATCTTTGGGTCTTGGTTGTGTTTATATTCGTGAGTTTTTATTATTTTGTTCCGTGTGTAACACTGTTTTGAGTACTTCTTTTAGGGATGCTCTTCTATTTGTGAATTTCCTGAGACTTTGCTTATCTGAGAATGTCTTAATTTCTCCTTCATAAATAAAGCTTAGTTTTGCAGGGTACAAAATTCTAGGCTGAACGTTATTTTGTTTCAAAAGAGTGAGAATGGGGCTCCAATCTCTCCTTGCTTGTATTGTTTCAGTTGAGAAATCTGGCATCATTCAGATCAGTTTTCCTTTGTATGCAACTTGTTTCTTTTGCCTTACAGCTTGTAGGAGGGGGGGGTCTCTTTGGTTGATATTTTGGTCAGTCTGATGACTACATGTTGTGGTGTTTTCCTGTTTGTGTTGTATCTCCCAGGAGTCCTTTTGGCCTCTTGTATTTCTAATTCTAGGTTACTTGTTAGACCTGGGAAATGTTCCTCAATTTATTCTTCAAATAGCTTATCCAATCCTTGGGATTTTTCTTCCTCCTTCTCCGGAATCCTGTGGACCGGCAGGTTATTTTTCTTCGTATAATCCCACAATTCTTGTAAGCTTTGCTCCTGTCTCTTATTTTTCTGCTCTAACTCGGTGAACTTATTTGATTTGAAGCTGTTGTCTTCATTCTCTGAGATTCTTTCTTCTGTTTGGTCCACCCTATTTTTTAACTTACCACTGTGTTTTGTATTTTGCTGAATAGATTCTTCATTTCTAGGATATTCCATTGATTCTTCGTCAAGATCGCTATTTCCTTAGTGAATCTTTGTTCCAATTTCTGTATTTTCTTTGTAGTTTCCTTGTGTTGGTTATCCATTTTTTCTTGCATATCATTGAGCTTTCTTACAATCCAATTTTGGAATTCTTTTATCATTTTAGTGTTTTGGGTTTGTTCAGTCTCCATTTCTTGAGAGCTGGTGTATCTCCTAGGAGGAGTGTTTTCTGTTTGATTTTTTGAATTTCCAGATATTTTATGCTAGGCCTTCCCCATCTGGATCAATTTATGGTGCTCAGGCGGCCTCTCTTCTGTAGTTTCTTGAGCAGCCACTAGGCGGAGCTCTTCCACCACATTTGGAAGGTTCCCCTGATGGGAAGGGATGCTGATGGGGAGGAGATCCAGTTCCTGTTTTTTGTTCAACTGGGTAACCTAAGCTGTTCTGGGAAGCAAAGTCCTTTATACTGCATGCTTATGGCACTACACAGGCCTAGTAGGTTCTCCCTAGATCTTGGGGAGAGTGGGTTTTCTTGCCTCGCCCCACCTCCAGGGGTTGAGCCTACCACTTTTGGCAGGAGAGATGCGGGCTAGGGCAATGAAGTAGCTCCCCAGTCTGCCCCGCACCCTGGCACCCCAGTGGCTATGGCTCTAGTTGGAGCTAGTTCTCTCAGCAGTTCATTGATCAAGCCAGGCCTGGCAAGCCGATCGCAGATTGTTTAGGGGAAGAATTTGCCAGGGGAGTCCCTAGGCTGGGTGGGGGAAGGGGGCTTGCCCACCACACCGTATGACGGCTGGACTGTGGACCCTCTCAATGGCGACTGCTTGCCCACTCCCAGGGCACTAGCACTGGGGGTGACTGTTTAGGGTGTGGCAGGTGCTGGGTTGGGGTCTGGGTCCACAGGACGCCCCGTAGCCTCCTGTATTCCACCTCCCCGACCGCCTATTCAGCCATAGCCCTCGCTCTTATTGACCCGCCCTGTGCAGTCTTATTCACCCGAGACAGTTATAGCTTAGTGTTCCCTACTTAGTGAACAGCTCTGTAGGGCTGGCACCACTCGTTACCAGAGGCAAGACATCTAACTGCCTGCCCTATCAGCTCAGTTCAGTTTCCTCCCATATTGGAGCCGTCCTACCACAGGGCTCAAGGGAGTTCACTGTGCTTTCCACCAATGACCACACTCTCCAGCACCCTCTTCTCCTGCCACGATTTCACACCAATTTCAGACAGGTCCCTGGCTGGGTGGATGTGGAGGTAAATGGGGAAGCAAGCAGTTCTCCTATGGGTCTGACCCCACTTCACCCTCTGGCCCTGCGGGCCGGCGGCCTCCCATGCACCCTATCGTTTGTTTTGCACTCTCCAGAGAATGCGATCTTATCTCCCGATCACCTTGTTTTTCCTTTTTTGAGAGAGTCCCATGCTGCACCTCTTCGGATTCTCGATGCTGTCCTTGTAGTGGGGAGATCCATTTGCATGTAGGAAACCAAGGTCTATGTCTCCTTCTCTGGGAGCTGGAGTCCAGGGGGTTACCTTTACTCCGCCATTTTTTTTGTATATACATTTTCTTTATCCACTCATCAGTTGATAAGCACTTAGGTTGATTCCACATCTTTGTGATTGTGAATTGTGCTGCAATAAACATTCAAGTGCAGGTGTCTTTTTGATATTATGACTTCTTTTCCTTTGGGTATATACCCAGTAGTGGTATTACTGGCTCAAATGGTAGGTCTACTTTTAGTTCTTTTAGGAACTTCCATAGTGTTTTCCACAGAGATTGTAGTAGTTTACATTCCCACCAACCATGTATAAGTATTCGCATTTCACTGTATCTATGACAATATCTATTGTGTTTTGGCTTAATAATAGTGATATCTAATTGTGGTTTTAATTTGCAGTTCTCTCATGATTAGTGATGTTGATCATTTTTTCATATGTTTGCTGGCTATTCATGTATCATCTTTTGGGGAAAAAAAATCTCTTGATATCTTTTGCCCACTTTTTATAGGGTTATTTGTTTTTTTCTTCCTGATGTGTATGAATTATTTGTAGATTTTGGATATTAGTCCCTTGTTAGATGTATAGTTTGTGAATATCTCCTTCCATTCTGTATATTTTCTATTTGTTGATTATTTCCTTTGCTGTGCCGAAACTTTTAAGTTTAATGAAGTCCCATTTATATATTTTTGTTGTTGCTGTATTTGCTTTGGGGATCTTAGTCATAAATTCTTTGCCTAGGCCAATGTCTAAAAGAGTTTTCCTATATTTTCCTCTAAACATTTTATTGTTTCAGGTTTTACATTTACATCTTTAATCCATCTTGAGTTAATTTTTGTGTACAGTGAGAGAGATAGGGGTACAGTTTAATTCTTCTGCATATGGTTATCCAATTTTCCCAGCACCATTTATTGAATAGGGCATCCTTTCCCCAGTGAATCGTTTTGTCATTGTTGCAAATCAGTTGGTTGTAGCTATATGGTTTTATTTCTGGATTCTCTATTCTGATCCATTGATTGATGTGTCCACATTATCATTGTCATGCTGTTTTGGCTCTATAGCCTTGTAGAATTGAGTTCAGGTAATAGGATGCCACCAGATTTGTTCTCTTTCCTTAGGATTTCTTTGGTTATTAGGGCTCTTTATTGATTCCATATGAAATTTAGGATTTTTCTCTAGTTCTGTGAAAAATGATGGTATTTTGATGGTAATGGCACTGAAAACCACTGAAAACACCCTCTGTAAACCACTTTGTACAGTATAGACATTTTAACAATATTGATTTTTCCAATGTATGAGCATTGCATATTTTTCCATTTGTTTGTGTCATCCATGATTTCTTTTTTATTTTATTTTATTTTTTATTTCACCATATTACAGGGGTACAAATGTTTACATTACATACATTGTCTTTGCCCAGCACAAGTCAGAACTTCAAGCATGTCCATCTACCACATGGTGTGCACTGCACCCTAGGTGTGAATATACCCCTACATTCACCCTTCCACCTACCCGACAGGCAATGAATGGTACCATTATGTGCACATAACTGTTCATAAATTAATACCAATTTTATGAGTACATGGGCTGCTAGTTTTTTCATTCTTTTGATATTTTACCTAATAGAATGAGTACCAGCTCTATCCAGGATAATACAAGAGGCACTAGATCACCTTTGTTTTTTGTGGCTGAGTAGAACTCCATGGTATGCATAGACCACATTTTATTACTCCACTCATGTATTGATGGGCATTGGGTTGTTTCCACATATTTGCAATTGTGAATTGTGCGGCTAGAAACATTCTAGAGCAGATATTTTTTTCTTTTTCTTTTTTTTATTTCAACATATTATGGGGGTACAAATATTAAGGTTACTTACATTGCTATTGCCTTATCTCCCCCTTCAAGTTAGAGCTTCAAGCATGTCCATCCCCCCGACAATGCACATTACATTTTTTACACAATACACATTACACAATACACATTACATTGTATATATATAAACCCATCCTCTCCTCCCCACCTGCCCGATACCCAATAAACGTTTTTTTTTTACATTTTGGTTAGATTTTATAATTTTGTCTTTACCTAGCAACGGTTAGAGGTATGCCCTTCCCCTCCTCACTGTTCGCCACATCCCTCAGATGTTGGTCTAGCCCTCCATCCCCTGAATCTCAGGTGAACATCACCATACTTTGAGCACCATATTGATAACTGGTCAGTAACAATTTGATGGCAAGTACATGCGGAGCCAATTTTTCTGATCTTGTGTCACCTCACTTTGGATAATGGGCTTAAGCTCAATCCAGGATAACATAAGCAGTGCTAGCTCTCTGTCATTTCTTAGAATTAAGTAATATTCCATTGTAAACATATACCAAATTTTAATAATCCACTCATGAATTGATGGACACTTGGTTGTTTCCACAACCTTGCAATAGTGAATTGTGCTGCCATAAACATTCAGGTGCAGATGTCTTTATAATAGGATGTCTTATGTTGTTATGTAGATGCCTAATAGTGCTATTAATGCGTCAAATGGTATTTCTATATTTAGCTGTTTGAGGTATCTCCAAATTCTTTTCCACAAAGGTTGCACTAATTTGCAGTCCCACCAGCAGTGTAAGAGTGTTCCTGTCTCTCCACATCCTCACCAGCATTTGTTGTTTTGGGATTTCTTGATACGCACCAATCTCACTGAGGTTAGATGATATCTCATTGGGGTTTTGATTTGCATTTCTCTGATAATTAGATATGTTGAGCATTTTTTATATGTTTGCATGCCATTATTCTGTCTTCTTTGGAGAAGTTTCTGTTCATTTTCTTTGCCCATTTTTTGATGGGGTTGTTTGATATTTTTCTTGTTAATTCTTTTGAGTTCTAGATAGCTTCTTGTTATCACACATTTATCGGAAGTGTAGAGAGGAAATATTTTCTCCCATTCTGTAGGTTGTCTGTTTGATCTAATGATCGTTTCTTTGGCTGTGCAGAAGCTTTTTAATTTGATCGGTTCCCATTTATTTATTTTTGTAGCTTCTGTAATTGCTCTGGGGGTCTTCTTCATAAATTCTTTGCCTAGGCCAATGTCTAAAGGAGTGTTCCCTACATTTTCTTCTAGGATTCCTAAGGTTTCATGCCTTAGGTTTAAGTCTGTTATCCATCTTGAGTGGATTTTTGTGAGAGGTGAGAGGTAGGGATCCTGATCCTTGCTTCTGCATGTAGCTATCCAGTTTTCCCAGAACCATTTATTGAAGATAGATTGTTTTCCTCATTGTATATTTTTGTATGTTTTATCAAAGATTAAGTTACCATATGCACATGGTTTCATCTCTGGAATCTCAGACCTATTCTAAACATCAATGCTTCTGTTCTTGTGCTAGTCCCAGGCTGATTTAATTATTATTGCTTTATAGTACAGCTTGAAGTCAGGAAGACAGCTGAAGTCAGGAAGTACAGCTGAAGTCAGGAAGACTTCCTGGGAGTCAGGAAGACTTCCTGGGAGTCAGGAAGACTCCCAGTTTCTTCTTTTTACTTAAGATTGCTTTGGCTATACGCAGTTTTTTCTGGTTCCATACAAAGAGAAGAATTATTTTTTCTACATCTGTAAAGAATGATGGTGGTACTTTGATGGAGATTGCATTAATTCTGCAGATGCCTTCAGGTAATACTGACATTTTAATGATATTGATTCTACCAATCCATGAACAAGGTATATTTTTCCATCTGTTTACATTTTCTACAATTTCTTTTTTTAGCGTTTTGTAGTTCTCCTTGTATAAGTCTTTTGTATCTTTCATTAGATAGATTCCTAGATATTTAATTTTCCTTGGGGATATAGTAAAAGGAATTGCATTTTTGATTTGAGCTTCGGCTTGACGGTTCTTGGCATATATGAATGCCTCTGATTGTGTATATTGATTTTGTAACCTGAGACTTTACCAAATTCATTTATCAAATATAGGAGTCTCTTGGAGGAATCCATGGGGTTTTCTAGGTATAATATCATATCATCTGCAAAAAGTGAGAGTTTGATTTCATCTGAACCCACGTAGATGCCCTTAATACCCCACTCTTGCCTGATTGCTATAGCTAGGACTTCGAGCACTAGTTCAATAGAAGAGAAGATAGTGGGCATCCTTGTCTAGTTCCGGTTTGAAGTGGGAATGGTTTCAATTTGTCCTCATTCAGTATGATATTGGCCATGGGTTTGTCATAAATGGATTTGATAATTTTAAGGTAAGAGCCGCCTATGCCTATTTTGTTCAGAGTTTTTATCATAAAGGTGTGTTGTACTTTGTCAAATGCGTTTTCTGCATCTACTGAGAGAATCATATGGTTTTTGTTGTTGTTTTTATTTATGAGGCAAATTGCATTCATAGACTTGCATATGTTGGACCAGCCTTGCATCCCTGGAATAAAGTTCACCTGGTCATGGTGAATTATTTTTTTGACGTGCTGCTGAATTCTGTTTGCTAGAATTTTGTTGAGGATTTTTACATCTATATTCATGAGGGATATTGTTCTGTAATTTTCTTTTTTTTGCTGCGTCCTTTCCTGGCTTTGGTATCAAGGTGATATTGGCTTCATAGAATGAGTTAGGAAGGATACCATCCTTCTCAATGGTGTGGAATAGTTTCTGTAGTATAGGTATGAGTTCGTCTTTGTATGTTTTGTAGAACTCTGAAGTGTAGCCATCTGGTCCAGGACTTTTCTGTTTGGAGAGGTTGTTAATTACTGCTCCAATTTCTGTGCTTGAGATTGGTCTATTGAGGAATCCTGTTACCTCCTGGGTGAACTTAGGGAGGTTTTATGTGAAAGGCTGGTGGCGGGCCCCCTCCTCTCCCTAGATCAAAAAAGAAAAGGCTCATGAGACCAGACCCACCAGGGACAAAACTGCCAGGCCCCGCTGAGAGGAACCACACCCAGATGTCCACCCGGATAAGAACGTTTCCGCTCCTGGATTCCACAAATACCCCAAGCCCCTCCTATTTCTCAATGACCACCCAAGGTCACAATGGAAAATCCCCAGCTCTTCCTGCCAAATGTTCCTAGCCAAGCCCAGAGGGTATAAAAGTCCTCAGCCCCTTCAAAGGGAGGTGACTTCTGCCCCCCCTCTCTTGGGGCCCCAGAACCTTGTCCAGGAGTTTATAATAAAGCCACATGGTTTGGCCTGCACTCTTTCTCTCTCTGTGTCTGTGTTTTCTTTTCACCACCACCAAAAAACTTTACATTTGGTGCTGAAACTCAGGTGGAAAGTCTTGGCCGTTCCAGCCTGTCTCAGGGCTGTGGTCACACCGTCCTCTCTCCTGTCATCCTGACCTCGGACTGGGACCTCCACCGGACACCAGTCAACTAATTGCCCTGGGTAAGTCCCTCTACCCTTGTTTTCCTAGCACAATGAGTCCATTCCAGGGCCTCTGTCCATAAAATCTTGGGCCCAAGTCAGAGATCCTCCATCCATAAGGACCTGAGTGTCTCAGGGATGCCTGAGCCCTTCAGTCAGTCCTTCCATCCACAAGGATTCATAAGGACCTGAGTGTCTCGGGGATGCCCGAGCCCCCTCAGTCAGTTCTTCCATTTGTAAGGATTCATAAGGCCCTGAGTGCCTCAGGGACCCCTGATCCACTTAGTCGGTCCTTTCCAAGGCCCAGAGCCTTCTCTCCAAGGCTTGATTGGTGACCTGGGATGCCGGCTCCCTGATCTCGTCCTTCCCTCATTGGACTAGGACACCATGGGCAGTCAACCCTCCAAAATCAAATCTAATATGCCTCTGGGCTATCTCTTAGCCAATATTGCAGCCCTGGGCCTCAAGTCTGATATTCAGCCCAAGCGACTCATTTTCTATTGTTACACTGCTTGGACGATGTACAAATTAGACAATGGATCACAGTGGCCTAAAAGTGGGACTTTCAATTTCAAAATCTTACAAGATCATAATAACTTTTGTCACCGAAATGGCAAATGGCATGAGATCCCTTATGCCCAAGCTTTCTTCTATCTGCATTCCCATCCTTCCCTCTGTCAGACCTGTGACCCATCACAAATCCTCCTTGCACTGAGTCCTCCACTGTCCTTGGCCTCTTCCACCTCTCAGCCAAAAGACCTGTTTAGAAACCTCTTCCACCTTCTTTGACCTGCCTGACTCCCTTACCTCTCCCCTTGCTCGGCCTCCACCATATCTATGTCCTCCTCCTCCTCGTAGTGCCCCAACATCCTCCACTACCACTTGCTCCTGCTCTATGTCAATGTCCCCTGTTAGTCACCACACTCGATCCCATGCAGGACACTCAGGCCAAACCCTTCTCTGTGCCCTGAGAGAGGTAGCCAGTGCCGAAGGAGTCGTGTGCGTCCATGTTCCCTTCTCCCTTTCTGATCTCTCTCAGATTGAAAAGCATTTAGGCTCCTTTTCTAATGACCCCACGGCCTACACCAAAGAGTCCCGCTATCTTACACAAGCATATGATTTGACCTGGCATGACATTTTTGTTATTCTGGCCTCTACTCTTACTACTGATGAAAAAAAACATGTCTGGATGGTGGCTCAGGGACATGCTGACCAAGTCCATCTAACAGACCACACCATGCCGGCCAGGGCCGAGGCTGTCCCATGCAATGAGCCAAGGTAAGAATACCAGCCAGACACTCCCGTGGGCCGAGATGGTAGAACCTGCCAAGATCGCATGCTGCAATGCGTTCTTGCTGGTCTCCAGGCCGCTACCCATCGGGCCATTAATTATGATAAGCTTAAGGAAGTCACTCAGAAGCTAGATGAAAATCCTGCGGCCTTCCTCAGCAGCCTTACATATGCTCTCATCCAATATACCCACTTAGACCCCACTTCCCCAGCAGGGGCTACTGTCCTTGCAACTCACTTTATCACCCAGTCCTCCTCTGACATTAGATGCAAACTTAAAAAGGCAGAAGTCCCTCAGACCCCTATCCAAAACCTGGTGAACATGGCATTTAAAATCTTTATTCCCGAAATAAACAGGCAGAGGCCCAAAGGGAAGCCTGTGTCTACCAAAAGGCACACCTGCAAGCCCAAGCCTTGGTTGCAGCCCTGTGGCCAGTGGGGCCTGAAAAGTCATCTACCTTGTCTAAAGTAACCAGCTGCACTCCGCCGGGCACCTGCTTCAAGTGTGGTAAGAAAGGCCACTGGGCCAACCAGAACCCACAGCCACATCTGCCCAATAAGCCTTGTCTGGCCTCTGGTCAAGAGAGACACTGGAAGAGTGATTGCCCCTTGGGACAAATGTCTAGAGGGTCAGTCCTTCCACCCCCAGACCTGCTGTTGACAGTTTGGGGCTTGGCTGCAGAAGACCAAGAAAGCCCCGGCTCTGTGACCCTAATCACTCTCGCTGAACCCAGGGTAACAATCAAGATAGCAGGTAAGACAGTGTCCTTTCTGGTTAACACGGGGGCTACCTACTCTGTCCTACCTTCTTTTTCAGGCCCTACTTATCCTTCCCAGGTGTCGGTTATGGGTATTGATGGCAATCTTCCACAGCCCCCTACTACTGGTCCTCTGACATGTCTTGTAGACCACTGTCCTATCACCTACTCCTTCCTTATCATGCCCTCCTGCCTGTTCCACTTTTAGGAACAGGCTTATTAGCCAAATTAGGCACCACATTCCACTTTTCCTCAGGGACATCCGTCCTTCTCCTTCTATCCCACTCTGCAGATTCCTCACCCCCACCCTCAACCTCTCCCAAGACATCCCCTCTCCCACCTGAACTTGTAGATTCTCGGGTTTGGAACACCTCTACCTCAGTAGTGGCCACACACCACACCCCTGTCCTCATTTGACTCAAAGACCCTTCATCCTTCCCTTTCCGCCCCCAGTTCCCTATTTCACCAACCCATCAGAGGTCTAAAACCCATTTTAGAACGTCTTCTGGGTGAAAAACTTTTAATCCCAATTAATTCTCCCTACAACGCACCCATTCTCCTGGTAAAGAAGCCAAATGGGTCCTAAAGGCTGGTCCAGGACCTGAGGCTCATTAACGAGGCTGTTATACCCATACACCCTGTAGTGCCTAATCCCTACACTTTACTTTCTCATATTCCACCCTCCACTACCCACTTTTCTGTTCTGGACCTCAAAGATGCCTTCTTCACTATCCCCTTAGACCCAGCCAGTTACAATCTCTTTGCCTTTACGTGGGAAGATCCTGACACAAATACATCTAGACAACTCCCTTGGACCGTCCTTCCCCAGGGGTTTCTGGACAGCCCCCACCTATTTGGTCAGGCTCTGGCCTAGTACCTACTCCAATGTCCCTTACAGCCTAGCACTGTTCTCCAGTACGTTGATGATCTACTGCTCTGCAGCTGCTCTTTATGGCACTCTAAGACCCACACTGCCTCTCTCCTTAACTCCCTTGCTTCCAAGGGCTATTGAGGGTCCCCCTCCAAAGTCCAGCTGTCCAAGCCCACGGTCACTTACCTTGGGCTTCATTTCACCCCCATGTCCCTAGATCTCACTGTTGACCGCCAAGGGGCTCTTCACGATCTCCAACCACCCATGACGGCTGAACAGATTCTGTCCTTCCTTGGATTTGTTGGTTTCTTCCAACACTGAATCCCTTACTTCTCTCTCCTTGCTAAACCCCTCTATGAGGCAGCCCGTGATGCCTCCGCTGGCCCTTTACTAAACCCCAAAGCTGTTGGCCGTGCATTTCTAAAGCTTGGTGACACTCTACTCCAGGCACCACCTCTAAGACTTCCTCATCCTAAAAAACCCTTTTACCTCTACACTGATGAGCGCCAAGACTTGGCCTCGGTGTCTGTGACCAGCCTTTCAGCTCCTGGAACCCACCTACCTATACTCCAGTGGCTTATTTATCCAAACAACTAGACACCATGGTCCAGTGGTGGCTGGCCACCTTGCCTTAGGGCACTGGGCGCGGCAGCCTCTCTCGCCAAGGAAGCAATAAAACTTTCCCTAGGACAGGACCTTCGTGTCTTTTCTACCCATCACCATCAAGATCTAACACACTGCTCGTTGGCACTTCTCAACCCATCGCCTTCAAGATCTCCCAACTCACTGCTCGTTGGCGATCCTCACTCCCTCTAGATTACAGGAATTCCATCTCATATTCATAGAAAATCCCAACATTACTATAACATAGTCTCCTACTTTAATTTTTTTCTTATTTCGGCATACTATGGGGGTACAGATTTTAAGGTTTCAATAAATGCCCCTTCCCCCTCCCCCCACAAGTCTGAGTCTCCATCATGACCTTCTCCCAGATGGTACACATCTCACTCATTATGTATGTATATACCCGCCCCCCTCCCCTCTCCCACCTGCCCAATACCCTATTACTGTAGCACCTATGTGTCCACTTAGGTGCTACTCAGTTAATACCAGTTTGCTGGAGAATATATCTGGTGCTTGTTTTTCCATTCTTGGGATACTTCACTTAGTAGTATGGGTTCCAGCTCTAACCAGGAAAATATAAGATGTGCTATATCACCATTGTTTCTTAGAGCTGAATAGTACTCCATGGTATACATATACCACATTTTATTAATCCATTCTTGGATTGATGGGCACTTGGGCTGTTTCCACAGCCTTGCAATTATGAATTGTGCTGCTATAAACATTCGAGTGCAGGTGTCTTTTTTGTAGAGTGTCACTGGATCTTTTGGGTAGATGCCCAGCAATGGGATTGCTGGATCAAATGGTAGATTCACTTGTATCGCTTTAAGGTATCTCCATATTGCTTTCCACAGAGGTTGAACTAGTTTGCAGTCCCACCAGCAGAGTAGGAGTGTTCCTCTCTCTCCGCAATCACACCAGCATTTATTGTTTGGAGATTTTTTGATAAAGGCCATTCTCACTGGGGTTAAGTGATATCTCATTGTGGTTTTGATTTGCATTTCCCTGATGATTAGAGATGTTGAGCATTTCTTCATATGTTTGTTGGCCATTCTTCTGTCTTCTTTAGAAAAATTTCTGTTCAAGTCCTTTGCCCACTTTTTAATGGGGTTATTTGATTTTTTCTTCCTAATTTTCGTGAGTTCTAAGTATATTCTAGTTATCAGTCCCTTATCGGATGCATAGAATGCAAAAATTTTCTCCCATTCTGTAGGTTGTCTGTTTACTTTCATGACTATTTCTTTGGCTGTGCAGAAGCTTTGTAGTTTGATCATGTCCCATTTATTTATTTTTGTTGCTGCTGTGATTGCCTTTGGGGACTTCTTCATAAACTCTTTGCCCAGACCGATGTCTAGGAGAGTGTTTCCAACTTTTTCTTCTAGAGTTCTAATAGTTTCATATCTTAGGTTTAAGTCTGTTATCCAGCGTGAGTTGGTTTTTGTGAGAGGTGAAAGGTGTGGGTCCTGTTTTAGCCTTCTACAGGTGGCTATCCAGTTTTCCCAGCACCATTTATTGAAGAGGGATTCTTTTCCCCAGCGTATGTTTTTGTCTGCTTTGTCAAAGATGAGATGGCTATATGAGGATGGTTTTATATCAGGATTCTCACATCTGTTCCACTGGTCAATATTCCTGTTTTTGTGCCAATACCATATTGTTTTAATTACTACAGCTTTGTAGTATAGTTTGATATCTGGCATATTAATGCCTCCCATTTTGTTTTTGTTGCCTAGAATTGCTCTTGATATTCCGGGTCTTTTTTGGCTCCATACAAAGCGCAAAATTATTTTTTCTATATCTGTGAAGAATGCTGATGGGATTTTAATAGGTATTGCATTGAATCTGTAGATCAGTTTGGGTAGTATAGACATTTTAATGATGCTGAGTCTGCCGATCCATGAGCATGGTATGGATTTCCATCTGTTTACATCCTCTGCTATTTCCTTCCTCAGTGTTTCATAGTTCTCCCTGTAGACGTCTTTTACGTCCTTGGTTAAGTATATTCTTAGGTACTTTAATTTCTTTGTTGCTATTGTAACGGGAATTGAGTCTTTGATTTGGTTCTCAATTAGATTGTTGTTGGCGTATATGAATGCCTCTGATTTTTGTGTATTGATTTTGTATCCTGAGACTTTACTAAATTCATTGATCAGTTCCAGGAGTTTCTTGGTTGAATCTTTGGGGTTTTCTAGATATAATATCATATCATCAGCAAACAGTGAAAGTTTGATGTCTTGTGCCCCTATTTGGATACTTTTAATTCCATTTTCCTGTCTGATTGCTGTAGCCAAGACTTCCAGCACTATGTTGAACAGAAGTGGAGATAGTGGGCAGCCTTGTCTGGTTCCAGTTCTAAGTGGGAATGATTTGAATTTTTCCCCATTCAGTATGATGTTGGCTATGGGTCTCTCATATATGGCTTGTATCATTCTTAGGTATGTCCCTTCTATGCCTATTTTCTTAAGTGTTCGTATCATGAAAGGGTGTTGAATTTTGTGAAAAGCTTTTTCTGCATCTATTGAAAGAATAATCTGGTCTTTGTTTTTGCTTCTGTTTATGTGGTGAATTGCATTTCTGGATTTACGTATGTTGAACCATCCCTGCATCTCTGGGATGCAGCCCACTTGGTCGTGATGGATTATTTTTTTGATAAGCATCTGGATTCGGTTAGCTAAGATTTTGTTGAAAATTTTTGCATCTATAATCATTAGGGATGTTGGTCTGTAGTTTTCTTTTTTTGTTGCATCCTTTCCTGGTTTTGATATCAGAGTAATATTCACTTCATAAAAGGTGTCAGGGAGGTTTCCGTTCTCGATGTTGTGTAATAGTTTCTGCAAGATATGTACTAGTTCTTCTTTGGAAATGTGGTAAAATTCGGGTGTGAAGGCATCTGGACCGGGACTTTTCCTTTTAGGGAGATTTTTAATTGCTGTTTCTATTTCAGCTGTTGAGATTGGTCTGTTCAGGGAATCTATTTCTTCCTGATTGAGCTTAGGGAGGCTGTGTATTTCTAGAAATTTGTCCATTTCCTCCACATTTTCCAGTTTGTGTGAATAAAGATTTTTGTAATACTCATAAATTATATCTTGTATCTCTTTGGGATCAGTTGTGATATCTCCTTTTTTGTTCCTGATGGAGCTTATTAGAGATTTCTCTTTTCTGCTTTTCGTTAGCTTAGCCAGTGGTATGTCAATTTTGTTTATTTTTTCAAAGAAACTACTTTTTGTTTTGTTAATCTCCTGAATAGCTTCCCTGTTTTCAATTTCATTTGGTTCTGATTTGATCTCATTGATTTCACTCCTTCTCCTGGGTTTGGGGCTCGTCTGTTCTTCTTTTTCCAGCTCTTTGAGTCGTTAAATTAGATTGTCTATTTGTGATCTTTTTGACTTTTGGTTATAGGCATTTATGGAGATCAACTTTCCTCTCAGAACTGCTTTAGCTGTGTCCCAGAGGACTTGATAACTTGTCTCTTTATTGTCATTTTCTTCATAGAATTTTTTTATTTCCGTCTTGATTTCTTCATTCATGAAATAATCATTTAGTAGAAGGTTGCTTAATTTCCACGTTTTTGTGTAGAAATGTGAGTTTCTGTTAGGGTTGATTTCTACTTTTATTCCGCTGTGATCCGAGAAGTTACATGGTATGATTTCTATTTTTTTAAATTTCTTGAGGTTAACTTTGTTTCCTAGGATATGGTCAATCTTAGAGAATGTCCCGTGAGCTGAGGAGAAGAATGTATATTCAGTGGATTTTGGGTAGAATGTTCTGTAAATGTCGGTCAGACCCAATTGTTCTATAGTTTTGTTTAAGTTCATTATTTCTTTATTAATTTTCTGTTTGGAGGATCTGTCTTGTGCCATCATTGGGGTGTTGAAATCTCTGGTGATTATGGAGTTGCTATTAATCCATTTGCTTAGATCCAGTAAGGTTTGCTTTATGAATCTGGGTGCACCTAAGTTGAGTGCATATATATTTAAAATTGTTATCTCTTCTAGTTGAACTGTGCCCTTCACCATTACATAATGACCCTCTTTGTCTTTCACTGCTTTTGTTGGTTTAAAAACTAAATCGTCTGAAATTAGAACTGCCACACCAGCCTTCTTTTGGCTTCCACTTGCCTGGAATACTGATCTCCACCCTTTTACTTTTAGTCTATATGCATCCTTGCAGGTTACATGTGTTTCCTGAAGACAGCATATACTTGGCCTGTATTTTCTTATCCATTCAGCCAACCTATGTCTCTTGAGTGGAGAGTTTAAGCCATTCACGTTTACTGAGAGAACTGATATGTAAGGTAGATTGCTTTTCATTCTGTTGGGTTGGATGTTGTTGCTTTGATTTCTCTGTGATCCATAGAGATATCTGACCTTTTATCTTTGGGTGTTGGTTTTTTTTTTTATATTCGTGAGTTTCTATTATGGTGTTCCGTGTGTAACACTGTTTTGAGTACTTCTTGTAGGGCTGATCTTGTCTTGGTGAATTCTCTGAGTCTTTGCTTGTCTGGGAATGTCTTTATTTCTCCTTCATATATGAAGCTTAGTTTTGCAAGGAATAAGATTCTAGGCTGGGCATTGTTTTGTTTCAGAAGAGAGAGAGTGGGGCCCCAGTCTCTCCTTGCTTGTAAAGTCTCATTAGGGAAATCTGGTGTTATTCGTATTGGCTTTTCCCTGTAGGTTACTTGGTTCTTTCTTCTTACAGCTCCTAGAAGGGCCTCTTTAGTTGATATTTTGGTCAGTCTGATGACTGCATGACGTGACGTCTTCCTGTTTGCATTGAATCTCCCAGGGGTCCTCTGGGCTTCTTGAACTTGTATATTGAGATTTTGACCAAGGCCTGGGAAATTTTCCTCTATTATATCTTCAAAAAGCTTGTCCAGCCCTTGAGTGTTGTCTTCTTCCCCTTCTGCTAACCCTATGACCCTCACGTTAGGTTTTTTCACATAATCCCACAGCTCTTGTAGCCTTTGCTCTTTTCTCTTGTTTCTCTTCTCTATCTCTGTGACTGATTTATTTAATTGGATGGTGTTATCTTCAATCTCTGAGATTCTTTCTTCTGTTTGATCTACCCTGTTCTTGAGATTTTCCACAGTATTTTGTAATTCCCTGAGTTGATTCTTCATCTCCAGGACTTCAGTTAAAGTTTTCTTCACTGTGTCGATCTCTTTAGTGAACCTTTGTTCCATATCCTGGAGGCTTTTTGTGGTTTCTTTGTGTTGGTTATTGAGTTGTTGTTGCAGGTCGGTGAGTGTTCTTATGATCCACATTCGAAATTCCTCTTCTGTCATTTTAGTTGCCAGGTTTTGGTTGTTGTCTGTTTCTAATGGGCTGGTGCTCCTCTTTGGGGGGGGGGTGTTTTCCATTTGTTTCTTCATATTTCCAGAGTTCCTTCAATGATTTCTTCCCATTTTGCTCTGTTGTTGTTTCTTTCCTTTAGGTTTTCGTTTGGGAACTCACATGTCTTGTTTAGTTTCTGAGCCGGTACATGGAGTTGCTCTCTGATGGCAGCCGTCGCTGGGGTGGTATCTGGAGGTCTCTCTACCTGCTGGGGAGCCAGCAGTCCGAGATGTAGTGGAGGGGAAACAGCCAGTTACCGTACCCTTCCTGCTGGTCTCCGGGCTGCTCCGGCGGCTTCCCGTCTTCTGTCTCCTTGATTACACAGGTGGAGATAGATGGCAGGAACGGGAGCAGTTCCTATCTCAGCTCCACCCCCCAGGCGGGGCTAGAAACTTTGGAACCGAAGGCCCAGCTCCAAGTCACCAGAGTGTGTGGGTCATAATGTCTCTCTGACTTGTATTCATCAAAGTCTGCTTCCTACTAGGCTAGGCCCTGCCCAGGCAAACTCCTGGGTCTTGACACCTAATGCAGAAGACCTGTGCCGATAGAGACTGGCCTAAAGCCAACAGGCCCGTAGCCAATCCCACGGAATCCCGTCTTCTGTCCCTTTAATAGCACAGGTGGGGATAAGCGGTAGGAATGGGAACAGTTCCTATCTCAGCTCTGCCCCCAAGGCAGGGACAGAGACTTGGAGCCAAAGGTTCAGCCACAAGACACTGGAGTGTGGTGGACGTAAAGTCTCTCTGCCTTATAGCCACTGCGGACAGTCTCCCACGAGGCTCAGCCCTGCCCAGGCGGGCTCTGCTCTCTGGACACAGAGCGCAGGAGACCTGTGCAGGGAGAGACTCATCTCCTACTTTAAACTCTGCTATTTTGCTGCCCATCCTGTCCTTAAACCTTTCCTCTCACTCCTGCCCTGAGATGGTCAATGCTGCCACCACCTCTAGGCCCAACCTCTCAGACCAACCCCTCTCAGCTGCAGACTTAACATTGTCTGTTGATGGCAGCTTGTCCATGGGAGATGATGGCAAATGCCAGGCAGCCTATGCCCTTGTCTCGGCCCCTCAGGTTATAGAGGCTTCTCACCTCCTCGAGGGCACCACTTCGCAGAAGGCAGAACAGACTCTGGCTGAACAACTTGTTCCTTCTCATCACCATAACCCCACTCTCACCTCTTGTTTAGATACCATACATCATAGCCTCTCCTTCCTAAATTCCTCTGAAATAATCCCTAATATTTCCCACTGTGACCTCTGTGCCTCTCTTCAGTGACCCCTGCTGACTGCTGTCCCTCTAAACTATTCTACCCTCCAAACGACTCCCCCATCAGCTCACTCATGCTCCACTCTGCTCACTCATGTTCCCCTTTGGGAACCTGAGCCTACAGGCCAACCCAATGCAGATTGCGTGTGCTCTCTCACCTCCCACACTAACCCAACCTACAACTTCATGGACACTGCCTTACCAACCATACTGTGACCACAACCACCTCCTCTGCTCTGGGACAGTTTTTGTGGTGCAATGGAACACTTACCCACTACGTCAATACATCCACCCCAGGTTCTTGTTTCGCTGTCATGGTAGTCCCTCAGTTAACTCTATATGGTGAGTCTGAGTTTGGATAGCTTCTCCCAGGGCCCTGGCCAAGACGAGCCATCTTTCTACCTGTCATCGTAGGTCTCAGCTTGGTATCTTCCTTTGTGGTCTCAGGGTTCGCAGGAGGTGCCCTGGGCCACAGTGTCATTTCTGCCCAAGATTTTGCAGGTTGCCTACAAATTGCCATTGAAACCACTTCTTCCTCGCTAGCCTCACTACAAAGACATCTAACATTGCTGGCTCAGGTTACTCTGCAAATCAAAGAGAATTAGATCTGCTGACGGCCGAAAAAGGAGGAACCCGCCTTTTCCTTCGTGAAGAATGCTGCTAATCTGTCAACGAATCAGGCCTTGTGGAGCAGAACATAGACAAGCTCACCAACCTGAGTGAAGACCTGCACAACCACTGCCACCACCGCCAGGGTGTATCCCCCTTCATCTGGATGCAATCCCCTTTGGCTACCTACCTATTACCACTAATAGGAACCATTGTCATCATCTACCTAATCTTTCTCTTTGCTCCCGGTCTTTTACAGTTCCTCCAGCGCTGCCTACAAGAGCTGTCATGAGTAGAAGTAAACCAACTACTTCTTCATCCATACTCCCCAATATTAACCACCCCTCCACCAGCCAACCCCGTCCTATATCCTCTAACTATGCCCCCTCCTAGCAGGAAGTAGTCAGAAAGAGCGGCACCCACCATAACCAAAAGGCCGGAATGTAAGGCAGGTGTCAAGCACTCTCCTCTCCCTAGATCAAAAAAGGAAAGGTTCATGAGACCA
Source organism: Microcebus murinus (assembly GCF_040939455.1). Lineage (NCBI taxonomy): Eukaryota > Metazoa > Chordata > Mammalia > Primates > Cheirogaleidae > Microcebus > Microcebus murinus. Next base: position 78,798,715 of record NC_134136.1, on the reverse strand, counting down.
GACCCACCAAGGACAAAACTGCCAGGCCCCACTGAGGGGAACCAAACCCAGATGTCCACCCGGATAAGAACATTTCCGCTCCTGGATTCCACAAATACCCCAAGCCCCTCCTATTTCTCAATGACCACCCAAGGTCACAATGGAAAATCACCAGCTCTTCCCGCCAAAAGTTCCTAGCCAGGCCCAAAGGGTATAAAAGGCCTCAGCCCCTTCAAAGGGAGGTGACTTCTGGGGCCCCCCTCTCTTGGGGCCCTAGACCTTTGTCCAGTAGTGTATAATAAAGCTATGTGGTTTGGACCCCACTCTTTCTGTCTGTATTTTCTTTTCACCACCACTGAAAAACCTTACAGTATGAATACAGGAATTTATCCATTTCTTTCTCGTTACATAGTTTTTGGGCATATAGATTTCCATAGTAGTCAAACATAATGTTTTGTATTTCTGTGGTGTCTGTTGTGACCTCTCCTTTTGCATTTCTTATTGAGTTTATTAGAGTCCTTTCCATTTGAGTTCTTGTCATCCTAGCCAGAGGGCTGTCAATTTTGTTGATCTATTTGAAAAACCAGCTTCTGTTTTTGTTGATCTTCTGTATAATTCTCTTGTTCTCTATTTTATTTAGTTCTGTTTTGTTCTTATTTATTTCTTTTCCTCTGCTAGGATTGGAATTGGTTTGCTCTTCTTTTTCCAATTCCTTGAGTCTAATCATTAGATTTTATGTATCTAATCTTTCTGTTTTTTGGATGTGAACATTTATTGCTATTAGTTTTCCTCTCAGATATGCTTTTGCTGTATCCCACAGGTTTTGGTAAGATGTGGCTCCTTTATCATTTTGTTCAAAGAAGCTCTTGATTTCCCTCTGAATTTCCTCCTTGACCGATAATTCTTCAATAATAGATTGTTTAGTATCCATGACTTTATGAGGCGTTGAGTGTATCTATAGCAGTGGAATTCTAATTTTATACCACTATGGTCAGAGAAGACACATGGTATTGTTTCTGTTTTCTCGAATTTTTTAAGATCTGCTTTGCAGCCTAGTATGTGATCAATTTTGAAGAAGGGTCCATGGGCTGCTGAGAAAAGTGTAAAATCAATTTCTTTTTTTTTTCTGTTGGGTAGATGCCCATTAATGGGATTGCTTGATCAAATGGTATTTCTACTTTTAGTTCTTTGAGCTATCTCCATATTACTTTCCATAGAGGTTGTACTAGTTTTTAATCTCAACAGCAGTGTATGAGTGTTCCTATCTCTCCACATCCATGCCAACATTTATTGTTTGGGGACTTTTTGATAAAAGCCATTTTCACTGGAGTTAAGTGACATCTCATTGTGGTTTTGATTTGCATTACCCTGATGATTAGAGATTCTGACCATTTTTTCATATGTTTCTTGGCCATTAATTTGTCTCCTTTTGAAAAGTTTCTGTCCATTTTCTTTGCCTGCTTTTTAATGGGGTTGTTTGATTTTTTCATGCTGATTTTCCTGAGTTCTCTAAAGATTCTTGTTATCAGCCCTTTATTGGATGTGTAGCTTGTGAATATTTTTACCCATTCTTTAGATTGTCTGTTTGATCACATAATAGTTTCCTTGCCTGTGCAGAAGCTTTTTAATTTGATCATGTCCCATTTATTTATTTTTGTTTTTGCTGTGATTGCCTTTGGGGTCTTCTTCATAAATTCTTTGCCTACATGGATGTCTATAAGAGTTTTTCCATCATTTTCTTCTAGAATTCTTATGGTTTCATGCCTTAGGTTTAAGTCTGCTATTCATTTTGTGTTGATTTTTGTGAGAGGTTAGAGGTGCAGGTCCTTTCAGGCTTCTACATGTGGCTATCCAATTTTCCCAGCACCATTATTGAATAGGAATTATTTCCCCCAGTGTATGTTTTTGTCTGCTTTATCAAAGATCAGATGGCTATATGAGGATTGCTCTATGTCTAGGTTCCCTGTTCTGTTCCACTGATCTATGTCTCTTCTTCTGCCAGTGCCATACTGTTTTTGTTACTATAGCCTCATAGTATAGTTTGATGTCTGGTAAATGGATGCCTCCCAATTTGTTCTTTTTGCAAAATATTGCTTTTGCTATATGGGGTCTTCTCTGGTTCCATATGAAGTATAGAATAAATTTTTCTAGATCTGCAAAAAATGATGTTGGTATTAATAGGGATTGCATTGAATCTATAGATCACTCTGGGTAATATAGACATTTTAATGTTGATTCTGCTGATCAAGGAGCATGGTGCCACTATGGTCAGAGAAGACATATGGCATTATTTTTATTTTCTTGAATATTTTGAGATCTGCTTTGCAGCCTAGTATGTGATCAATTTTGGAGAAGGATCCATGGGCTGCTGAGAAGCATGTAAATTCAGCTTTATTTGGGTGGAATGTTCTGTATAGGTCTGTCAGACCTTTTTGGTCAATAGCTTTGTTTAGGTCCCTTATTTCTTTATTTAATTTCTGTTTGGAGGACCTGTCCAGTTTATTTTGTGGTGTGTTGAAGTCCCCTGTTATTATGGTTGTGTTGTTTAAAGTGGTATTTAGCTCAGACAAGGTTTGCTTTATGTAATTGGGTGCTCCTGCATTGGGTGCATAAATATTGAGAATTGTTAGATCTTCTTGTTGGATTTTCCCTTTCACCATTATGGAGTGGCCATCTTTATCCTTTTTTACTTTTGCTAATTTAAATCTAATGTTGTATGTGAATAATCTAGCTACCCCTGCTTTCTTTTGACTTCCGTTGGCCTGGATGATAGTTTTCCATCTCTTGATCTTCAGCTGGGTGGCATCTTTATGGTTTAGATGTGTTTCCTGTAGACAGCAAATACTAGGCTTGTGGAATTTTATCCACTCTGCCAGTCTATGTCTCTTCAGAGGACAGTTTAAACCATTTACATTTATTGAGAGGAAATTGGGGTAAGATTTCCATCCATATTGATGGGTGAAGTCCAGTTGCTTTGTCTTCGATCTTGAGCCATCATGAAGTTCGAGGTCTTAGGCTTTAAATCTTTGAGGGTTTTATTTGGAGGAGTGTCTATTGCCCTGTTCACCATGGAAGGCAGGTCTGAAAATTTCCTGTAGGGCTGCTCTGGTCTTTGCATATTCCTTCAGCGATTGCTTGTCTGAGAAGGATTTTATTTCACCCTCATAGATGAAACTTAATTTTGCCAGATAGAGAATTCTAGGTTGGGCTTTGTTTTGTTTTAGAAGATTAAGGATAGGGACCCATTCCCTCCTGGCTTGTAAGGTTTCAGATGAGAAGTTTGCGGTTAGTCTGATAGGCTTTCCTTTGTAGGTTATTTGTTGTTTACGCCTTGCTGTAAAGAGGATTGCTTCTTTCACATTTATTTTGGTCAGCTTGATAACCACATGATGAGGCAATTGCCTATTCACATTGTGTCTTCCAGGAGTTCTGTGTGCTTCTTGTATTTGGATATCAATATTTCTAGCTAGGCCCAGCATATTTTCCTCCATTATGCCATAAAATAGGTTTTCCAATCCTTGTGAGTGTTCCTCTTCCCCTTCTGGAATCCCAATCAGCCTAAGACTTGACTTTTTTACATAATCCCACACTTCCTGTAAGCTTTAGTCTTGTTTCTTGTTTCTGTGTACTCTTTCTTCCTCTGATTTGTTTAGCATGTTGGCATAATCTTCAAGCTCTGAGATTCTTTCCTCAGCATGATCTATCCTGTTTTTGAGGCTTTCCACTGTATTATAAAGTTCCTTGAATGTTTCCTTCATTGCCAGAATTTCTGCTTGGTTTCTCTGAATAACTTAAATATGTTTGGAGAATTTTCCATTCATTTCCTGGATTGTTCTTGTGGTTTCTCTATGTTGGGATTCTATTTTCTCTTCAATACCGTTGAGCTTTCTTAAAATCCATATCCAGAATTCTTCCTCTGTTAGTTTAATCATATCATGTAAGTTGGTGTCAGTTGGTGGGGAATGAGTATTTTCTTTTGGAGGAGACTTTTCTCTCTGATCCTTCATGATTCCTTATGTCTTTCACTGGTTCTTCCTCATATGGATACTTTTTTAAGAACCAAAGGTGTTGGAACTCGATTATAGGCTGTGTTCTTGAGGTACAAAGGAATGATCCTTGGAAGAGCTGGGGAGTATGTGTTCTGGTCATGTATCTTCTAAGAGGAGTTTGAGCCTGTTGGATTATCTTTGGCCTGATGTCTTCACCTTCTGTCTACAGAGATTAGTGGGTTTGGGTCCCTTGCTTAGACACCCAAGGGATCGTTTACTCTAGTGAGATGGAGACCAGTTTCCACCACTAGGTTGAAATGGGAGGCACTGTGTTAAGCACTGAGTTTACTCTTTCTTTTGATCTTTGTAGTTTGTGGGAAGGAGTCAGTTGTCAATGTATCCCAAGATCTTTGTATTGTGCTCTAAGCCTCTAAATAGGATATACAGGTATCTCAGTGTTAAGCGAGTGACTTGCTACTTCCAACAGTTCCACGAGTCCTCAGGAATAGCAGCCTCCTTCGCTACTCCACCTTGCTATGATAGGCTCTGCTCTCTGGGCACAGAATATAAACAGAAAAATGCAGCAAGAAACCTCCCTGGATCTGGCTTACAAGATTGCCACCGAACAAAATGCTGCTCTCGCCTTTCCTCCCTTTTAAATTCAGCTTACAAGTCCACCTGCCGGGTTAGGGCAGAGGATGAGACTGAGCTCAGTACCAGGGCAGGCCTCCACAGTGTTTCCAACCTATGGGGTGGTGGTGGCACGCTTTGGTGATGCTGAGGCAACATGTCCTCTGTTCAACAGAAGGCTGGGTTGGGTTTGGCAGGCTGGCTTCAATTGACCACTGCACTTCCTAATTCCCCCGCTCACAGAGACCCAGTGGTTTATGTGTGGGGAACTACCCTCTGTCTACCCAGTGCCAGTCACAGCTTCAACGGTAACCAAAGGCCATTCCTCCTTTAAAGTATAGTCCCCACTTCCTGGACCTAAAAACGTCCTGAGGTAGAATGCCCAATTCTGCCCTCCTTTCTGGGCTGCAGGGAGGCAGTCACTTAGTTCAGCACCTGTAGGTTCAGCTCCTGCACCTGTTTCAGTGGAGCACTGCAAACTCAAAGAGCTGGCCTTTCCATTCTCAGGAATAGTTTGGCTGCTCTAGGACAATGGGGGTGCCCGAGAAGGGCGTCCTGCATGGCTCTCTATGTCTCCAAGTCATGGGGCAGGGGGCGGGGCTGGGAAGCAGCCCCAGGGCTGGGACTCTTTCCCCACTGACTGTCACCCCAGCAGAGCACTGCCGACTCATAGGTCTGCCCACTCCAGAAGCGGGAAATGTTCGGCTGCTCTAGGACAGTGGGGGTGCCCGAGACAGGCGTCCTGTGTGTCTCTCAGCATCTCCAAGCCATGGGGCGGGGAACGGGGCTAGGAAGCAGCCACAGAGCTAGGACTCTTTCCCCACCAACTTCCGGCCCAGTGGAGCACTGCAAACTCAGAGGGCTGCCCACTCCAGAAGCGGGAACTGTTTGGCTGCTCTAGGGCAGTGGGAGTGCCCGAGACAGGCGTCCTGCGTGGCTCTCCAAGTCTCCAAGCCGCGGGGCAGGGCGGCGGGTTTGGGACATAGCCACTGGGTTCAGACCCTTCCTGCACTCCCTAGTGCTTCAGCAGAGCACTGCAGAAAGTTCAATATGCTGCCTGCTCCAGATTCCCCTCCAAACCGCTCATCTGTCTACGTTGCCAACTCCCACCACCTTCAAGTGATTCTCTGCCTGTGTGGGAGTGGAGGTTGGTGCGGATACGATCCTCTCCCTCTGTAGGGGGGAACGGGGTGCCTCCTCCAGCCAGACCATGGGGCAGCAGATGTGCGAATGTACTCCCTCCCCACAGTTTCTCCAACTCCCCAGGTTTAGTGGAAGTATTTCGGTTCACCTTTTAATATTGTCCATGATTTCCGTATACTGGTATCTGTTTGCAGTCTTTTTTTTTTAATTTTTCCTTTTATTTCCTCATATTATGGGGGTACAAATATTGTTAGGATTACATATACTGCCCCTGCCACCCCTCCCCCACCCCGCTATGCCAGAGCTTCAAGCGTGTCCAACCTCAGGTGGTGCGCACCGCACCCATTATGTAAATACACACCCTTCCCCTCCTCCCTCCTCCCACCTGCCCACCTCCCAATAACAGTTTTTTTAATAGACATTTTGGTTACAATGTATATCTTTGCCTCTCCCTAGAAAGGGTTAGAGGTAATCACTTCCCCCCCACAATGCTCACCACATCCCTAAGATGTGGGTCTCTCCCCCCAAATCCCTGGTGGACACTACCATTTTTTGAGCACCATAGTTTTAATCAGTCAGTACCAATTTGATGGCGAGTAGATGTGTAGCCCATTTTCCAGATCTTGTGTCACCTCACTTTGTATAATGGGCTTAAGCTTAATCCAGGATAGCATAAATGGTGCTAGCTCACTGTCCTTTCTTAGAATTGAGTAAGATTCCATTGTAAACATATACCAAATTTTAATAATCCAGTAATGAATTGATGGGCACTTGGGTTGTTTCCATGACCGTGCAATAGTGAATTGTGCTGCCATAAACATTCGGGTGCAGATGTCTTTATAACAGAATGTCTTATGTTCTTTTGGGTAGATGCCCAACAATGCTATTGCAGGGTCAAATGGTTTTTCTATTTCTAGCTGTTTGAGGTATCTCCAAATTCTTTTCCACAAAGGTTGCACTAATTTGCAGTACCACCAGCAGTGTAAGAGTGTTCCTGTCTCTCCACATCCTCGCCAGCATTTGTTGTTTTGGGATTTCTTGATATAGGCCATTCTCACTGGGGTTAGGTGATATCTCATTGTGGTTTTGATTTGCATTTCTCTAATGATTAGAGATGTTGAACAATTTTTTATATGTTTGCAGGCCATTATTCTGTCTTCTTTGGAGAAGTTTCTGTTCATTTCCATTGCCCATTTCTTGATGGGGTTGTTTGATTTTTTTTTATTTTGGCATATTATGGGGGTACAGATATTAAGGTTTCAATAAATGCCCATTTCCCCCCCTCCCCCCAAAAGTCTGAGTCTCCATCATGACCATCCCCCAGATGGTGCACATCTCACTCATTATGTATGTATATACCCTCCCCCCTGCCCCCTCCCCCCTCCCACCTGCCCAATACCCTATTACTGTAGTACCTATGTGTCCACTTAGGTGCTAGTCAGTTAATACCAGTTTTCTGGAGAATACATCTGGTGCTTGTTTTTCCATTCTTGGGATACTTCACTTAGTAGTATGGGTTCCAGCTCTAACCAGGAAAATATAAGATGTGCTATATCACCATTGTTTCTTAGAGCTGAATAGTACTCCATGGTATACATATACCACATTTTATTAATCCATTCTTGGATTGATGGGCACTTGGGCTGTTTCCACAGCCTTGCAATTATGAATTGTGCTGCTATAAACATTCGAGTGCAGGTGTCTTTTTTGTAGAGTGTCACTGGATCTTTTGGGTAGATGCCCAGCAATAGGATTGCTGGATCAAATGGTAGATTCACTTGTATTGCTTTAAGGTATCTCCATATTGCTTTCCACAGAGGTTGAACTAGTTTGCAGTCCCACCAGCAGTGTAGGAGTGTTCCTCTCTCTCCGCAACCACGCCAGCATTTATTGTTTGGAGATTTTTTGATAAAGGCCATTCTCACTGGGGTTAAGTGATATCTCATTGTGGTTTTGATTTGCATTTCCCTGATGATTAGAGATGTTGAGCATTTCTTCATATGTTTGTTGGCCATTCTTCTGTCTTCTTTAGAAAAATTTCTGTTCAAGTCTTTTGCCCACTTTTTAATGGAGTTATTTGATTTTTTCTTCCTAATTTTCGTGAGTTCTAAGTATATTCTAGTTATCAGTCCCTTATCGGATGCATAGGATGCAAAAATTTTCTCCCATTCTGTAGGTTGTCTGTTTACTTTCATGACTATTTCTTTGGCTGTGCAGAAGCTTTGTAGTTTGATCATGTCCCATTTATTTATTTTTGTTGCTGCTGTGATTGCCTTTGGGGACTTCTTCATAAAGTCTTTGCCTAGGCCGATGTCTAGGAGAGTGTTTCCAACTTTTTCCTCTAGAGTTCTAATAGTTCTAATAGTATCTTAGGTTTAAGTCTGTTATCCAGCGTGAGTTGGTTTTTGTGAGAGGTGAAAGGTGTGGGTCGTGTTTTAGCCTTCTACAGGTGGCTATCCAGTTTTCCCAGCACCATTTATTGAAGAGAGATTCTTTTCCCCAGCGTATGTTTTTGTCTGCTTTGTCAAAGATTAGATGGCTGTATGAGGATGGTTTTATATCAGGATTCTCACATCTGTTCCACTGGTCAATATTCCTGTTTTTGTGCCAATACCATATTGTTTTAATTACTACAGCTTTGTAGTATAGTTTGATATCTGGTATATTAATGCCTCCCATTTTGTTTTTGTTGCCTAGAATTGCTCTTGATATTCGGGGTCTTCTTTGGTTCCATACGAAGCGTAAAATTATTTTTTCTATATCTGTGAATAATGCTGATGGGATTTTAATAGGTAATGCATTGAATCTGTAGATCAGTTTGGGTAGTATAGACATTTTGATGATATTGAGTCTGCCGATCCATGAGCATGGTATGGATTTCCATCTGTTTACATCCTCTGCTATTTCCTTCCTCAGTGTTTCATAGTTCTCCCTGTAGAGGTCTTTTACCTCTTTGGTTAAATATATTCCTAGGTACTTTAATTTCTTTGTTGCTATTGTGAAAGGAATTGAGTCTTTGATTTGGTTCTCAATTAGATTGTTGTTGGCGTATATAAATGCCTCTGATTTCTGTGTATTGATTTTGTATCCTGAGACTTTACTAAATTCATTGATCAGTTCCAGGAGTTTCTTGGTTGAATCCTTGGGGTTTTCTAGATACAATATCATATCATCAGCAAACAGTGAAAGTTTGATCTCTTCTGCCCCTATTTGGATACCTTTGATTCCATTTTCCTGTCTGATTGCTGTAGCCAAGACTTCCAGCACTATGTTGAACAGAAGTGGAGATAGTGGGCAGCCTTGTCTGGTTCCAGTTCTAAGTGGGAATGATTTCAATCTTTCCCCATTCAGTATGATGTTGGCTATGGGTCTGTCATATATGGCTTGTATCATTTTAAGGTATGTCCCTTCTATGCCTATTTTCTTAAGTGTTCGTATCATGAAAGGGTGTTGAATTTTATCAAAAGCTTTTTCTGCATCTATTGAAAGAATCATGTGGTCTTTGTTTTTACTTCTGTTTATGTGGTGAATTGCATTTATAGATTTACGTATGTTGAACCATCCCTGCATCCCTGGGATGAAGCCCACTTGGTCGTGGTGGATTATTTTTTTGATAAGTGTCTGGATTCGGTTAGCTAAGATTTTGTTGAAAATTTTTGCATCTATATTCATTAGGGATATTGGTCTGTAGTTTTCTTTTTTTGTTGCATCCTTTCCTGGTTTTGGTATCAGAGTAATATTCGCTTCCTAAAAGGTGTCGGGGAGGTTCCCGTTCTTCTCGATGTTGTGGAATAGTTTCTGCAAGATAGGTACTAGTTCTTCTTTGTAAGTATGGTAAAATTCAGGTGTGAAGCCATCTGGACCGGGACTTTTCTTTTTAGGGAGATTTTTAATTGCTGTTTCTATTTCAGCTGTTGAGATTGGTCTGTTCAGGGAATCTATTTCTTCCTGGTTGAGCCTAGGGAGGCTGTGTGTTTCTAGAAATTTGTCCATTTCCTCCACATTTTCCAGTTTGTGTGCATAAAGATTTTTGTAGTATTCATAAATTGTATCTTGTATCTCTTTGGGATCAGTTGTGATATCTCCTTTTTTATTCCTGACGGAGCTTATTAGAGATTTCTCTTTTCTTCTTTTCGTTACCTTAGCCAATGGTGTGTCAATTTTGTTTATTTTTTCAAAGAACCAACTTTTTGTTTTATTAATCTCCTGAATAGCTTTCCTGTTTTCAATTTCGTTTAGTTCTGATTTGATCTTGTTGATTTCACTTCTTCTGCTGGGTTTGGGGTTGGTCTGTTCTTCTTTTTCCAGCTCTTTGAGTCGTTTCATTAGATTGTCTATTTGTGATCTTCTTGTCTTTTGCTTATAGGCATTTATGGAGATAAACTTTCCTCTCAGAACTGCTTTAGCTGTGTCCCAGAGGACTTGATAACTTGTCTCTCCATTGTCGTTTTCTTCATAGAAGTTGTTTATTTCTGTCTTGATTTCTTCATTTACGAAGTAATCATTTAGTAGGAGGTTGTTTAATTTCCACGTTTTTGTGTAGAAATGTGAGTTTCTGTTAGGGTTGATTTCTAGTTTTATTCCACTGTGATCTGAGAAGGTACATGGTATGATTTCTATTTTTTTAAATTTCTTGAGATTTTCTTTGTGTCCTAGGATATGGTCAATCTTAGAGAATGTCCCGTGAGCTGATGAGAAGAACGTATATTCAGTGGATTTTGGGTAGAATGTTCTGTAGATGTCTGTCAGACCCAATTGTTCTAGAGTTTTGTTTAAGTCCATTATTTCTTTATTAATTTTCTGTTTGGAGGATCTGTCTCGTGCCGTCAGTGGGGTGTTGAAATCTCCAGCGATTATGGAGTTGCTATTAATCCATTTGCTTAGCTCCAGTAAGGTTTGTTTTATGAATCTGGGTGCACCTAAGTTGGGTGCATATATATTTAAAATTGTTATCTCTTCTTGTTGGACTGTGCCCTTCAACATTATATAATGATCCTCTTTGTCTTTTACTACTTTTGTTGGTTTAAAAACTAAATCGTCTGAAATTAGAACTGCCACACCAGCCTTCTTTTGGCTTCTATTTGCTTGGAATATTGATCTCCACCCTTTTATTTTTAGTCTATAGGCATCCTTGCAGGTTAGATGTGTTTCCTGAAGACAGCATATACTTGGCCTGTATTTTCTTATCCATTCAGCCAGCCTATGTCTCTTGAGTGGAGAGTTTAAGCCATTCACATTTATTGAGAGAACTGATAGGTAAGGTAGATTACTGATCATTCTGTTGGGTTGGATGTTGTTGCTATGATTTCTGCTTGAGCCATTGTAATATCTGGCCTTTAATATCTTCGGATTTTGGTTGTTTTTATATTCGTGCATTATTTTTATGATGTTCCGTGCATAACGCTGTTTTAAGTACTTCTTGTAGGGCTGGTCTTGTCTTGGTGAATTCTCTGAGCCTTTGCTTGTCTGAGAATGTTTTTATATCTCCTTCATATACGAAGCTTAGTTTTGCAGGGAATAATATTCTAGGCTGGGCATTGTTTTGTTTCAAAAGAGTGAGAATGCGGCCCCAGTCTCTCCTTGCTTGTAAAGTCTCATTAGAGAAGTCTGATGTTAGTCGAATTGGCTTTCCCTTGTATGTTACTTGCTTCTTTTGTCTTACAGCTCTTAGAAGGGCCTCTTTAGTTGATACTTTGGTTAGTCTGATGACTGCATGTCGTGACGTCTTCCTGTTTGCGTTGAATCTCCCAGGGGTCCTCTGAGCTTCTTGAACTTGTATATCAAGATTTTGAGCAAGGCCTGGGAAATTTTCCTCTATTATATCTTCAAACACCTTGTCCAACCCTTGAGTGTTGTCTTCTTCCCCTTCCTGTAACCCTATGACCCTCACATTAGGTTTCTTCACATAATCCCACAGCTCTTGTAGGCTTTGCTCTATACTCTTGTTTCTCTGCTCTATTTCTGTGACTGATTTATTTAAGTGGAGGGTGTTATCTTCAAGCTCTGAAATTCTTTCTTCTGCTTCATCTACCCTGTTCTTGAGACTTTCCACTGTATTTTGTAGTTCCTTGAATTGATTCTTCATTTCCAGGAGTTCGGTTACACTTTTCTTCAATGTGTCTATTTCTTTTCTCATATCCTGGAGACTTTTTGTGGTTTCTTGGTGTTGGTTGTTGAGTTGTTGTTGCAGCTGGGTGAGTGTTCTTATGTTCCACATACGAAATTCCTCTTCTGTCATATTGGTTGCCTGATTTTGGTCGGTGTCCGTTTCTAGGGGTCTGGTGCTCCTCTTTGGGGGTGTGTTTTCCGTTTGGTTCTTCATATTTCCTGAGTTCTTTCGCTGATTTCTTCCCATGTCGATCAGTTGTTGTTTCTTTCCTTAGGTTATTGTTTGGGTATTCACACACCTTGTTTAGTTTCTGAGGCGTTAGGTGGTGCCTGTGGGTGAAATTGGACCACTCCCTGTATATTGAGACAGTGGGTGCCGTGGAAAGGCTGTGCAAGATGCCGTCCCTGTCAGTAGGTGGCGTTTGCTTAGAGGAACAGGCTATGGTGTTGATTTTGAGTCCTGTTATCAGCTCTCGTTCTGGGCGGAGCTGGGTTGGGTAAGCCTTCCCTCAGGCCGTTAGCAGGGGTCAAAGTTCTGTTCTCTGCTGTCAGGGCGGGGCTGGAATGGTCCCGCTCAGCCAGAAAGTCTGGGTGTGCGGGTGGGGCTGTCTGAGACCCACAGTCTGCAGCAGGCCTCACTTCTTTCCACCCTCCCCAACTCCGCACCTACTCCTGGGCCTCTGCCAGCAGGCCAGACCACAAGCTACCAGGCCTCCCCGGACTGTGATGCTGGCAGGGAGGTTCCCTGCACAGGAACGCCACCTGGGTTGGGCGCACGGCCTCCTCCTGGGAGGAGGGTTGCCCTCTAGGACGCCGATCCGCCCCTGGAGGCACACAGACCTCAGTAGGCTGTTCAGGTATAACCCTTCTTTGCCCCGGGCAATGCTAGCCCTCAGTGCAGGGGATCTGGTCTGCAGGTCCGACCTCTGGGTCCCAGAGTTCAAACTGTATTCCCACCAGGGAGAGGATTTCCGGTCCTAATTCACCCACAGGGAGCCCAAGCTGGGTCTATGTCTCTCAGCCTCTGAGTCGGCACCGTTTTCGTGGGAACACGGTGCCAGCAGCACCTGGGAGGGCGGGCGGGGTCCCAAACGGGAAGGTCCTGTTCCCTGGAGGTGCCTCCGGCTGGTGGCTGTATTGTCTCTCTGGGCAGCCGCGGGTAGGGTCGGCGGAGGGGGGGAGGAGGCAATATGGCGCCTGCCGCGCGGCTCGGGTCTGTGCACACGGAGGTGCCCGGAGGAAGTTGGGAACCTGGTGCCACGTCTGCTACAGGCTCACCGTTGGCAGGCGGCGGCAGTCTCTGGGCTGGTGTCCGCAGGTCTCTCCACCCGCTGGGGAGCCCACCAGCAGTCCCGAATGCAGGGGAGGGGAAACAGCAGATCCACCTACCCTTGCCGCTGGTCTCCGGGCTGCTCCGGTGGTCTCAGCCTCCTGTTCTCCTCCGCAGCCTCCTCCCGTGGAGTCTCCCAGGGTCTCAGGTACCCCTCCTTCCGGCCCTTGTCCGCTGTATGCTCGTCTTCTTGCTTCTTTCCTCTAGTTTCTGCTAGAATCTGTCTTTTTGCAGAGACCCTCTGTCTGGCGGTGTTATTCGTCCGCCATCTTGCTCCGCCCCCTGTTTGCAGTCTTGAGAAGCTAATCTAGAGTAGGTGTAGATGACTTGTGTATGGTTGTCTGTCCTCTTCAGCTCTCACCCTGGGAGCCAGGAGCCAAGAGGTCAGCCCTATTACGCCATTTTTCACCAAGCTTCTTCTTTTTTTAAATAAATTTTCTTTTTATTTCCTCGTATTATGGGGGTACAAATATTGTTAGGGTTACATATATTGCCCCTGCCACCCCTCCTCCAACCAGCCATGCCAGAGCTTCAAGTATGTCCAACCCCGATGTGGTGCGCACCATACCCATTATTTAAGTACACACCCTTCCCCTCTTCCCTCCTCCCACCTACCCACTTCCCGATAACAGTGTTTTTTAAATATTTTGGTTGCATTGTATATCTTTTACTATCCCTAAAAAGGGTTAGGGATAATCCCTTCACCCCCACAATGCTCACCACATCACTAAGATGTGGGTCTCCCCCCCAAATACCTGGTGAACACTACCATTATTTGACCATCACAGTTTAATCAGTCAGTACCAATTTGATGGCGACTAGATGTGCATTCCATTTTCCAGATCTTGTGTGACCTCGCTTTGTATAATGGGCTTAAGCTTAATCCAGGATAGCATAAACGGTGCTAGCTCACTGTCATTTCTTAGGATTGAGTAATATTCCATTGTGAGCATATACCACATTTTAGTTATCCACCCATGAATTGATGGGCACTTGGATTCTTTCCATGACCATGAAATAGTGAATTGTGCTGCCATAAACATTCGGTTACAGATGTCTTTATAATAGAATGAATTATGTTCTTTTAGGTAGGTGTCCAACAATGCTATTGCTGGGTGGAATGGTATTTCTATTTCTAGCTTTCTGAGGTATTTCCAAATTCTTTTCCACAAAGGTTGCACTAATTTACAGTCCCACCAGCAGTGTAAGAGTGTTCCCGTCTCTCCACATCCTTGCCAGATTTTGTTATTTTGGAAATTCCTGATGCAGGCCATTCTCACTGGGGTTAGATGGTATCTCATTGTGGCTTTGATTTGCATTTATCTGATAATTAGAGATGTTGAGCATTTTTTATATGTTTGCAGGCAACTATTCTGTCTGCTTTGGAGACGTTTCTGATCATTTCAATTGCCTTTTTTTTAATTGGGTTGTTTGATTTTTTTCTTGTTTATTCTTTTAAGTTCTAGATAGATTCCTGTTATTAGACCTTTATCAAAAGTGTAGAGAGTGAGATGGGAGCGAGATGGCAGACGAATAACACCACCAGACAGAGTGTCTCTGCAGAAAAGACAGATTCTAGCAGAAATCAGAGGAAAGAAGCAAGAAGACGAGCATACAGCGGACGAGGGCCGGAAGGAGGGGTACCTGAGACCCCGGGAGACTCCACGGGAGGAGGCTGCGGAGGAGAACTGGAGGCTGAGACCACCGGAGTAGCCCGGAGACCAGCAGCAAGGGTAGGTGGATATGCTGTTTCCCCTCCCCTGCATTCGGGACTGCTGGTGGGCTCCCCAGCCGGTGGAGAGACCTGCGGACACCAGCCAAGAGACGGCTGCCGCCAGCAAGCGGTGAGCCTGTAGCAGACGTGGCACCAGGTTCCCAACTTCCTCCGGGCACCTCCGTGTACACAGACCCGACCCGCGCGGCAGGCCCCATATTGCCTCCTCCTCCCCTCCGCCGAACATACCCGCGGCTGCCCAGAGAGACAATACAGCCACCAGCCAGAGGCACTTCCAGGGAACAGGACCTTCCCTTTTGGGACCCTACAGCTGACTCAAGGGAACTCAGACTGTGAGCTTCCTACCCGCCAGCCCTCCCAGGTGCTGCTGTCACGGTGTTCCCAGGAGAACGGTGGCGACTCAGAGGCTTAGAGACAGAGACACAGCTTGGGCTCCCTGTGGGTGAATTGGGACCAGAAATCCTCTCCCTGGTGGGGATACAGTTTGAACTCTGGGACCCAATGGTCGGACCTGCAGACCAGATCCCCTGCACCAAGGGCTAGCATTACCCGGGGCACAGAAGGGTTATACATTAACAGCCCACTAAGGTGCGTGTGCCTCCAGGGGCAGATCGGCATCCTAGAGGGCAACCCTCTTCCCAGGAGGAGGCTGTGCACCCAAACCAGGTGGCGTTCCTGTGCAGGGAACCTCCCTGCCAGCATCACAGTCCGGGGAGGCCTGGTGGCTTGTGGTCTGGCCTGCTGGCAGAGGCCCAGGAGTAGCTGTGGAGTTGGGGAGGGTGGAAAGAAGCAAGATCCAATCCAGAATGCGGGTCTCAGACAGCCCCACCGCCACACCCAGACTTTCTGACTGAGCAGGACCATTCCAGCCCTGCCCTGACAGCTTTCCCAGGAAGCAGAGAACACAACTTTGACCCCTGCTAACGGCCTGAGGGCAGGCTTACCCAATCCAGCTTCGCCCAGAACAAGAGCTGATAACAGGACACAAAATCAACAGCATAGCCTGTTCCTTCAAGCAAACGTCACCTACTGACAGGGACGGCATCTTGCACAGCCTTTCCACGGCACCCACTGACTCAATATACAGGGAGTGGTCTAATCTCACCCACAGACACCACCTAACGCCTCAGAAACTAAACAAGGTGTGTGAATACCCAAACAATAATTAAGGAAAGAAACAACAACTGATCGACATGGGAAGAAATCAGCAAAAGAATTCAGGAAATATAAAGAACCAAACGGAAAACACACCACCAAAGAGGAGCACCAGCCCCCTAGAAATGGACACCAACCAAAATCAGGCAACCAATATGACAGAAGAAGAATTTCGTATGTGGATCATGAGAACACTAACCCAGCTGCAACAACAACTCAATAACCAACATAAAGAAACCACAAAAAGCCTCCAGGATATGGGAAAAGAAATAGAAACAATGAAGAAAAGTGTAACCAAACTCCTGTAAATGAAGAATCAATTCAAGGAACTACAAAATACAGTGGAAAGTCTCAAGAACAGGGTAGATCAAACAGAAGAAAGAATCTCAGAGCTTGAAGATGACACCCTCCACTTAAATAAATCAGTCACAGAAATAGAGCAGAGAAACAAGAGAAAAGAGCAAAGCCTACAAGAGCTGTGGGATTATGTGAAGAAACCTAACGTAAGGCTCATAGGGTTACCAGAAGGGGAAGAAGACAACACTCAAGGATTGGACAAGCTGTTTGAAGATATAATAGAGGAAAATTTCTCAGGCCATGCTCAAAATCTGGATATAAAAGTTCAAGAAGCCCCAGAGGACCCCTGGGAGATTCAATGCACACCGGAAGACGTCACGACACACAGTCATCAGACTAACCAAAGTATCAACTAAAGAGGCCCTTCAAAGAGCTGTAAGACAAAAGAAGCAAGTAACATACAAGGGAAAGCCCATTCGAATAACATCAGACTTCTCTAATGAGACTTTACAAGCAAGGAGAGACTGGGGCCCCACTCTCTCTCTTCTGAAACAAAACAATGCCCAGCCTACAATATTGTTCCCTGCAAAACTATGCTTCGTATATGAAGGAGAAATAAAAACATTCTCAGACACGCAAAGGCTCAGAGAATTCACCAAGACAAGACCAGCCCTACAAGAAGTACTTAAAACAGCGTTACGCACGGAACATCACAATAATAACCCACGAATATAAAAACAACCAAAACCCAAAGATGTTAAAGGCCAGATATTACAATGGCTCAAGACAGAAATCATAGCAACAACATCCAACCCAGCAGAATGATCAGTAATCTACCTTACGTATCAGTTCTCTCAATAAATGTGAATGGCTTAAACTCTCCACTCAAGAGACACAGGCTGGCTGAATGGATAACCAAATACAAGCTAAGTATATGCAGTCTTCAGGAAACACATCTAACCTGCAAGGATGCATATAGACTAAACATAAAAAGGTGGAGATCAATATTCGAAGCAAATAGAAGCCGAAAGAAGGGTGGTGTGGCAGTTCTAATTTCAGACGATTTAGTTTTTAAACCAACAAAAGTAGTGAAAGACAAAGAGGGTCATTATGTAATGGTGAAGGGCACAGTTCAACAAGAAGAGATAACAATTTTAAATATATATGCACCCAACTTAGGTGCACCCAGATTCATAAAGCAAACCTTACTGGAGCTAAGCAAATGGATTAATAGCAACTCCATAATCGCCGGAGATTTCAACACCCCACTGACGGCACGAGGCAGATACTCCAAACAGAAAATTAATAAAGAAATAATGGACTTAAACAAAACTCTAGAACAATTGGGTCTGACTGACATTTACAGAACATTCTACCCAAAATCCACTGAATATACGTTCTTCTCATCAGCTCAGGGGACATTCTCTAAGATTGACCATATCCTAGAACACAAAGTAAATCTCAAGAAATTTAAAAAAATAGAAATCATACCATGTACCTTCTCAGATCACAGTGGAATAAAACTAGAAATCAACCCTAACAGGAACTCACATTTCTACACAAAAACGAAGAAAATAAACAACCTCCTACTAAACGATTACTTCATAAATGAAGAAATCAAAACAGAAATAAAAAAATTCTATGAAGAAAACGAAAATGGAGAGACAAGTTATCAAGTCCTCTGGGACACAGCTAAAGCAGTTATGAGAGAAAAGTTGATCTCCATGAATGCCTGTAACCAAAAGACAAGAAGATCACAAACAGACAATCTAATTTAACGACTCGAAGAGCTGGAAAAAGAAGAACAGACCAACCCCAAATCCAGCAGAAGAAGTGAAATCAACAAGATCAAATCAGAACTAAACGAAATTGAAAACAGGGAAGCTATTCAGGAGATTAATAAAACAAAAAGTTTGTTCTTTGAAAAAATAAACAAAATTGACACACCATTGGCTAAGCTAACGAAAAGAAGAAAAGAGAAATCTCCAGTAAGTTCCATCAGGAAAAAAAAAGGAGATATCACAACTGATCCCAAAGAGATACAAGATATAATTATGAATACTACAAAAATCTTTATGCACACAAACTTGAAAATGTGGAGGAAATGGACAAATTTCAAGAAACACACAGCCTCCCTAGGCTCACAAGGAAGAAATAGATTCCCTGAACAGACCAATCCCAACAGCTGAAATAGAAACAGCAATTTAAAATCTCCCTAAAAAGAAAAGTCCCGGTCCAGATGGCTTCACACCCGAATTTTACAACACTTACAAAGAAGAACTAGTAACTATCTTGCAGAAACTATTCCACAACATCGAGAAGAACGGGAACCTCCCCGACACCTTTTATGAAGCGAATATTACTCTGATACCAAAACCAGGAAAGGATGCAACAAAAAAAGAAAACTACAGACCAATATCCCTAATGAATATAGATGCAAAAATTTTCAACAAAATCTTAGCTAACCGAATCCACACACTTATCAAAAAAATAATCCACCACGACCAAGTGGGCTTCATCCCAGGGATGCAGGGATGGTTCAACATATGTAAATCTATAAATGCAATTCACCAAATAAACAGAAGCAAAAACAAAGACCACATGATTCTTTCAATAGATGCAGAAAAAGCTTTTGACAAAATTCAACACCCTTTCATGATACGAACACTTAAGAAAATAGGCATAGAAGGGACATACCTAAAAATGATACAAGCCATATATGACAGACCCATATTCAACATCATACTGAATGGGGAAAGATTGAAATCATTCCCACTTAGAACTGGAACCAGACAAAGCTGCCCACTATCTCCACTTCTGTTCAACATAGTGCTGGAAGTCCTGGCTACAGCAGTCAGACAAGAAAATGGAATCAAAGGTATCCAAATAGGGGCACAAGACATCAAACTTTCACTGTTTGCTGATGATATGATTTTGCATCTAGAAAACCCCAAAGATTCAACCAAGAAACTCCAGGAACTGATCAATGAATTTAGTAAAGTCTCAGGATACAAAATCAACACACAGAAATCAGAGGCATTCATATACGCCAACAACAATCTAATTGAGAACCAAATCAAAGACTCAATTCTCTTCACAATAGCAACAAAGAAATTAAAGTACCTAAGAATATACTTAACCAAAGAGGTAAAAGACCTCTACAGGGAGAACTATGAAACACTGAGGAAGGAAATAGCAGAGGATGTAAACAGATGGAAATCCATACCATGCTCATGGATCGGCAGACTCAATATCATCAAAATGTCTATACTACCCAAACTAATCTACAGATTCAATGCAATACCTATTAAAATCCCATCAGCATTATTCACAGATATAGAAAAAATAATTTTACGCTTCGTATGGAACCAAAGAAGACCCCGAATATCAAGAGCAATTCTAGGCAACAAAAACAAAATGGGAGGCATTAATATGCCAGATATCAATATATACTACAAAGCTGTAGTAATTAAAACAATATAGTATTGGCACAAAAATAGGAATATTGACCAGTCAACAGATGTGAGAATCCTGATATAAAACCATCCTCATATAGCCATCTAATCTTTGACAAAGCAGACAAAAACATACGCTGGGGAAAAGAATTCCTCTTCAATAAATGATGCTGGGAAAACTGGATAGCCACCTGTAGAAGGCTAAAACAGGACCCACACCTTTCACCTCTCACAAAAACCAACTCAAGCTGGGTAACACACTTAAACCTAAGATATGAAACTATTAGAACTCTAGAGGTAAAAGTTGGAAACACTCTCCTAGACATTGTACCCCCATAATATGCCGGAATAAAAAAAAAAGTGCAGAGAGTGAATATATTCTCCCACTCTGTGGGTTGTCTATTTTGCTCTAATGATAGTTTCCTTGGCTGTGCAGAAACTTTTTAATATTATCATATCCCATTTGTTTATTTTAGATGTGGCAGTCATTGCCTTGGGGGTCTTCCTCAAAAATTCTTTGCCTAGACAAATATCTGATAGGGTTTTCCCAACATCTTCTTCTAGGATTCTTCAGATTTTTTGCCTTACGATATAGCACATCTTATATTTTCCTGGTTAGAACTGGAACCCATACTACTAAGTGAAGTATCCCAAGAATGGAAAAACAAGCACCAGATATATTCTCCAGCAAACTGGGATTAACTGAGTAGCACCTAAGTGAACACATAGGTACTACAGTAATAGGGTATTGGGCAGGTGGGAGGGGGGAGGGAGGCGGGTATATATTTACATAATGAGTGAGATGTGCACCATCTGGGGGATGGTCATGATGGAGACTCAGACTTTTGGGGGGAGGGGGGGATATGGGCATTTATTGAAACCTTAAAATCTGTACCCCCATAATATGCCAAAATAAAAAAAAAGAAAAATTCAGAAAAAAAAAAAAAGATTTCTTGCCTTAGGTTTAAGTTTGTTATCCATCTTGAATCAATTTTTGCGAGAGGTGAGAGGTTGGGATCCTGATTTGCTCTTCTGCATGTTGCTAATAAGTTTTCCAGCACCATTTATTGAAGAGAGAATATTTTCCCCATTGTATATTTTTGTCTGATTTATCAAAGACTAGGTTACCCTATACTGATAGTTTCATCTCTGGTATCTCAGATCTATTCCAGATATCCATGCTTTTGTTCTTGTGCCATCACAGGGCTGATTTAACTCTTATTGCTGTATAGTACATCTTGAAGTCAGGAAGACTGATGCCTCCCAGTTTGTTCTTTTTACTTAAGAATGCTTTGGCTATATGTGGTTTTCTCTGGTTCCATACAAATTGCAGAATTATTTTTTCTAGATCTGTTAAGAATGCTGGTGGTATTTTTATGGGGATTGCGTTGATTCTGTAGATATCCTTCGGTAATATTGACATGTTAACAATATTGATTCTACCAATCCATGAACACAGTAGATTTTTCCATCTGTCTAACTTATCTGCAATTTCTTTTTTTAGTGTTTCGTAGTTCTCCTTGTATAAATATTTCATATCTCTCCTTAAGTATACTCCTAGGTATTTAATTTTTTTTGAGGCTATAGTAAAAGGTATTACGTTTTTGATTTGAGTTTTTGATTTGAGTTTCTGCTTGATGGTTATTGGCATATATGTGTGCTTCTGATTTTTGTATATTGATTTTATAACTTGAAACTTTACCGAATTCATTTATCAAATCTAGGAGTCTCTTGGATGAATCCATGTGGTTTTCTAAGTGTAATATCATATCATCAGTGAAGAGTGAGAGTTTTGTCTCATCTGCCTGCACTTGGATGCCCTTAATAGCCCTCTCTTGCCTGATTTCTATAGCTTGGATTTCTAGCACTATGTTGAATAGGAGAGGAGATAGTGAGCATCCTTTTCTAGTCTGGTTCTAAGAGGGAATTATTTCAACTTTTCCCCATTTATTATGATATTAAGAGTGGGTTTGTCATAAATGGATTTGATAAATTTAAGGTATGGGCCATCTATGCCTATTTTGTTAAGAGCTTTTATCATAAAGGTATGCTGGATTTTTGTCAAATGCTTTTCTGCATCTATTGACAGAATCATATAGTCTTTGTTTTTATGAAGAGAATTGCATTTATACACTTGCATATGTTAAACCAGCCTTGCAAACCTACATTAAAGCCCACTAGGTCATGGTGAATTAGTTTTTTGATGTGCTGCCGAATTCTATTTGCTAAAATTTTATTTAGGATTTTTGCATCTATATTCATGAGGGATATTGTTCTGTAATTTTCTTTTTTTGCTGCATCCTCTCCTGGCTTTGGTATCAAGGTGATATTGGCTTCGTAGAAAGTGTTAGGAAAAATACCATCCTTCTCATTGGTATGGAATAGTTTCTGTAGTATAGGTATGAGTTCGTCTTTGTATGTTTTGTAGAACTCTGAAGTGTAGCCATCTGACCCAGGACTTTGCCATTTGGGGAGGTTTTTAATTACTGCTTCAGTTTCTGTGCTTGAGATTGGGCTGTTCAAGAATTCTGTTACCCCCTGGGTGAACTTAGGGAGGTTGTATGACTCTAGGAATCTCTCCATTTTGTCTTCATTCTGTAGTTTTGGGGCATATAGATTTCTATAGTAGTCAAACATAATGTTTCGTATTTCTGTAGTGTCTGTTGTGACTTCTCCTTTTACATTTCCTATTGAGTTCATTAGAGTCCTTTCCATTTGAGTTCTTGTCATCCTAGCCAGAGGGCTGTCAATTTTATTGATCTATTTGAAAAATCAGCTTTTGGTTTTGTTGATCTTCCATATAATTATCTTATTCTACATTTCATTTAGTTGAGCTTTGATCTTAGATATCTCTTTTCTTCTGCTAGGATTGGAATTGGTTTGTTCTTCTTTTTCCAATTCCTTGAGTCTATCCATTAGGTTGTCAGTGTCTAATCTTTCTGTTTTTTAGATTTTAGCATTTATTGCTATTAGTTTTCCTCTCAGATATGCTTTTGCTGTATCCCACAGGTTTTGGTAAGATGTGGCTCCATTGTCATTTTGTTCAAAGTAACTCTTGATTTCTCTCTGAATTTCTTCCTTGACCCAATAGTTATTCAACAGTAGGTTGTTTAGTCTCCATGACTTTGTGATGTGGTGTGCATTTCTGTTAAAATTGAACTCCAATTTTATACCACTATGGTCAGAGAAGACACATGATATTATTTTTATTTTCTTGAATTTTTTGAGATCTGCTTTGGGGCCTAGTGTGTGATCAATTTTGGAAAAGGATCCATGAGCTGCTGAGAAGAATGTAAATTCAACTTTATTTCAGTGGAATGTTCTGTAGAGATCTGTCAGACCTTTTTGGTCAAGAGCTTTGTTTAAGTTCCTTATTTCTTTACTTAATTTCTGTTTGGAGGATCCATCCAGTTAATTTAGTGGCATGTTGAAGTCCCCTGCTACAATGGCAGTATTGTTTAATGTGGTATTTAGTTCAGACAAGGTTTTCTTTAAGTAATTGGGTGCTCCTGAATTGGGTGCATAAATATTAAGAACTGTTAAATGTTCTTGTTCAATCTTCCTTTTCACCATTATAAAGGGGCCGACTTTATCCTTTTGTACTTTTGATAATATAAAATGAATGTTGTCTGTGAGTAATATAAATACCCCTGCTTTCTTTTGACTTCCATTTGTCTGGATGATAGTTTTCCATCCCTTGATCTTCAGTGGGAGGCCTGTTTGTGGTTTAGATGTTTTTCCTGTAGACAGCAAATGCTAGGCTTGTGGAATTTTATCCACTCTTCTAGTCTATGCCTCTACAGAGGACAGTTTAATCCATTTACATTTATTGAGAGGATTGAAATTGGAGGAAGGTTTCCATTCATATTGTTGTCTGAAGTCCTGTTGCTATGTATGAGTCCTTGAACCATCATGAATTTCAAGGTGTAGACTTTAATTCTTTCATGATTTTATTTTGAGGAGTGGCTATTGCCCTATTCACTGTGGAAGGCAGGTCTGAAAATTTCCTGTAGGGCTGGTCTGGTCTTTGCATATTCCTTCAGCGATTGCTTGTCTGAGAAGGATTTTATTTCACCCTCACAGATGAAACTTATTTTTCCAGACAAAGAATTCTGGTTTGGGCTTTGTTCTGTTTTATAAGATTAAGGATAGGCACCCACTTCCCCCTGGCTTGTAAAGTTTCATATGAGAAGTCTGTGTTTGTCTGGTAGGCTTTCCTTTATAGGTTATTTGTTGTTTTCGCCTTGCTGTATGGAGGATTACTTCTTTCACATTTATTATGGTCAGCTTAATAACCACATGATGAGTCTATTGCCTATTGACATTGAGTCTACCCAGAGTCTGTGCACTTCTTGTATTTGGATATCAATATTTCTGGCCAGGCCCTGCATATTTTCCTCCAGTATGCCGTAAAATAAGTATTCCAACCCTTGTAAATGTTCCTTGTCCCTTTTTGGAATCACAATCAATCTGAGATTCGACTTTTTTACATAATCCCATACTTCCTGTAACCTCTGGTCTTGTCTCTTGTTTCTGTGCATCGTTTCTTCCTCTGATTTATTTAGAGTATAGGTATAATCTTCAAGCTCTCAGATTTTCTCCTCAGCATGATCTATCCTGTTTTTGAGGCTTTCCACTGTATTATGGAGTTCCTTGAATGTTTCCTTCATTGCCAGAATTTCTGCTTGGTTTCTCTGAATTACATCTATATCTTTGCATAAATTTTCATTCATTTCCTGGATTGTTCTTGTGGTTTCTCTATGTTGGGCTGCTATTTTCTCTTCAATTCCATTGTGCTTTCTAACAATGCTTGTTTGTAATTATTCCTATGTTAGTTTAATCATATCATGTAAGTTGGGCTCTGTTGGTGGAGAATGAGTATTTTCTTTTGGAGGTGACCTTTCTCTCTGGTCCTTCATGATTTCTGTATCTTTCTCTGGTTCTTCCTCATCTGGATACTTTACTGAGGACCAGAGTTGCTGGAAGTCGATTATGACTGTGTTCTTGGGTTCCAAAGGAATGATCCTTGGAAGAGTTGGGGTGTATGTGCTCTGGTCCTGTATCATCTAAGAGGAGTTTGAGCCTGTTGGGTTATCTTTGACCTGATATCTTCACCTTCTGTCCACAGAGTTTAGTGGGTTTGGGTCCCTTGCTGAGACACCCAAGAGATCATTCACTCTAGTGAGATGGAGACCGGTTTCCAGCACTATGTTGAAGTGGTAGGCACTGTGTTAGGCTCTGAGTTTACTCTTTCTTTTGTTCTCTGTGGTTTGCCATAAGGAGTCTGTTATCAATGTATCCCAAGATCTTTGTATTGTGCTCTAAGCCTCCAAATAGGATATACACTTTTAAGCAAATGTTTTGCCACTCCCAAGGTTTCCTCAAGTCCTCAGGAATAGCAGCATCCTTTGCAACTCCGCATTGCTAAGACAAGCTCTGATGTCTGGGCACAGGTCACAAACAGCTGAATGAAGCAAGAAACCACACAGGTTCAATCCTCGGAGAGAGCCACCAAACAAAACACTGTTATCCCCTTTCCACCCCATTTAAACTCAGCTTCTGAGGCCACCAGCTGGGTTAGGCTGAGGGGAGGTCTGAGGACACTACCAGGGCAGGCCTCCACAGTGTTTCCAAGCTACATGGTGGCAGTGGTGTGCTGTAGCAGCGCTGATGCCAAGGGCCCCCTGTTTGGTGGAAGACTGGGTTGAGTTTGGCAGGCTGGCTTCAAACGTCCACTGCACTCCCTAAATCCCCATTCGCAGAGACCTAATGGTTTATGTGTGGGTATCTTCCCTCTTTCTACCCAACCCCAGCCAAAGTGTCAAAGGAATCCAAAAGCCAAGCCTCCTTTAAGGTAGAAATCCCTCTTCCTGGTCCTGGGAGCGTCCTGACGTGGAATGCCAGATTCAGTACTTGTTTCTTTGGTATGGGAGGTGGCCGCTGGGTTTTAAACCTGCGGGTTCAGCACCTGCCACTGCTTCAGCAGTGCGCTGGAAGTTCAAAAAGTTGCCTTCTTCAGAATCTCTATCAGATCAGCCAGTTTGGAATAGAGGGTATGCCTTAGCACGCTTCCAGTGTGGCCCTCCACAGCGTTTCCAAGCTTTGGAGTGGCAGTGGTGCTGAGAAGCAGCTGCTGGCTTCAGACCCTTCCCCACCCATGACTGCTTCCACGGAGCACTGGGAGATCAAAAGGTTGCATTCTCCAGAAGCCCAATCAGTTCAGCCAGTATAGGGTAGAGGGGATGCCTGAAAAACGCTTCCAGCATGGCCCTCTGCAGTGTTTCCTAGCTACAGAGTGGCTACAGAGTGGCAGGGTGGTGCTGGGAGGTGGCTGCTGGGTTCGGACTTTCCCCCACCCACAACTGCTTCAGCAGAGCGCTGGGAGCTCAAAAAGTTGCCTTCTCCAGAAGCCCAGTCAGTTCAGCTGGTTTAAGGTAGAGGGGATGCCAGAGAAATGCTTCCAGCGCAGCCCTCCATAGCGTTTCCAAGGTACGGGGTGGTGTGGCGGTGCTAGGAAGTGGCTGCTGGGTTCGGAACCTCACCTTCCCGCTACTGATTCAGCAGAGCACTGGGAGTTGAAAAAGTTGCCTTCTTCAGAAGCCCAAACAGTTCAGCCAGTTTAGGATAGTGGGGATGCCTGAAAAACGCTTCCAGTGGGGTCCTCTGCAGCGTCTCCAAGCAACAGCATGGTGCGGCAGTGCTAGGAAGTTGCTACTTGGTCCATACCCTCCTCCTCCCGCTAGTGCTTCAGCGCGGTGCTGCGGATAATTCAAAATGCTGCCTGCTCCAAATTCTACTCCAAACTGCTAGTCTGCCTATGTTACTGCCTCCCACCAACTTCAGGCAATTCCCTGCCTGTGTGGGTGTGGGGTTTGGTCAGGGAAGGGATCATCTCCCTGTGCAGGGCAGAAGTAATAACTCCTCTGGCCAGTCTGTTGGCCGGCAGATGCGCGAACACACTCCCTCTCCACTATATTTCTGACTCCCCGAGTTTTGTGGAAGAATTTTTGGTTCACCTTTGATTATTGTCTATGTTTTCCCTATCCTGGTGCCTCTTTGCAGTCTTGTGAAGCTGATCCAGAGTAGGTGCAGTTGACCTGTGTGTGGTTGTCTGCCTTCTTCACTTCTCACTCTGAGAGCCAAGAGCCAAGAGGTCAGCCCTATTCCGCCATTTGTCCTAATGTATCTGTTATGCCTTCTTGATGAATTGTATTCTTCAATATTATATAGTGGCCCTCTTTGTCTTTCATAACTTTTGTTGATTTCAACACTAAGTCATCTGAAATCAGAACTGCTATGCCAGCTTTTTTTAGCTTTCATTTCCATGGAATATTGTTTTCCATCCCTTCACCTTGAGTGTGAATGCATCCTTGTGGGTCATATGTGTTTTGGAAAGACAGAAGATACTTGGCTCGTGTATATTTATCTACTCAGCTAGCATATGTCTCTTTAGTGGGCTGATCAAGCCATTTACATTTATTGAAATAAATGATAATTGGGGAAGAATTCTGTTCATCCTAGTGAGTTGAATTTTGTTGCTTTGCTTTCTCCCTTGAGCCATAATGGTATCTGGCCTTTAACCTTTAGCTTTTGGATGATTTTACACTGGTGAGTGTCTACTGTGCTAAGCCACGTGTACCACTTTTCTGAATACTTCCTGGATGGCAAGTCTTGTCTTGATGAATTCCTTCAGTGTTTGCTTGTCTGAGAAGGTCTTTATTTCTCCTTCATATAAGAAACTTAGTTTTGCATGATAAAGAAAATTCTAGGCTGGGCATTATTCCATTTGAGAAGACTGAAAACGGGGCTCCAGTCTCTTCTGGCTTGTAAGGTATCATTTGAGAAGCTTGTAGTTAGTCTAATGGGTTTTTCTTTGTAGATTACCTTCTACTTTCACCTTATGGCTCATAGGAGGGCCTCTTCTGTGTTTATTTTGGCCAGTCAGACTGGCCAAAATAATGACTATGTGTCCTGGTGTCTTCCTGTTTGTAATTAATCTTCCAGGAGTCATTTGAGCTTCTTATACCTGTATCTAGATTTTTAGCAAGGGAAGGGAAATTTTACTCCATTATATCCTCAAATATTTTATCCAACTCTTGTGTATTTTCTTCATCACCTTCAGGGAAGCCTATGATTCTTATGTTAGGCCTCTTCGCATAATCCCACATTTCTTGTAGGCTTTGCTCTTCTCACTTATTTCCCTACTCTATCTCTGTGACTGAATTGTTTAAAGGTGTTATCTTCAATCCCTAAGATACTTTTTTCTGTTTGATCTAACCTATTCTTGAAACTTTACACTGTGTTTTATAATTCCTTGAATAAATTCTTCATTTCCAGAAGTTCTATTTGATTTTTCTTTAATATATTAATTTCTTTAGTGAATTTTTTCTTTCATGTCCTGGATTTGTATGTATATGTGTGTAGTTTCTTTGTGTTGGGTAGCCATTTTCTCTGGCATTTCATAGAGTTTTCTACAATCCATGTTCAAAGTTCTTCTGTCATTTCAGTGTTATGATTTTGGTTGGTATCCATTGCTAGAGAGCTGGTGTTCCCTTTTGGGGATGTCCTTTTGGTTTGATTCTTCATAGTTCCGGAGTTCTTTCACTGATTCCTTCCCATCTGGAGCGTCTGCTGCTTCTTACCTTTGGATGTTGTTTAGATAATGACATACCCAGTTTAGTCCCTTAGCCAGTAGGTGGTTCTTGTGGGTGGGTATCAGCCACAAGCACCATGTGATGAGTTAGCAAATGCAGTAAAAGGGTGTACAAATTGACCTCCTTGTTAGTAGGTGGCACTTGCTAGGAGGAGCAAGCTGCAATGTTATTTTTGGGTCCTGTGACAAGTTCTAGTCCCTATAGAGAGGTATTCTAGTAGGTGGGGCCCTGGGACTTCCAGGTGTGTCCTTATTCTACACCTGAGCAGGCACAGATGTGGGAGTGAGGCTAGGTGGGGCTGGGTTGGGTGGGTCTGCCCTCTAGCTCAACAAATGCTTCTAGAAGTGGTCAAAGTTCTGCTCCCTGCCTCTGGGCAAAGCTTCCAGGGAAGGGCTGAAGTGACCTCACTCAACCAGAGGTGGGGCTGTCAGAGACTTGTAGTCTGGCAGTCTGGAGCAAGCCTCATTGCTTTCCTCCCTCCCTTATTCCTCAGTCTCTCTCTGGCCTCTGCCATCAGGCAGGACCTCAAACCAACTGAGCTCCCCCTTGACTGTGATGTGGGCCAGGAAGATCCCTGCCCAGGATCATGGCCTGAGCTAGGAGCAAGGCCTTCCTCTGGGAGTAATGGTGCCCTTTGAGCACACTGCAGCTCAGGGTCAGATAAGGACCCACTCTTATCTGCCCCTGAAGGTACACAGAACTCAGTAGTCTAATTCACATATATCTCTTTGTGTCCCCAGGCAATGTGATTGATACCTGGGTATACATACTCTGGCCTACAATCTTGTCCCATAGGCCAGAAATCAATGCCTGATCATGCCAGGGAGAGGAATGCTTGTCCCAAGTTACCCTCAGGGTATCCAAGCTAGATCAATGTCTCTCCACCTTGGCCTTTTCCCAATGCTGCTGGAGTCACTGGGCAAGTCACACCAGGAAGGGTCAGCAGTCAGGGAGCTCACAATCTGAGCAACCATCAGTCCACTGCAGGTTTCCAAAAGAAAAGGTCCCATTCCCTGTGAATGCCTCCAAGTAGTGGATAAATTGTCTCTCTTGGTAGCTGTGGGTAGGTGAAGGGAAAGGGAGAATGAAGCAATATGGCACCTGACAATTATCTCAGGTCTGCGGAGAGGAGGTGCCCTGAGGGAGCTGGGAGCCTGGTGCCTTGCAGACATGGCAAAGTGAGATGGCTCACTGGTGCCAGTAATCTCTGGGGTAGTGTTTCCAGGTCTCTCCAGTGGCATGGGAGCCCACCGTCAGTCCAAAATGCAAGGGAGATGATTTTAACTGCTCCCCCTACCCTTCTCGCTGGTGTCGAAGCCTCTTGGGGCTTAATCCCTGCCAATGCCTTTCTCCTTACAGTTCTGCTCTGCAACCACTTCCCACAAATCTCCTGTAGTTTCAGGTTCCCCTCCTTCCAAATCTCATCCAATCTGTTTGTCTGCCTGTTTGTCTTTTTTCTATTTTTTTTAAATTTCTCCTTCTTGCAGAGGTGTTTCTTGTTTGCTTCCTTTTATTCTGCCAGATACACCTTCCCCAACAGGCTGTTCCCACTTCAGTTCACAGGATATGGTTGCATACAGCTCCTGGGGTGAGAGGTGGGGGTCTCAAAGCTGTCCTTTCTTTTTCATGCCTGATTGCTCTGGCTAGGACTTCTAGTACTATATTGAATATAAGTGGCCATCTTTGTCTTCTTCCAGTTCTTAGGGGGAGTGCTTTCAACTTTTCCCCATTCAGTATGATGTTGATTGTGGGTTTTTCATATATCATTTTTATTATTTTGAGGTATATTCCTTGTATGCCTACTTTGTTGAGGGTATTTATCATGAAGTGGTACTGGATTTTATCAAATGCTTTTTCTGAATTTATTGAGATAATCATATGAGTTTTTAACTCTGTTCATGTGATGAATCAAATTTATTGATTTACATATATTGAACCATTCTTTTATCCCTGGGATAAAACCCACTTGATTATGGTGAATTATCTTGTTGATGTTCTGTTAGATTTGGTTTGCTACTATATTCTTGAGGATGTTTGCAAATATGTTCATGAGAGATATTGGCCTATTGTTTTATTTTTTTGTTGTGTCCTTTCCTGGCTTTAGTATCAGGGTGATACTGACTTTGTAGAATAATTGAAGAAAGATTCTCTCCTTCTCAATGTATGGAACAGTAGAAATGCACTTTAAATATAAATACAAAAAGGTTAAAGTAAAAGGATGGAACATGCTCATTCTAATAAGCTAAAGTGGCTACATTAATTCAGAAAAAGTAGATTTTAAAGCAAAGAATATAACCAGGTATTTTTTTAAAGATCATTTCATAACAATAAAGGCATCAATTAATCAAAATGGCTAACAATCCCAAATGTTTGTGTACCTAATGACAGAGTGTAAAATACAAAAAGCAAAAACTGATAAAAACCACAAAGAGAAATAAACAAATCCACAACTACAGTCAGATTTCAATAGCCCTCTCAATGACTGATAACTTGGCATAAAAACAACAAAGATATAGTAGACAAACTGCACTATTGACCAACTTGACCTGATTTTTATTTATGACTTCCTTTATCCAACATCCACATAATATGTGATCTTCTCAAGTGCACACAGAACGTTTACCAAGACATGCCTTATTCTGAGCTGTAAAATGAGGTCTCAAGAAATTCAAAAACATTTAAGCCATACAAAATATGTCCTATGACCACAGTGATATTTAATTTGAAGGCATAACAAAAAGGTAATTAGAAACTCCTCCAAATATTTTGAAACTAAATAATACACTTCTAAGTAACCCCAAAATCATCGAAGAAATCAAAAAGAATATTAGAAAGTTTTTGAACTGAATGAAAATGAAAATACAATCTATCAGAATTTGTGAGATGCAGTTAAAGAAGTACTAAATGGGAAAGTTACAATACTAAATATATATATTTGAAAAGAATAGACTAAAATCAATGGCCTCACTGTCCATCTAAGAAAATAGATAGAGAAGAGCACATTAAAACAAGAGTAAGTAGCATAAAATCAATAATGAAGATCAGTGCAAAACTCAATGAAATAGAAAACAGAAAATCAATGAAAACAAAAGGTGATTCTTAGAGAAGATCAATGAAGTTGATAAACCTAGAGGTTTATCATGGAAAAATAACAGATTACATAAATTACAATATCAGAAATAAGAGAAGTGACACTGCAGATTCTATAGATATTAAAAATAATAAAGGAGAAGAGAGGAGCAAGGATTGACTGCTATTGGGTATCAGATTTCTTTTGGTAGTGGTGAAACTTTTCTGGAATTGGATGGTGGTGATGGTTGCACAACTATGTCAACATACTAAAATATACTAAATTGTACTGTTTTCTAAAATGTATGTAGTATGTGAATTATATCTAAATTTAAAAATCAGGAAACAATATATGAACAATGTAATACCAATAAATTTGACAGCTTACATGAATTGTAAAAATTCCTTGAAGGACACAATTTACCAAAACTTACTGAAAAAGAAATAGATAACATGAATATCCTGTTAAAGAAGTTGAATTTTTAGTTAAGGTGCTTTCTATAAAAAAAACTTGAGGCCTAGAAGGCTTCACTAGTATATTGTACCAAAGATTTAAAGAAGAAATAGTATAAATTATGGCATATTTTTCCGCAAAATAGAAGGATAGGGAATACTTCCTAACTCATACTATCAGCCAGGATTACCATGAAACCAAAGACATTACAAGAAAAGAAAATGACAGACCAATATCTCCCATGAACATACATGTAAGACATATATATAAAAAGTAGCATATCTAATTAAATATGTTAAAAGAATAGAAATTTTAAGAAAAAATGGTCAAATAAAGGTAACTACCTGGATTCCTGCTCCCAGGGAAAGAGGCATAGATCTCAGTCTCCTACAGATGAGTGGATCTCTCTCCCTCAAGAACAGCATTGTGAATCATTAGAGAATCAGCACAAGACACACAAAACAGGAAGATTAAAAGATGAAAGGGAGATATGATCATGATCTCTGGAGTGTGCAAAACAAAAAATAGAGCATAGAGAGCAGGAGGGCTCTGGCTGACCAGGCCAGCAAGTAAGGTGGGATCAGACCCACAAGAGAACTCCTTGCTTCCCCACTGACTTTCACACCCACTCAGACAAGCACCTGCCTGAAGTTAGTGCAAAATCATGGCAGGAGGCATGGGAGTCTGGTGAGAGGGGACAATAGCGGGAAAAAAATACAAGCCAAGTACCTCTGTCTTCAGGAAATACACCTAACCTGCAAGGAAGCATACAGACTAAAGGTAAAGGGGTGAAGATCAGTATTACAAGCAAATGGAAGCCAAAAGAAGGCTGGTGTGGTAGTTTTGATTTCAGAGAACTTAGTTTTTAAACCAACAAAAGTAATGAAAGATAAACAGGGGTATTATATAATGGTGAAGGGTACAGTTTAATAAGAAGACATAACAATTTTAAATATATATGTACCCAACTTAGGTGCACCCAGATTCACAGAGCAAACCCTACTTGATCTAAACAAATGGATAAACAGCAACTTGATAATAGCCAGAGATTTCAACACCCCACTGACTGCACAGGACAGATCTTCTTTTTTTTTTTATATAAGATTATATATAATTAGTGAAAAAAATTTCACATTTTTTTTAATTTTGGCATATTATGGGGGTACAGATTTTAAGGTTGATATTCAGGGTCTTCTTTGGTTCCATACGAAGCGTAAAATTATTTTTTCTATATCTGTGAAGAATGCTGATGGGATTTTAATAGGTATTGCATTGAATCTGTAGATCAGTTTGGGTAGTATAGACATTTTGATGATATTGAGTCTGCCGATCCACGAGCATGGTATGGATTTCCATCTGTTTACATCCTCTGCTATTTCCTTCCTCAGTGTTTCATAGTTCTCCCTGCAGAGGTCTTTTACGTCCTTGGTTAAGTAAATTCCTAGGTACTTTAATTTCTTTGTTGCTATTGTGAAGGGTATTGAGTCTTTGATTTGGTTCTCAATTAGATTGTTGTTGGCGTATATGAATGCCTCTGATTTCTGTGTATTGATTTTGTATCCTGAGACATTACTAAATTCATTGATCAGTTCCAGGAGTTTCTTGGTTGAATCCTTGGGGTTTTCTATATACAATATCATATCATCAGCAAACAGTGAAAATTTGATCTCTTCTGCCCCTATTTGGATACCTTTGATTCCATTTTCCTGTCTGATTGCTGTAGCCAAGACTTCCAGCACTATGTTGAACAGAAGTGGAGATAGTGGGCAGCCTTGTCTGGTTCCAGTTCTAAGTGGGAATGATTTCAATTTTTCTCCATTCAGTATGATGTTGGCTATGGGTCTGTCATATATGGCTTGTATCATTTTTAGGTATGTCCCTTCTATGCCTATTTTCTTAAGTGTTCATATCATGAAAGGGTGTTGAATTTTGTCAAAAGCTTTTTCTGCATCTATTGAAAGAATCATGTGGGATTATGTGAAGAAACGTAAAGTGAGGGTAATAGGGTTACTAGAAGGGGAAGAAGACAACACTCAAGGGTTGGACAAGCTATTCGAAGATATAATAGAGGAAAATTTCCCAGGCCTTGCTCAAAATCTCTATATCCAAGTTCAAGAAGCTCAGAGGACCCCTGAGAGATTCAATGCAAACAAGAAGACGTCACAACATGCAGTTATCAGACTGACCAAAGTATCAACTAAAGAGGCCCTTCTAAGAGCTGTAAGACAAAAGAAGCAAGTAACATATAAGGGAAAGCCAATTCGAATAACAGCAAACTTCTCTAATGAGACTTTACAAGCAAGGATAGACTGGGGCCCCATTGTCACTCTTCTGAAACAAAACAATGCCCAGCCTAGAATCTTATGCACTGCAAAACTAAGTTTTGTATATGAAGGAGAAATAAAGACAATCTCAGACAAGCAAAGTCTCAGGGAATTCACCAAGACAAGTCCAGCCCTTCAAGAAGTGCTCAAAATAGTGTTACCTACAGACCAGCACAATAAACACTCTTGAATGTAAATCTACTCAAAGCTACAGATCAAAGCCCAGACACTACAATGGATCAAGAGTGAAAACAAAGCAACAAAGTTCAACCCAACATAATGAACAGAAATCTGCCCCATCTATCAGTTATCTCAATAAATGTGAACAGCTTGAACTCTCCACTCAAGAGACATAGGCTGGCTGAATGGATAAAAAACACAATCCAAGTATCTGCTGCCTTCAGGAAACACATGTAATCCGCAAGGATGCAGTTAGACTAAAAGTAAAGAGGTGGAGAACGATATTTCAAGCAAATGGAAGCTAAAAGAAAGCTGGTGTGGCAGTGCTGATTACAGATAACTTAGTCTTTAAATCAACAAAAGTAATAAAAGACAAAGAAGGTCACTATATAATGGTGAAGGGTACAACAAGAAGACACAATAATTCTAAATATATATGCACCCAACATTGGTTCCCCCAAATTCATAAATCAAACTCTATTTGATCGAAACAAATGGATAAACAAAAACACCATAATATTTGGAGACTTTAACACCTCACTGACAGCACAGGACAGATCCTCCAAACAGAAAATCAACAAATAAATAATGGACTTAAACAGAATCCTAGAACAAATGGGCCTGACTGATATTTACAGAACATTCTACCCAAAACCACTGAATATACATTTTTCTCATCAGGTCATGGGTCATTCTCCAAGATTGACCATATCCTAGGACACAAAGCACGTCTCAAACAATTTTAAAAAATAGAAATTATACCATGTATCTTTTCAGACCACAACGGAATAAATGTACAAATAAATCCTAACAGGAGTCCTTATTTCTACACAAAGTCATGGAAACTAAACAACCTTCTGCTGAATGATAACTTCATAAGCAAGGAAATCAAGATGGAAATCAAAAGATTCTTTGAACTAAATAACAAAGGAGACACAAGTTACCAATATCTGTGGGACACAGCTAAAGCAGTTCTGAGAGGAAAGTTTATCTCCATAAATGCCTATATCCAAAAGTAAAAAAGATCACAAATAGACAACCTAAAGAATCATCTCAAAGAGCTAGAAAAAGAACAGACCAACCCCAAACCCAGCAGAAGAAGTGAAATCATTAATATCAAATCAGAACTAAACAAAATTGACAACAGGGAAACTATATGGAAGATTAATAAAACAAGAAGTAGGTTCTTTGAAAAAATAAACAAAATTGACACACCATTGGCTAGACTAACCAAAAAGAGAAAAGAAAAATCTCTAATAAGCTCCATCAGGAACAATAAAGGAGAAATTACAACTG
Organism: Microcebus murinus; assembly: GCF_040939455.1. Classification (NCBI taxonomy): domain Eukaryota; kingdom Metazoa; phylum Chordata; class Mammalia; order Primates; family Cheirogaleidae; genus Microcebus; species Microcebus murinus. Next base: position 78,762,917 of record NC_134136.1, on the reverse strand, counting down.
ATGCCACAGAGATACAAGACACAATATGTGAATACTACAAAAACCTCTATGCACACAAGCTGGAAAATGTGGAGGAAATGGACAATTTCTTAGAAATAGACTGCCACCCTAGGCTCAACCACAAAGAACTAGAACTCCTAAACAGACCAATATCAAGCACTGAAATTGAAACAGCAATAAAACAACCTTCCTAAAAAGAAAACTCCTCGACCAGATGGTTTGATACCCGAATTTTACCACACCTACAAAGAAGAACTAGTGCCTATCCTGCAGAAATTATTCCACAACATCGAGAAGGATGAAAGCCTGGCCAACACATTTTATGAAGTGAACATAACCCTGGTAACAAAACAAGGAAAGGATGCCACAAAAAAGAAAACTACAGACCAATATCCCTAATGAATATAGATGCAAAAATTCTAAACAAACTCCTAGTCAATCGAATCCAGGTGCTTGTCAATAAAATAATTAATCACAACCAAGTGGGCTTCATCACAGAGATGCAGGGATGTTTCAACATATGCAAATCTATAAATGTAATTCAGCACATAAACAGTAGCAAAAACAAAGACCATATAATCCTTTCAATAGACTCAGAGAAGGCATTTGACAAAATTAAACACCCTTTTATGATAAGAATTCTCAACACAATAGGCATAGAACGGAATTACCTAAAAATGATACAAGCCATATATGAAAAACCCACAGCCAATATCATACTATATGGGGGAAAATTGAAAGCATTCTCACTTAGAACAGAAACAAGACAAGGTTGCCCACTATTTCCACTTCTGTACAACATAGTGCTGGAAGTCCTCACTACAGCAATCAGACAAGAGAGCGGAATTAAGGGCGTCCAAATGGGAGCAGAAGAGATCAAACACTCACTCTTCACTGATGACATGATAAAATACCAAGAAAATCCAAGGATTCACGATGAGTATCCTTGATCTGATAAATGAATTTGGTAAAGTCTCAGGATACAAATCAATTCACAGAAATCAGAGGCATTCATATATGCCAACAACGGTAACAGTGAGAACAAAATCAAAGACTCAATTCCCTCAGAATAGCAACAAAGAAAATAAAGTACCTTGGAATATATTTAACTAAGGAGGTAAAAGACCTCTACAGGGATAACTAAAAACACTGAAGAAGGTAATAGTAGATCCTGTAAACAGATGGAAGAATACACTATGCTCATTTGTCAGCAGAATCAACATTGTTAAAATGTCTATACTACCCAAAGTGACCTACAGAGTCAATGCAATCCCTATCAAATTACCGTCATCGTTTTTCACAGATATAGAAAAAATAATTTTACTCTTCGTATGGAACCAGAGAAGACCCTGTATAGGAAAATCAATCCTAGGCAATAAAAACAAAATAGGAGGTATCAATTTACCAGACTTCAAACTATACTACAAGGCTATAGTACTTTTTTTTTTTTTTGAGACAGAGTCTCGCTTTGTTGTCCAGGCTAGAGTGAGTGCCGTGGTGTCAGCCTAGCTCACAGCAATCTCAAACTCCTGGGCTCGAGCGATCCTTCTGCCTCAGCCTCCCAAGTAGCTGGGACTACAGGCATGCGCCACCATGCCCGGCTAATTTTTTATATATATATCAGTTGCCCAATTAATTTCTTTCTATTTATAGTAGAGACGGGGTCTCGCTCTTGCTCAGGCTGGTTTTGAACTCCTGACCTCTAGCAATCCGCCCGCCTCGGCCTCCCAGAGAACTAGGATTACAGGCGTGAGCAACCACGCCCGGCCGGCTATAGTACTTTAAAAAGCTTTTTTACTGGCACAAGAACAGGGACATTACCAGTGGAGCAGAAAGAGAACCCAGATATAAAACCATCCTCATATAGCCAACTAACCTTTGAAAAAGGAGACAAAAACATACACTGGGGAAAAGAATCCTTATTCAATAAATGGTATGGGGAAAACTGGATAGCCACATGGAAAAGACTGAAACAAGACCCACACCTTTCACCTCTCGCAAAAATCAACCCAGGCTGGGTAACAGAATTGAACCATAAGTGTGAAACTATTACAGTTCTAGACAGAAATGTTGGAAATACTCTTCTAGACATTGGCCTAGGCAACGAATTTATGAATAAGACCCCAAAGGCAATCACAAAAGCAACAAAAATAAACAAATGGGACATAATGAAATTTAAAAGTTTCTGCAAAGCCAAAGAAACTGTCAAGACAGCAAACAGACAACCCACATAATGGGAGAAAATTTTTGCAAGCTACACATCTGAAAAAGGGCTAATTACTAGAATCTATTTAGAACTCAGGAAAATCAGCAAGAAAAAATCAAACAACCCTATCAAAAACTGGGAAAAGGACATGAACAGAAACTTCTCAAAAGAAGACATCTTAGGGTTGTGGTGAGCATAGTGGGGGGGAGAGAGAATACATCAACCTTCCAAGGGAAAGGCTAAAATGTACAATGTAACCCAAAGGACAAAAAAGGGAAAAAACAAAGCAAACAAACAAACAAACTTTTATCGGGAGGTGGGCAAATGGGAGGGTGAAGGAGGGGAAGAATTTACACTTACAAAATAGGTGCGATGAGCACCACCTGAGAGTAGGACATGCTTGATGTTTTGGTGGGGGGGGGCGTGGGGAAAATTGGCAAGGGCAATATATGTAACCCTAACAATATTCATACCCCCATAATATGAAAAAATTAAAAATTAAAAAAAGGGGAGGGAGGATCAAGATGGCAGAGGAGAAACACTGCCAGAAAGAGTGTCTCTGCAGAAAAGACAGATTCTAGCAGAAATTAGAAAAAAGAAGCAAGAAGATGAGCATACAGTTGATGAGGGCTGGAAGGAGGGGCACCTGAGACCACGGGAGACTCCACGGGAGGAGGTTGCAGAGGAGAACTGGAAAGTGAGACTGCCGGAGCAGCCTGAAGACCAGCAGGAAGGGTAGGTGGCTCAGTCACCTTTACCCTCCCTGCATTTGGGACTGCTGGTGGGCTCCCCAGTGGGTGGAGAGACCTGTGGACACCAGCCCAGAGACGGCCACCACCAGCGAGTGATAAGCCTGTAGCAGACACCGCACCAGAAACCCAAATCCCTCAGGGCACCTCCGTGTGCACAGACCCGAGCCAAGCGGCAGGCGCCATATTGCCTCCTTCTCCCCTCCAACGACCCTACCCATGGCTGCCCAAAGAGACAATATAGCCACCAGCCAGAGGCACCTCCAGGGAAAGGGACCTTCCTTTTTGGGACCCTACAGCTGACTAAGGGGAACTCAGACTGTAAGCTCCCTACCCGCCAGCCTCCCAGGTGCTGCTGGCATGGTGATCCCAGGAGAACAGTGCAGACCCTGAGGCTGAGAGACACAGACCCAACTTGGGCTCCCTGTGGGCGAATTGGGACTGGTACTCCGCTCCCTGGTGGGGATATAGTTTGAACTCTGGGACCCAGAGGTCAGACCTACAGAGCAGATCCCGTGCACCGAGGTCTCGCATTGCCCGGGGCACAGAAGGGATATACGTGAACAGCCTACTGAGGTATGTGTGCCTTCAGTGGCAGATCAGCATCCTAAGGGCAACCCTCCTCCCAAAAGGAGGCCATACGCTCAGCCCAGGTGGCATTCCTGCACAGGGAACCTCCCCGCCGGCATCACAGTCCGGGAAGTCCTGGTGGCGTGTGGTGTGGCCTGCTGGCAGAGGCTCAGGAGTAGCTGTGGAGTCGGGGAGGGTGGAAAGAAACTAGACATGCTCCAGACTGCGAGTCTCAGACAGCCCCACCCGCACTCACAGGTTTTCTGATTGAGCAGGTCCATTCCAGCCCCTCCCTGATAGCTTTTCCTGGAAGCAGAGAACAGAACTTTGACGCCTGCTAATGATATTGGTGGTGCTTGATGGCAGGCTTACCAAACACAGCTCATCCCAGACTCTCTCCTAGACTAGCCCTCACTGAGGAGGAGCAAAGGACACACCTGGAAGTCCCAGGGCCCCACCGACCACCTGAGGCACTAGAGTGCCTCTGTACAGGAACAAGAGCAGATAACAGGACACAAAAACAACAGTGTAGTATATTCCTCCAAGGAAGCGCCATCTACTGACAGGGAGGACATCCTGCACAGCCTTTTCACGGCACCTACTGACTCATTATACAGGGAGTGGTCGAATCTCACCCACAGTCACCACCTAACGGCTCAGAAATTAAACAAGGCTTGTGAATACACAAACAAAAACCTAAAGAAAAGAAACAACAACTAATCGACATGGGAAGAAATCAGCGAAGGGACTCAGGAAATATGAAGAAGCAAACGGAAAACACACCCAAAAAGAGAACAACCAGCCCCTTAGAAACAAACACCAACCCATATCAGGCAACCAAAATGACAGAAGAGGAATTTCGTATGTGAATCATAAAAACACTCACTGACTTGCAAGAACAACTTAATAACCAACACAAAGAGACTGCAAAAAGGGTCCAGGACCTAAAACAAAACTTCACTAAAGAAACAAACACAATGAAGAAAAGTTCAACCGAACTCCTGGAAATGAAGAATCAATTTAGGGAACTAGAAAATATACTGGAAAGTCTCAAGAACAGGGTAGATCAAACAGAAGAAAGAATCACAGAGAATGAAGATAACATCCTCCAACTAAATAAAACCGTCACAGCGATAAAATCTCAGAGCTTGAAGATAACACCCTCCAATTAAATAAATGAGTCACAGAAATAGAGCAGAGAAACAAGAGAAAAGAGCAAAGCCTATGAGAGATGTGGGATTATGTGAAAAAACCTAATGCGAGGCTCATATGGTTACCAGAAGGGGAAGAAGACAACACTCAAGGGTTGGACAGGCTATTTGAAGATATAATAGTGGAAAATTTCCCCAGCCTTGCTCAAAATCTCGATATACAAGTTCAAGAAGCTCAGGGGACCCTTGGGAAATTCAATGCAAACAGGAAGCCGTCAAAACATGCAGTGATCAGACTGACCAAAATATCAACTAAAGAGGCGTTCTAAGAGCTGTAAGACGAAAGAAGCAAGTAACATACAAGGAAAACTCAATACGAATACACCAGACTTCTCTAATGAGACTTTAAAAGCAAGGAGAGACTTCGGGCCTATTCTCACTCTTCTGAAACAAAACAGTGCCCAGCCTAGAATCTTATTCCCTGCAAAACTAAGTTTTGTATATGAAAGAGAAATAAAGAAATCCTAAGACAAGCAAAGTCTCAGGGAATTCACCAAGACAAGACCAGCCCTTCAAGAAGTACTCAAACCAGGGTTATGCACGGAACACCATAATAAAAACTCATGAATATAAAAACAACCAAAACCCAAAGATTAAAGGCCAGATAATACAATGGCTCAAGAGAGAAATCATAACAACAACATCCAACCCAACAGAATGAACAAAAATCTACCTTACCATCAGTTCTCTCAATAAATGTGAATGGCTTAAACTTTCCACTCAAGAGACATAGGCTGGCTGAATGGATAACAAAATACAGGCCAAGTATATGCTGTCTTCAGGAAACACATCTAACCTGCAAGGATGCATATAGACTAAAAGTAAAAGGGTAGAGATCACTATACCAGGCAAGTGGAAGCCAAAAGAAGGCTGGCGTGGCAGTTCTAATTTCAGACGATTTAGTGTTTAAACCAACAAAAGTAGTGAAAAACAAAGAGGGTCATTATATAATGGTGAAGGGCACAGTTCCACAAGCAGAGATAATAATTTTAAATATATATGCACCCAACCTAGGTGCACGCAGTTTCATAAAGGAAACCTTTCTGGAACTAAGCAAACGGATTAATAGTAACTTCATAATCACCGGAGATTTCAACACCCCACTGATGGCACAAGACAGATCCTCCAAACAGAAAATTACAAAAGAAATATAGGACTTAAACTAAACCCTGGAACAATTGGGTCTGACTGACATTTACAGGACATTCTACCCCAAATCCTCTGAATATACGTTCTTCTTATCAGCTCATTGGAAATTCTCTAAGATTGACCATATCCTAGGACACAAAATAAATGTCAAGAAATTTAAGAAAATAGAAATCATACCATGTACCTTCTAAAATCACAGTGGAATAAAAGTGGTAATCAGCCATAAGAGAATCTCACATTTCTACACAAAAATGTGGAAATTAAACAACCTTCTACTAAATGATTACTTCATAAATGAAGAAATCAAGATGGAAATAAAAAATTCTATGAAGACAATGACAATAGCGAGACAAGTTATCTAATCCTATGGGACACAGCTAACGTAGTTCTGAGAGGAAAGTTTATCTTCATAAATGCGTATAACCAAAAGACAAAAAGATCAAAAACAGACAATCTAAGAAAATGACTCAAAGAGCTGGAAAAAGAAGAACAGACCAACCCAAAACCTAGCAGAAGAAGTGAAATTAACAAGATCAAATCAGAAATAAACGAAATTGAAAACAGGGAAGCTATTCAGGAAATTAATAAAACAAAAAGTTGGTTCTTTGAAACAGTAAATAAAATTCACATGCCATTGGCTAAGCTAAAGAAAAGCATAAAAGAGAAATCTCTAATAAACTCCATCAGGTACAAAGAAGGAGATATCACAACTGATCCCAAAGAGATACAAGATATAATTTATAAATACTACAAAAATCTTTATGCACACAAACTGGAAAATTTGGTGGAAATGGACAAATTTCTAGAAACACACAGCCTTCCTAGGCTCAACCAGGAAGAAATAGATTCCCTGAACAGACCAATCTCAACAGCTGAAATAGAAACAGCAATTAAAAATCTCCCTAAAAAGAAAAGTACCCATCAAGATGGCTTCACACCCGAATGTTACACACTTACAAAGAAGAACTAGTACCTATCTTGCAGAAACTATTCCACAACATCGAGAAGGATGGAAACCTCCCCGACACCTTTTATGAAGCGAATATTACTCTGATACCAAAGCTTGGAAAGGATGCAACAAAAAAAGAAAACTACACGCCAAGATCTCTAATGAATATAGATGCAAAAATTTTCAAGAAAATCTTAGCTAACCAAATCCAGACACTTATTAAAAAAATAAACCATCACAACCAAGTGGGCTCATCCCAGGAATGCAGGGATGGTTCAACATGCATAATTCTATAAAAGCAATTCAACACATAAACAGAAGCAACAATAATGACCACATGATTCTTTCTATAGATGCAGAAAAAGCTTTTGACAAAATTCAACACCCTTTCATGATACCAAACACTTAATAAAATAGGCATAGAAAGGACATACCTAAAAATGATACAAGCCATATATGAGAGACCCATAGCCAACATCATACTGAATGGAGAAAAATTGAAATCATTCCCACTTAGAACTGGAACCAGACAAGGCTGCCCACTATCTCCACTTCTATTCAACATAGTGCTGGAAGTCCTGGCTACAGCAATCAGACAGGAAAATGGAATCAAAGGTATCCAAATAGGGGCAGAAGAGATCAAACTTTCACTGTTTTCTGATGATATGATATTGTATCTAGAAAACCCCAAAGATTCAACCAAGAAACTCCTGGAACTGATCAATGAATTTAGTAAAGTCTCAGGATACAAAATCAACACACAGAAATCAGAGGCATTCATATACGCCAACAACAATCTAATTGAGAACCAAATCAAAGACTCAATTCCCTTCACAACAGCAACAAAGAAATTTAACTACCTGGGAATATACTTAACCAATGAGGTAAAAGACCTCTACAGGGAGAACTATGAAACACTGAGGAAGGAAATAGCAGAGGATGTAAACAGATGGAAATCCATACCATGATCGTGGATTGGCCGACTCAACATCATTAAAATGTCTATACTACTCAAACTGATCTACAGATTCAATGCAATAGCTATTAAAATCCCATCAGCATTCTTCACAGATATAGAAAAAATAATTTTACGCTTCATATGGAACCAACGAAGACTCCAAATATCAAAAGCAATTTTAGGCAACAAAAACAAAATGGGAGGCATTAATATGCCAGATATCAAACTATACTACAAAGCTGTAGTAATTAAATCAATATGGTATTGGCACAAAAATAGGAATATCGACCAGTGGAACAAATGTGAGAATCCTGATATAGAACCATCCTCATATAGCCATCTAATCTTTGACAAAGCAGACAAAAACATACGCTGGGGAAAAGAATCCCTTTTCAATAAATGGTGCTGGGAAAACTGGATAGCCACCTGTAGAAGGCTAAAACAGGACCCACACCTTTGACCTCTCACAAAAATCAACTCACGCTGGATAACAGACTTAAACTTAAGGTATGAAACCATTCGAATTCTAGAGGAAAACGTTGGAAATCATGGGCAATGTAAGTAACCTTAACACTTCTACCCCCATAATATGCTAAAAAAAATTAAAAAATTAAATTATATTAAAAACAGAAATAATGGACTTAAACAAAACTCTAGGAAAATTGGGTGTGACTGACATTAACAGGACAGTCTACCCCAAACCCCTGAGTATACATTCTTCTCCTCAGTTCATGGGCCATTCTCTAAGATTGATCATATCCTAGGACACAAAGCAAGTCTCAAGAAATTTTAAAAAATAGAAATTATACCATGTATCTTCTCAAATCACAGTGGAATAAAAGTACAAATAAATCCTAACAGAACTCACATTTCTAAACAAAAACATGGAAACTAAACAACCTTCTGATTAACAATTAATTCATAAATGAGAAAATCAAGACACATATCAAAAAATTCTTTGAACTTAATGGCAGTGGAAACACAAGTTTTCAAAACTTTTAGGACACAGCTAAAGCATTACTGAGAGGAAAGTCTATTTCCATAAATGCCTATATCCAAAAGGCAGAAAGACCACAAATGGACAACCTAATGAATTGACTCAAAGATCTGGAAAAAGAAGAACAGATGAACCCCAAACTCAGCAGAAGAAGTGAAATGAATAAGACTTTATCAGAACTAAATGAAATTGACAACAGAGAAATTATATGGAAGATTAATAAAACAAAAAGTTGATTATTTGAAAAAATAAACAAAATTGACATGCCTTTGGCTAGACTAACAAAAAGCAGAAAAGAGAAATATCTAATAAGCTCCATCAGGAACAAAAAAGGAGATATTACAATTGGTTCCATGGAGATACAAGATATACTCTATGAATACTACAAATCCTTTATGCACACAAACTGGAAAATGAGGAGGAAATGGACAAATTTATAGAAACGTACAGCCTTCATAGGTTTAACCAGGAAGAAATAGAATTCCTGAACAGACCAATCTCAAGAGCTGAAATAGAAACAGCAATTTAAAACCTTCCTAAAAAGAGAAGTCCCAGCCCAGATGATTTCACACCAGAATTTTACCAGGCTTACAGAGAAGAACTGGTGTCTATCCTGCAGAAATTATTAGTCAATATTGAGAAGGATGACATTTTTCCAGAGTCATTTTACCAAGCCAACATCACCTTGATCCCCAAACCAGGAAAGGATGCAACAAAGAAAGAAAACTACAGATGAATATCACTTATGAATATAGATACAAAAATTCTGAACAAAATCCTAGCTAACAGAATCCAAATGCTCATCAAGAAAATAATCAATCATGACCAAGTTGGCTTCATCCCAGGGATGCAGGGATGGTTCAACATATGCAAATCTATAAATGTGATTCACCATATAAACAGAAGCAAAAACAAAGACCACATGATCCTTTCAATAGATGCTGAAAAAGCATTTAACAAAATTCAACACCCTTTCATGATAAGAAGACTTAATAAAATAGACATAGAAATGGCTTACCTAAATATGATACAAGCTATATATGACAGACTCAAAGCCAACGTCATGCTGAATGGGGAAAAGTTTAAAGCATTCCCACTTAGAACTGGAACCAGGCAAGTTTGCCCACTATCTCCACTTCTATTCAACATAGTTCTGGAAGTCCTTGCTATGGCAATCAGACATGAAAGTGGAATTAAAGTATCCAAAAGGGGGCAGAAGAGATCAGACTCTCACTCTTTTCTCATGATATGATATTATATTTAGAAAATCCCAAGGATTCAACCAAGAGATTCCTGGAATTGAAATGAATTTAGTAAAGTCTCAGGATATAAAATCAATAAACACAAATCTGAGGTATTCCTATGTGCCAATAAGTCAAATTGAGAACCAAATAAAAGACTCAATACACTTCACAATAGCAACAAAGAAAATAAAATACCTAGGAATATATTTACCCAATTCGGGACCAGCGACAATTATAGCCGATAGCCACAGATGGACACACACAGCCCATCATTGACTATATTCGATAGCCACAGATTAACGCGCACAGCGACTTTAGCCAACAGTCATGATATGATGGAGCACAACCGAGCGTCGAATTTAGCTGACAGCCGTGATATGACTTTTCTAATTTTTCATTTATCAAAATAAAATTGTGAACATTTAAAAATAACATAATGAAAACATATATGTATATGTTACCTATTCTTATTTACATTACAAGTAAAGCTTCCTGTAAAGTAAAACAACCTTTCAGTGCTTTAAAGCTTTCCTCATCACACAAGAGCAAAATGAATTTGTCATCAATTCACAGCACAAGCTATTGTGCAGACTATGAGTGCCGGCTGTGGGCAAGGTTTTGTGGCCAGTGAATGCGGTCCCAAAGTGGTTAACTAAGGAGGTAAAAGACCTCTACAAGGAGAACTATGAAACACTGAATAAGAAAATAGTAGAGGGGGGCGGAGCAAGATGGTGGACAAATAACACCCCTAGACAGAGTGTCTCTGCAAAAAAGACAGATTCTAGCAGAAATTAGAGGAAAGAAGCAAGAAGACGAGCATACAGCGGACAAGGGCCGGAAGGAGGGGTACCTGAGACCCCGGGAGACTCCACGGGAGGAGGCTGTGGAGGAGAACTGGAGGCTGAGACCACCAGAGCAGCCCGGAGACCAGCGGCAAGGGTAGGTGGATTTGCTGTTTCCCCTCCCCTGCATTCGGGACTGCTGGTGGGCTCCCCAGCGGGTGGAGAGACCTGCGGACACCAGCCCAGAGACCGCCGCTGCCTGCAAACGGTGAGCCTGTAGCAGACGTGGCACCAGGTTCCCAACTTCCTCCGGGCACCTCCGTGTGCACAGACACGAGCCACGAGGGAGGCGCCATATTGCCTCCTCCTCTCCTCTGCGGACCCTACCCGCGACTGCCCAGAGAGACAATATAGCCACCAGCCGGAGGCACCTCCAGGGAATGGGACCTTCCCGTTTGGGACCCTACACCTGACTCAGGGGAACTCAGACTGTGAGCTCCCTACACACCCCCCCGCCCTCCCAGGTGCTGCTGGCACCGTGTTCCCAGGAGAACGGTGCTGATCCAGAGGCTGAGAGACATAGACCCAGCTTGGGCTCCCTGTGGGTGAATTGGGACCGGAAATCCTCTCCCGGGTGGGGATAGAGTTTGAACTCTGGGACCCAGAGGTCGGATCTGCAGACCAGATCCCCTGGACGGAGGGCTAGCATAGCCCGGGGCACAGAAGGGTTATACATGAACAGTCTACTGAGATAAAACTTTCACTGTTTCCTGATGATATGATATTGTATCTAGAAAACCCCAAGGATTCAACCAAGAAATTCCTGTAACTGATCAATGAATTTAGTAAAGTCTCAGGATACAAAATCAATACACAGAAATCAGAGGCATTCATACACGCCAACAACAATCTAATTGAGAACCAAATCAAAGACTCAATTCCCTTCACAATAGCAACAAAGAAATTAAAGTACCTAGGAATATACTTGACCAAGGAGGTAAAAGACCTCTACAGGGAGAACTATGAAACACTGAGGAAGGAGATAGCAGAGGATATAAACAGATGGAAATCCATATAATTTTACGCTTCATCTAGAACCAAAGAAGACCCCAAATATCAAGAGCAATTCTAGGCAACAAAACAAAATGGGAGGCATTAATATGCCAGATATCAAACTATACTACAAAGCTGTAGTAATTAAAACTATATGGTATTGGCACAAAAATAGGAATATTGACCAGTGGAACAAATGTGAGAATCCTGATATAAAACCATCCTCATATAGCCATCTAATCTTTGACAAAGCAGACAAAAACATACGCTGGGGAAAAGAATCTCTCTTCAATAAATGGTGCTGGGAAAACTGGATAGCCACCTGTAGAAGGCTAAAACAGGACCCACACCTTTCACCTCTCACAAAAACCAACTCATGCTGGATAACAGACCTAAACCTAAGGTATGACACTATTAGAACTCTAGAGGAAAAAGTTGGAAACACTCTCCTAGACATTGGCCTGGGCAAAGAGTTTATGAAGAAGTCCCCAAAGGCAATCACACCAGCAACAAAACTAAATAAATGGGACATGATCAAACTACAAAGCTTCTGCACAGCCAAAGAAATAGTCATGAAAGTAAACAGACAACCTACAGAATGGGAGAAAATTTTTGCATCCTATGTATTCGATAAGGGACTGATAACTAGAATATACTTAGAACCCATGAAAATCAGGAAGAAAAAAATCACATAACCCCATTAAAAAGTGGGCAAAGGACTTGAACAGAAACTTTTCTAAAGAAGACAGAAGAATGGCCAACAAACATATGAAAAAATGCTCAACATCTCTAATCATCAGGGAAATGCGAATCAAAACCACAATGAGATATCACTTAACCCCAGTGAGAATGGCCTTTATCAAAAAATCTCCAAACAATAAATGCTGGCATGGTTGCGGAGAGAGAGGAACACTCCTACACTGCTGGTGGGACTGCAAACTAGTTCAACCTCTGTGGAAAGCATTATGGAGATACCTTAAAGCAATACAAGTGAATCTACCATTTGATCCAGCAATCCCATTGCTGGGCATCTACCCAAATGATCCAATGACTCTCTACAAAAAAGACACCTGCACTCGAATGTTTATAGTAGCACAATTCATAATTGCAAAGCTGTGGAAACAGCCCAAATGCCCGTCAATCCAAGAATGGATTAATTAAATGTGGTATATGTATACCATGGAGTACTATTCAGCTCTAATAAACAATGGTGACATAGCACATCTTATATTTTCCTGGTTAGAGCTGGAACCCATACTACTAAGTGAAGTATCCCAAGAATGGAAAAACAAGCACCAGATATATTCTCCAGCAAACTGGTATTAACTGAGTAGCACCTAAGTGGACACATAGGTACTACAGTAATAGGGTATTGGGCAGGTGGGAGGGGGGAGGGGGGCGGGTATATATTTACATAATGAGTGAGATGTGCACCATCTGGGGGATGGTCATGATGGAAACTCAGACTTTTGGGGAGAGGGGGGAAATGGGCATTTATTGAAACCTTAAAATCTGTACCCCCATAATATGCCGAAATAAAAAAAAAATTAAAAAAAAATCAGCTTGGTATTGGCCCAAAAATAGGAATATTGACCAGTGGAATGGAACTGAGAACCCTGATATAAAACCATCCTCATACAGCAATCTAATCCTCGACAAAGCAGACAAAAACATACGCTGGGGAAAAGAATCCTTATTCAATAAATGGTGCTGGGAGAACTGGATAGCCACTTGTAGAAGACTGAAGCAGGATCCACACATTTCACCTCTCACAAAAATCACCTCATGCTGGGTAACAGACTTAAACCTAAGGTGTAAAACTATTAGAATTATAGGGGAAAATGTTGGAAACACTCTCCTAGACATTTGCCTCAGCAAAGAATCGATGAAGAAGACCCCAATGGCAAAAAGAGCAGCAACAAAAATAAATAAATTGGACCTGATCAATTAAAAAGCTTCTGCACAGCCAAATAAGTTGTCAATTAAGCAAACAGACAACCTACAGAATGGGAGAAAATTTTCACATCCGACACATCTGATGATGGGCTAATAACTAGAATCTACTTAGAACTCACGAAAATCAGCAAGTAAAGTCAAACAACACTATCAAAAAGTGGGCAAAGGACATGAACAGAAACTTTCCAAAAGAAGACAGAATAATGGCTAACAAATATATGAAAATATGCTCAAGATCTCTAATAATCAGGGAAATGCAAATCAAAACCGCAATGAGATATCACTTATATCCAGTAAGAATGGCCTTTATCAAAAAGTACCAAAACAATAAATGTTGGCATGCATGTGGAGACATAGGAACACTCCTACACTGTTGGTGAAGCTGCAAACTAGTTCAATCTCTGTGGAAAGCAATATGGAGATACCTTAAAGTGATGCAAGCACATCTACAATTTGATCTAGCAATACCACTATTGGGCATCTACCCAAAATAACAAAGGACAATCTACAAAAAAGACACCTGCACTCGAATGTTTATAGCAGCACAAGTCACATTTGCAAAGTTGTGAAGGCAACTCAAGGGCCCATCAATTCATGAGTGGATTAATGAAATACGGTGTATGTATACCATGGAGCATTATTCCGCTATAAGAAACAATGGTGATATTGCACCTCTTGTATTTTCCTGGATAGAGCTGGAACCCATTCTACTAAGTGAAGTATCCCAAGAATGGAAAAACAAGCACCACATGTACTCACCAGCAAATTGGTATTATCTGATCAACACCTAACTGGACATATAGGAATAACATTTATCGGGTGTCAGGCAGGTGGGAGGGTGGTAGGAGGGGATAGGTATATACATACATAATGAGTGTGAGGCACACTGTCTGGGGGATGATCATGCTTAAAGCTCTGACTCGAGGGGGGAGAGGGTAAATTGCAATATACATAAGCTTAACATTTATAGCCCCCATAATATGCTGAAATAAAAATAAATAAATAAATAAGAGCTATGATAAAAAATATAAATAAATAACCAAGTGGGTTTAATTCTAGGAATTCAGTGTTGGTTAAGCATTTAAAAATCAAACAGTGATCCAACAAAATACTGATGAATAAAAATAAAGTAAGAGGGCTGACAGTACACAACCTGAATAATTATTATAAAGCTACAGTAATCAAGATAGTATGGTATTTGCCAAAGAATAGGCAAGTAGGGCAATGAAACAGAATAAAGGGCCAAGTAATAGATCTACACAAATAGAGTAAATTGGTTGCCAAGTGGGCCAAGGCAATTCAAAAGATAAAGGATAGTGTTTTCAAAGATGGTCTAGGACATCTGGACATCCACATACAAGGAAAAAAAAGTATCTGAATACAGACCTCACACTTTTCACAAAAATTAACGCAAAATGAATCATAAACCTAAATATAAAATTCAAAATTATAAAATTTCTAGAAAATAACATGAGAGAAAAATCTAGCTAACCTCAGCTTTGCAATGAGATTTTAGATATAACCCAAAGGCACAATCCAAGAAAGAAAAAAGTTGATAAGTTGGACTTCAATACAATTAAAAATGGCTGCTCTGTGAAAGACACTGTCAAGGGAATGAAGACAAGCCACAAACAGGGAGAAGATATTTGCAAAAGACATATTTGATAAAAGACTGTAATCCAAAGTACACAAATAACTCTTAAAGCTCAAGTATAAGAAAAATTAATAACCCTCTTTAAAAAATGGGCAAAAGACCTTAGCCGACTCCTCACCAATGAAGATATACAGATGGCACATAAGCATATGCAAAGATGCTCAACATCATAAGTCATTAGGAAATTGAAAATTAAAACAATAAAATACCACTACATACCTCTTAGAATCACTAAACTATGAAAAACTAACTCCACAACATGCTGGCAAGGATGTGAAGCAAGAGGAGCTCTCGGCTGTTGCTGGTGGGAATTCAAAATGGTATATCCAATTTGGAAGACAGTTTGGCAGTTTCTTCCAAAACCAAACATACTCTTACCATATTATCCAGCAATTGTACTCCTTGGTATTTACCCAAATGAGTTGAAAACTTATGTCCACACAAAAATCTGCACACAAATGTTTATAGCATCTTTATTCATAATTGCCAAAATCTGGAAGCAACCAAGCTGTCCCTCAGTAAATGAGTGGATAAACAAACCATGGTACATCCATTTAATGGAATGTTATTCAATAATAAAAAGAAATGAGCTATTGAACCATCAAAAGACATGTAGGAAGATGCATATCACAAAGTAAAGGAAGCCATTCTGAAAAGGCTCCATACTGTATGATTCCAATTATATGACATTCTGTAAAAAGTAAAGCTATAAAAACTAAAAGTCAGTGGTTGTCAAGATTCCAGGAGTAAGAGATGAATAGGTGAAGCACTGGGAATTTTTAGGGCAGTGAAATTATTCTTATACTTAATGGTGGATATATAGCATTACATATTTGTTCAAACTCATAGATATGTACAACACAAATAATGAACCTAGTGTAAAGTATGGGCTTCAGTTAATATAAATAAATAAATAGACCAGAGAAAATAAAATGGGCTTGGGGGAGCCCATCAAAAACCTCTGCTCATGAATTTCTTTTGAAACAAGGTAAAGGAAGCATCAACAATCTGTCTTTTATCAATGGTTTGTCATGGAAACTAGTTTAGGAAATAAGTTTGGATAACTAGAATGGGTTCATAGGATCTTGAAACTGAAAACTTACCACTGATGCAAAATGTTCTCTTACTATCCATACATGAAAATTCAACTCTTTCTTTAATGATTTTCCAGTAAATGAAATAAAGACAGAATTTGATAACTTGGAGGTAATATTAAGTGTCATGAGAGTGGAAAAACTTGCTTATGGAGTTAGGAGCTATGAAAAAAATCAAACAATGATTTTCACCATATTAACAAACTGAAAAAACTCATATGATCATATTAATAAATACTGTAAATACATTTGGCAAAATCAAACATTCATTTCTGTTTTAGAAAAACTCACAGAAAAGCAAGAATACAAAGGAAATTCCTCAACTTGATAAAAGACATCTTCAAAAAAATTCTACAACTAAAATCAGGAATGAGGCTGGGATGTTTATTCTCATCACTTCTATTCAACATTGTCATAGAGGTTTTTAGCAAGTGTGGTCAGGCAAGAAAAAGAAATAAAAGACATCCATATTAGAAATGAAGAATTTAAAATGTCTTTATTAGGAAATGGTGTGATCATCTATGCAGGAAATATGATGGACTCTACAAAAGATCAACTAAAGATAATAGGTTAATTTAGTAGAGCTGCAAGATACAAGATTAATATTCAAAATTTAATTTTATTCCTATATAGTAGCAAGAACAGTACAAAATTAAAATATAAAAAGCACCTTTTAAAATTGCATGAAAAATATGAAATACATAGGAATAAACCTGACAAAAGATGTGAAAAATCAGTACGCTGAAAAAAAATCAGGACACTGAAAGCCACAAAATATTGCTAAGATGAATTTTAAAAGATCTAAAACATAGACGTACATTCCTTGTTCATTGACCAGAAGACTGAATATTGTTAAAATATCAGTTCTTCTTGAATTGATGTACATATTTCAAGGAATCACAATCAAAATTCTAGCAGGCATTTTTTTTTTTAGAAATTGACAAGTTGATTTTAAAATTCACATGGAAATGCAAAAAACTTGGAATAGTCAAAACAACACTAAATGAAAACAAATTTGAAAATTTGAAGGGCTTACTCAACCTGATTTTAAGAATTATTATAAAATTGTACTTATCAAGACAATGTTGTCTTGGGATACAGATAGACAAGTAGATGAATAGAACAGAAGAAAGACTCCAGAAAGAAATTCATGTGTGTGTTTGCATATATATATGATTTTGTGTATATATAAATATATATAATTGAATTTTTACAAAGACTCAAAGGCAATTCTGTGGAGAAAGGATAGCCTTTTAAACAAATGATACTCAATAATTGGATATCTATGTGCAAAAAAAAAAAATGAATTTAGATCCACATACAAAAATTAACTCAAAATGGATCGTAGACCTAAATGCAAAACCTAAAACTATGAAATGTTTAGAAAAAAAAACAGGAGAAATTTTTTGTGACATTGGGTTAAGGCAAAGATCTTTTACATACTACACAAAAGGCAAAATCCATAAGAGAAAAAAATCTATATAGTCGACTTTACCAAAATTTAAAACTTCTCTTCAAAAAACACTGTTTTAAGAATGAAAAGACAAGCCACAGACTGGGAGAAAATCTTTGCAAAGTGTGTATCTGATGATAAATTTTTTGTATCTAAAATATATAAATATGTCTCAAAAATCTACAGTAAGAAAACACTCAATTTTTTTAATTGGTAAAATATTTGAACAGGCTACTTACTAAAATAATATAAAAAGATGTCAAATAAATAAAAAGATGTTCAAAACCAGTTACAGAAATGCAAATTAGAACTACAATGAAATGAAATTACATGACTATCAGATTGGCTAAAGTTTAAAAAGACTGGACATACTAAGTGTTAGCAAGGATGTGGAGGAACTGGAATTCTCTTACACTGCTTATAGGAATATAATATTGTAAAGTCATTTTATAAATTAGTTCAGCGGCTTCTTCAAAAGTAAAACATAAACATACCATATGATCCAGCCATTCCATACTTAGATATTTAGCCAAGATTAAAGGAAATATATGTGCACAGAAAGACTTGTTCTGAGTGCATATAGCAGCTTTATATGTAATAGCCCCAAACTGGAAAAAATCCTAAATTCCATCAACAGATAAATGAATAAAAAACTGTGGTATACCCACATTCATTCATAGCAATGAATGAGCTATTGTTCATCAATAAAAAGGAATGAACTAACCAGGCATGCAACAACATGGAAGAATCTCAAAATAATTGTACTAAGTGAAAGAAGTCAGATAAAAAATTACATACTGTATGATTCTAGTTATATAAAACTCTAGAATATTCAAACTAATCTTACAGTGGCAAAAAGCAAATCAATGTTGCTTGGGATGGGGGACTAGCAAGGGATAGACAGGAGGGATTACAAATGGGCACAAGGATACTTTTGAAAGTGATGGATATTTTCATTATCTTGATTTTGGTTATGGTTTTTATGAGTGTATATAAATGTTAAAACTTTCAAAATGTACAATTTAAATATATGAAGTTCATTATATGTCAAATATATCTCAATAAAACAGTTTAATTTTTAAAAATTATAATGAAGTTTCTCACAGCCAAAGGAGGGACTTAAAATATAGGTTGGAATTGATTTTTTTATATTTTTAATTTTTAATTATTATGGGTACATAATAGTTATATATTTGGGGTCTATATGATGTTTTATCACAGGCATATAATGTGTAATAATGAAATCAGGGTAATTAGGGTGTCCATCTCCTCAAGAATTTATCATTTCTTTGTGTTAGCAACATTCCAATTCTACTCTTTTAGGTATTTTAAACTATACCATAACTTATTGTTGACTGTAGTCACTTGGTCGTGCTACCAAATATTGTTCATACTATCTCCCTAACTATATTTTTGCACTCATTGACAATTCTTATTGTATTCCTCACCTTCTAGCAACACTCCCAATCTCCATTATTCATCATTCTACTTTCTCTCTCCATGAGATCAATTGTTTTAATTTTTAGCTCCCATATGAGTAAGAAATTGCAGTATTTGTATTTCTGTATTTCGCTTATTTCACTTAACATAATGTTCTCCAACCATGTTGTAAATGACAGGATTTCATTTATATGGCTGAATAACATTCCATTGTACATGGAATTGAATTTTTGTTTAGAATTGGAGTTATTGGTGTGAACCAATAGAGAGAAAGACAAAGACAGATAGCAGTAAATATAGATGTAAGTGTGTGTGTGTGTGTGTGTGTGTGTGTGTGTGTGTGTGTGTGTGTGTATCTTTCCTATCTGTGTCTAATGAGAGAGCTTGGAACAATGACATCCCAATAGTCATGAACACCCCTAGTACACACCCAATGCTAGTCTTTCTGAGTACTATTTTCCATTAGAAGGAATAAGAGATCTAGGAAATACTCAAAGAATGATGGGCCACAAAAAAACTATTAGAACTGATAAACAAATTGAATAAGGTTGCAAGATACAAAATCAACATATAAAAATCAGTTGCAGGGAGAAGAAAATTGGTGGAATAAAGGTAACCTCCTGGATTCCTGCTCCCAGAGAAAGAGGTATACATCTTGGTCTGCTACACATGAGTGGATTGCTTCCCCACAAGAACAGTGCTGTGAATTGGCAGAGAATCAGTGTGGAACACACAAAATAGGAAGAACAAAGGGTGAATTGGGACATAGGATCGTGAACTCTGGAGAGTGTGAAACAAACAGAGAATAGAGCAAGGGACGGCTGCGCCCGCCGGGCCAGCAAGTAAAGTCGGATCAGACCCATAGGAGATCTTCTTGCTTCCCCACTGACCTTCACACCCACTCAAACAGGGACCTGCCTCTCAAGTCGGTGCAAAATCACAGCAGCAGACGTGGGGTTCTGTGGGGAGGAGATAATAGCGGGAAGCATCTTGAACTCCCCAGATCTCTGTGTCAGTACTGCACTAGGCAGGGAAGGAACCCAGTCTGAGCTACTGCTGGAAGTAATTGGGAGACAGGTAACTTGCCTCTGGCACCCAGCAGGTCCAGACCAATGGAGGTGATCACTAAGTAGGGCACTCTAACTTGGAAACTGCTACAGGCGAGTAGGCCCACTCTGCTGGACAGGCGTGAGATTGTGGAAGGGTGACATAAAAGAGAAAACAGGGCATCCTGATGACCCAGCTCCTCAATCTGGCACCTGCCATCTCCTGAACACTCACCCCCAGCACTAACACTCTGCAGGAGGGCAGTCACCATTGTTGGGATCCATAGCCCAGCTGCTGCAGTGTGATAAGGTGTGTCGGTCAGCTCCGTTTCCCTAGCCCAGAGACTCTTAGGACAAGCTCTGCCCTTACACAGCCTACAATCAACTAGCCAGGCCTGTCTTGATGGATGAATTCTGAAAACTTCCCTAGTCATAACAAGGCTAATGCCTGCAGGACTTACAGGTGCTAGGGTGCTGGGCAGACTGGGGACCACTCCTTCCTCCTAGCCATCATCTTTCACCCCAAAAGTAGTATTCTCCATCCCTGGAGGTAGGGTGATGCAAAAAAAGCCACTTTCCCTCTACAACTAGTGTAAATCTGCAGGGCCTTGGCACAGATCAATCAATAGCTCACAGCCCAGTGACTTTGCTATTCAGACTGGTTTAGGTCACCCAGTAGGAAGGAACATAACTCTAGGGATGGATCTCTGCCTCTGGCCACCTGCCAACAGTGAGATCTGTGGTGAGGGAACAAAAATCCCTGCAAGAGACCGTAATAGGCTCCCCAAGTAACCCCTGCCATCAGGAGTAGCCTCTCAACAGAGATAGAAGAACCCTGAACAATATAATAGTGGCTCCCCCTAGTGGCAGATCAAGCAATCATAGAAGTGCACACATCCAGGATGGTAGGCAGCAGCTTCTATCTGCCTTGCTTCTATAGCATCTACAGGAACACAGGCTACACAGGGACTGTTACTTCCCAAACGAAAACTGAAAGGTGGGAATCACTGGCTAATCCAGACGGGAAGGGCTCAGTGAAAGAACTCTGGAAGTATGAAGAATCAAATGGAAAATACATTCCCAAAGAGGAACACCAGCTATCAAGCAATGGACATTAACCAAATTCAGAACACTAAAATGACAGAAGAATTTCAAACATGGATTGCAAGAAAACTCAATGATATGCAAGAAAAAATGGATAACCAACACAAAGAAACCACACAAAAAAAAATCCAAGACTTGGAAAAAATTCACTAAAGAAATTGAAATAATAAGAAAAAATCAAACCAAACACCTGGAAATAAAGAATCTATTTAGGGAAGTATGAAACACAGTGGAAAGCCTCAAAAACAGGGTATATCAAACAGAAGAAAGAATCTCAGAGATTAAAATAACACCCTCCCATTAAATAAGTCAGTCACAGAGATAGAGCAGAGAAATAATAGAAAAGAGCAAAGCTTACAAGACATGTGGGATTCTGTGAAGAAACCTAACATGAGGGTTTTAGGGATTCACTAAGGGGAAGAAAAAAGATGCAAGGGTTGGATAAGCTATTTGAAGATATAATAGAGTAAAATTTTCCAGGTCTTGCTAAAAATCTAGATGTCTAAGTACAAGAAACTGAAAATACCCACAGGAGATTCGATGCTAACAGGAAGACAACACAACATGCGGTCATCAGACTGACCAAAATATCAACTAAAGAGGCCCTTCTAGGAGCTGAAAGGTGAAAGAAGCAAGTAACATACAAAGCAAAGCCAATCCGAATAATATGAGACTTCTCCAAGGAAACCTTACAAGCAAGGAGAGACTGGGGCCCCATTATCACTCTTCTGAAACAGAATAATGCCCACCCTAGAATCTTGAACCCTTCAAAACTAATTTTTGTATATGAAGTAGAAATAAAAACATTCTAAGATAAGCAAAGACTAAGGGTATTCACCAGGACAGGAACAGCCCTCCAATAAGTACTCAAAACAGTGTTACACGTGAATCAGCATAATAAACACTCATGAATGTAAAACCACTCAAAAGATAAAGATTAAAGGCCAGATACCACAATGGCTCAAGAGAACAAGCAAAGCAACAAGGTTCAACCCAAAAAGATGAACAGAAATTTGCTCCAACTATCAGTTCACTCAATATATGTGAATGTCATAAACCCCCCGCTCAACAGACATAGGCTGGTCAAATGGACAAAAAAATATAATCAGAGTATCTACTGCCTTCAGGAAACAAACCTAACCTGCAAGGATGCACATAGACTAAAAGGAAAGGGGTGGAGATTAGTCTTTCAAGCAAAACGAAGCCAAAAGAAGGCTGGCGTGTCAGATTTGATTTCAGATACCTTAGCTTTTAAACCAACAAAAGTAATGAAAGATAAAGAGAATCTTATGTAATGGTGAAGTATACAGTTCAACAAAAAGACCTATTTTAAATAGGTATGCACCCAACAAAGGTGCACCCAGATTCATAAAGGAAACTCTCTCCTTGATCTAAACAAATTGATAAACAGGAACTACATAATAGCTGGAGATATCAACACTGCGCTGACAGCACAGGACACATCTTCCAAAGAGAAAATTAATAAAGAAATAACAGACTGAGGAGAAGATGGCGGATGAGAAACACCGCCAGACAGAGTGTCTCTGCAGAAAAGACAGATTCTAGCAGAAATTACAAGAAAGAAGCAAGAAGACGAGCCTACATCAGATGAGGGTCGGAAGTAGGAGTACCTGGGACGAAAGAGGACTCCACAGGAGGAGGTCACGGAGGAGAACTGGAAGCTGAGACCCCCGGAGCAGCCCGGAGACCAGCAGGAAGTGTAGGTGGATAGGCCGTTTCCCCTCTTCTGCATCCCGGACTGCTGGTGGGCTCCCCAGCCAGTGGAGAGACCTGCGGACACCAGCCCAGCGACAGCCACTGACAGTGAGCAGTAAGCCTGTAGTAGACATGGCACCAGGCTCCCAACTCCCTCGGGGCACATCCATGTGCACAGACACAGCCGCGCGGCAGACACCATATTGCCTCCTCCTCCCCTCCCCCGACCCTACCGGTGGCTGCCCAGAGAGACAGAGAGACAATATAGCCGGAGGCACCTACAAGGAATGGGACCTTCCCTTTTGGGGCCCTACAGCTGACTAAGGGGAACTCAGACTGTGAGCTCCCTACCTGCCAGCCCTCCCAGGTGCTGCTGGCATGGTGATCCCAGGAGAATGGAGCAGACCCTGAGGTTGAGAGACATAGACCCAGCGTGGGCTCCCTGTTGGTAAATTGGGACTGGCACTGCTCTCCCTTGTGAGGATATAGTTTGAACTTTGGAACCCAGAGGTCAGACCTGCAGACCACATCCTGTACACCGAGGCCTTGCATTGCCTGGGGCACAGAAGGGATATTTGTGAACAGCCTACTGAGGTGTGTGTGCCTTCAGGGGCAGATCAGCATCCTAGAGGGCAACCCTCCCCCCAAAGGGAGGCCGTGTGCCCAACCCAGGTGGTGTTCCTGCGCAGGGAACCTCCCCGCTGGCAGCATAGCCAGGGGAGGCCTGGTGCCGTGTGGGCTGGCCTGTTGGCAGAGGCCCAGGAGTAGCTGCAGAGCTGGGGATGGTGGAAAGAAGCCAGGTCTGCTCCAGACTGCGAGTATCAGACAGCCCCACCCCCACACGCAGACTCTCTAACTGAGCCGGGCCATTCCAGCCCCAACCTGTCAGCTTTGCCTAGAAGCAGAGAACAAAACTTTGACCCCTGCTAACGACACTGGAGGTGCCTGAGGGCAGCCTTACCCAACCCAGCTCCGCCCAGACTCTCTCCTAAACTAGCCCTCACTGAAGGGGAGAAAAGGACACACCTGGAAGTCCCAGGGCCCCACCCACTACCTGAGGCACTAGAGTTCTCTCTACAGGAACAAGAGTTGATAACAGGACATAAAAACAACAGCATAGCCTATTCCTCCAAGCAAGCGCCACCTACTGACAGGGAGAGCATCCTGCACACCCTTTTCACGACACCTACTGACTCATTATACAGGGAGTGGTCAAATCTCACACACAGACACCACCTACGGGCTAAGAAACTAAACAAGGCTTGTGAATACCCAAACAAAAACCTAAAGAAAAGAAACAACAACTGATCGACATGGGAAAAAATCAATGAAGGAACTCAGGAAATATGAGGAACCAAACGGAAAGCACACCCCCAAAGAGGAGCCCCAGCCCCTTAGAAACGGGCACCAAAGAAAATCAGGCAACCAAAATGACAGAAGAGGAATTTCTTATGTGGATCATAAGAACACTCACCGACCTGGAAGAACAACTCAATGACCAATACAAAGAAACCACAAAAAGCCTCCAGGATCTGTAAAAAAAGTTCACTAAAGAAATACACATAATGGACCGTCCTCCCACACGCCAGCGCCAGAAGCCTGGGCTGCGGCTGCGCCAGGAGAGCGCCGCTCTCAGCACTAGGCCCAAGCGCGGCCATGAACGGGACCGTGAACCCGCTACTGGACCTCGAGGAACATTGTCTGCGGCTCGGGGAGAGCTTCGAGAAGCGGCCGTGGGCCTCCTCCACACCATTCGCTATGATTTTAAGCCAGCATCTATAGACACTTCCTGTGAAGGAGAGCTTCAGGTTGGCAAAGGATATGAAGTCACAATTACACTGCCACATATCCCTAGCTGAGGGGAGCAGTAAAATCCAGGCCTGAATGGAACAGCAGCCTACTCGAACCGAACCCCACAGCCATCACAGCCACCACCACCTCCACCACCTATGCCATTCAGAGCTCCAATGAAGCCTCCAGTGGGACCCAAAACGTCTCCCGTAAAAGATAACCCCTCACCTGAACCTCAGTTGGATGATATCAAAAGAGAACTGAGAGCCGAAGTCGACGTTATTGAACAGATGAGCAGCAGCAGTGGGAGCAGCTCCTCAGACTCTGAGAGCTCCTCGGGAAGTGATGACGATAGCTCCAGCAGTGGAGGCGAGGACAATGGCCCAGCCTCTCCTCCACAGCCTTCACACCAGCAGCCCTACAACAGCAGGCCTGCCATTGCCAATGGAACCAGCCGGCCACAAGGAAGCAACCAGCTCATGAACACCCTCAGAAATGACTTGCAGTTGAGTGAGTCTGGCAGTGACAGTGATGACTAGCACTGGATCTTTCAAAATCGACTTTTTGGTGCACAAACATGCTACAAGACCGGGCTACTTTAGCATGGAGTCCATTGCCAAGAGGAAAATGTTATGAATCAGTGACTGTAGTAGGAGTTTGGGGCTCTGGAGCTCTCAGATATTCAAACCTTTAACTTAGTGGTGATGGGTGATTTTCTCATGTAATTTTTGAACAATCTCATGTTTCAAAGTAGATCTATAGAAGAACTAACAGAATTACATTTCTATTTAGTTAACATTGTTAATGAGAAATAGACAAATGTGCCCTGGTCTAGGTTACTCAAAGGCTATGTCTTCACCAGGCCAGTCAGTTTGGCTAAGTGGTTTGCACCAGTGAAATGAAACAGTCTTTGAGGGGATAGGAGAGAAGGGTAAACCTCAAACTACATCACCAAAATATGTTAAAACCACTTTAAATTGTTGACACAAAGTGGTAAGGAAGTTATCTGACCCAGCCTAACAAGCCTGGGTAGAAATGGATTTCAAGACTGAGTGCTTGTGTGTCAGCTGGTTAGGAACTAGGAGACCTGGCTAGCTCAACCCCCCATTTACAGACTAGGAAAAGGAAGCACACAGCCAGCTATGGCAGTCTCCTGTGTACTGCCTGCCCTTTCCCGGGCTTTTCTCTCCCTTGAATCTCTTTTGTTGGAATCAGAGATTTCTTTTTTTTTTTTTTGAGACAGAGTCTCGCTTTGTTGTCCAGGCTAGAGTGAGTGCCGTGGCGTCAGCCTAGCTCACAGCAACCTCAAACTCCTGGGCTCGAGTGATCCTTCTGCCTCAGCCTCCCGAGTAGCTGGGACTACAGGCATGCGCCACCATGCCCGGCTAATTTTTTATATATATATATCAGTTGGCCAATTAATTTCTTTCTATTTATAGTAGAGACGGGGTCTCGCTCTTGCTCAGGCTGGTTTTGAACTCCTGACCTTGAGCAATCCGCCCGCCTCGGCCTCCCAAGAGCTAGGATTACAGGCGTGAGCCACAGCGCCCGGCCCAGAGATTTCTTATACATGGAACTTTTAGATGTACATTGAAGCTTCGATTTGATTCCAAAAGACAAAAGTGTTGGGTACTTCTAGCTTGAATTCAGATCCACACAGTCCCTAAACACTTGAGGCTGGATGAGCAGCAGATTAAATCAGCAGCTTCTATGCTGATGCATGTGACTGAATTAAATTGGGACTTTTGGTTCCATGTGGATCCATAATTAGTATTCTTCATTGAGTGGATTTTAGCAGGGGGAGATATGAGTAGAAGAGAGGTGTAGTGAAGAACCTCTCTGAACAAATGAACCAGCAGTAAGTTTCCAAAAACCAGAATCTAGATAGGAGTTCTGCAGTGTGAAATGACACATTCTTTGATAGGGGATTTCTGTTCATGCTATTGTACCACTGTTTGTGCCTGACTCCCAGACTTATTTGTATTTTTTATATACAACTAGAAGAAAGTCACAAGATTGCCTTCTGCAGTGTGCAGTTTCCAAATGAATTTGTTGTTGCAGGAAACTGGTCACTAGTAAATGTTCCATATTGAATGAATGTGTGATAAATTGTCCTGTAATTAGTATAGAGTAGCCCATTTCTGTAGTTTGAACATGTTCTGAGAAATTTCCATCAAGACAGTAATAATAATTTTTCCTCTTTGAGTGCCCCCACTCAGATGGCCTCCCCCACCCCAGCTAGTGGAGGGAAGTAGTCCAGACCTAGAAAGGTAAGAGTCTGTGGTGGGAGATTTTATTTGAGTTGTACCTTGTAGAGTTGACTATTTTCATCCGCATAGTGACCGCAGTGAGCTGGAGATGGGGACAGAGCCAGTGCCCAGCAGCATGCTCACACCACTCCACCCAAGTTTAGGTCATAGCTGTGCACTAGTACTGTGCTGGGTTCTCAGCTGGTGTGAAGTTGTGATGTTTCATTGGATTTAGTGGCAGGTAGGAACTTATTTATAGTGGATTGATAATGACAGCTCAGGGAAGGTGAAGGTCATGATTGGGAGACTTGAATTGTTACTGGATGTGGGAATTGTTTCACTACTCTTAACTTGCTCAAACTGGGGCAGGTTTTAGGAACTTGAACTAAAAATATCTATTTAAGCCTCTCTTTTTCTTTCCCTTTTTTTTTTTTTGAAAGCCTTGATTTACTTATATAGACAGAACTGTGGTTTTTGGTATGTTGGGCCAAGATGTTTCTTTCTATAGGAAATACTTACATGTGGCACTGGGCTCAGTGAGTTAAGCTTTCTGAGCTTCAGACCCTTTCCTCCCTGTCGTCTGTCCTACCCAACACCGGATGGTTATTCTATAGCACAGGTCCAGTTTTGTTCTCTGCACAAAACCTTTGGTGGTTCCGGTCCCCTACCCTCTATTTGTACCCACCAGAGTAAGAAATTTTTTTCTTTTTGGAAATCAAGAATTTGGCCTCACAGATGACTTCTCATAATACCCTCATGCCAGCCAAACTAGACTTAGTTCTTCCTGCCTCTGTGCCTTCTCTCAGCCTCTCCTCCTCCCCTCCACCTCCAAACCCCACTCCTGAGGCTCTGTAGGGCCATCTTTGTGGACCCTTTTTATGTTTAAACCACATGGAGTGTCCTGTGTGTACATACTGACCTTTCTATTGCCTGAATTTGAGTTGTTATGGACTCCTCAAAAGCAGAGACTATCACTCTTATCTCTATTTCTTGGTGTGTCCACAGGAATAGACATTCAGATGCTTATAGCCTGGTCGGGGAGGAGGCAGAGAAAACTAACCAGTGAAGTACAGGGGATAGACATAGAGAAAACATTCCAGGCATTTGGAGATAGGTGAAAATATTCATGTTGATTTTCATGATTTAAAAGTCTTTAGCTGAATTGTTAAAATTGCCTTTTCTTTGCTCTATACAATGTCTACTATACTGTGGGTCATTTAGGCAAGATGAAAAGGCCAAATTCTAAAGTGTCTGAAGTGCCATGGCAAGCCTTAGTAAAGATGTGATTTGGGGGAACTTAATACAAATAAACTAGAGATTTGTAATAATGCCAAAAAAAAAAATACACATAATGAAGAAAAGTTTAACCGAACTCCTGGAAATGAAGAATGAATTCAGGGAACTACAAAATACAGTGGAAGTCCAAAGAACAGGGCAGATCAAACAGAAGAAAGAATCTCAGAGCTTGAAGATAACACCCTCCAATTGGATAAATCAGTCACAGAAATAGAGCAGAGAAACAAGAGAAAAGAGCAAAGCCTACAAGAGATGAGGGATTATGTGAAGAAACCTAATGTGAAGGTCATAGGTTTACCAGAAGGGGAAAAAGACAACACTCAGGGTTGGACAAACTATTTGAA
This sequence comes from Microcebus murinus, assembly GCF_040939455.1. Classification (NCBI taxonomy): domain Eukaryota; kingdom Metazoa; phylum Chordata; class Mammalia; order Primates; family Cheirogaleidae; genus Microcebus; species Microcebus murinus. The sequence continues at coordinate 78,733,906 of NC_134136.1, read as the reverse complement.
AATATAATAGAGGAAAATTTCCCAGGCCTTGCTCAAAATCTCGATATACAAGTTCAAGAAGCTAGGAGGACTCCTGGGAGATTCACTGAAAACAGGATGATTCAAGACATGCAGTCATCAGACTGACCAAAATATCAACTAGAGAGGCCCTTCTAAGACATGTAAGACGAAAGAAGCAAGTCACATACAAGGGAAAGACAATTCGAATAACACCAGACTTCTCTAATGAGACTTTACAAGCAAGGAGAGACTGGGGCCCCATTCTCACTCTATTAAAGAAAACAATGCCCCGCCTAGAGACTTATTCTCTGCAAAACTAAATTTTGTATATGAAAGAGAAATAAAGACATTCTCAGAAAAGCAAAGTCTCAGAGAATTCACCAAGACAAGACCAGCCCTACAAGAAGTACTCAAAACAGCGTTATGCACGAAACACAATAATAACAACCCATAACTATAAAAACAACCAAAACCCAAATATTAAAGGCCAGATATTACAACGGCTCAAGACAGAAACCATAGCAACAACATCCAACCCAACAGAATGAACAGCAATCTACCTTACCTATCAGTTCTCTCAATAAATGTGAATGGCTTAAATGACTCTCCACTCAAGAGACATAGGTTGGCTAAATGGATACGAAAATACAGGCCAAGTATATGCTGTCTTCAGGAAACACATCTAAACTGAAAGGGTGCATATAGACTAAAAGACAAAGGGTAGAGATCAGTATTCCAACCAAATGGAAGCCAAAAGAAGGCTGGTGTGGCAGTTCTAATTTCAGACGATTTAGTTTTTAAACCAACAAAAGTAGTGAAAGACAAAGAGGGTCATTATATAATGGTGAAGTGCACAGTTCAACAAGAAGAGATAACAACTTTAAATATATATGCACCTAACTTAGGTGCACCCAGATTCATAAAGCAAACTTTCCTGGAGCTAAGCAAATGGATTAATAGCAACTCCATAATCACTGGAGATTTCAACACCCCACTGATGGCACAAGACAGATCCTCAAAAGAAAATTAATAAAGAAATAATGGACTTAAACAAAACTCTGAAACAACTGGGTATGACTGACATTTACAGGACACTCTACCCAAAATCCACTGAATATACGTTCTTCTCATCAACACACGGGACATTCTCTAAGATTGACCATACCCTAGGACACAAAGTAAACCTCAAGAAATTTAAGAAAATAGAAATCATACCGTGTATCTTCTCAGATCACAGTGGAATAAAAGTAGAAATCAACCCTAACTGAAACTCACATTTCTACACAAAAATATGGAAATTAAACAACCTCCTGTGAAGAATGCCGATGGGATTTTAATAGGTATTGCATTGAATGTGTAGATCAGTTTGGGTAGTATAGACATTTTGATGATATTGAGTCTGCCGATCCACTAGCATGGTATGGATTTCCATCTGTTTACATCCTCTGCTATTTCCTTCCTCAGTGTTTCATAGTTCTCCCTGTAGAGGTCTTTTACGTCCTTGGTTAAGTAAATTCCTAGGTACTTTAATTTCTTTGTTGCTATTGTGAAGGGAATTGAGTCTTTGATTTGGTTCTCAATTAGATTGTTGTTGGCGTATATGAATGCCTCTGATTTTTGTGTATTGATTTTGTATCCTGAGACTTTACTAAATTCATTCATCAGTTCCAGGAGTTTCTTGGTTGAATCCTTGGGGTTTTCTAGATACAATATCATATCATCAGCAAACAGTGAAAGTTTGATCTCTTCTGCCCCTATTTGGATACGTTTGATTCCATTTTCCTGTCTGATTGCTGTAGCCAAGACTTCCAGCACTATATTGAACAGAAGTGGAGATAGTGGGCAGCCTTGTCTGGTTCCAGTTCTAAGTGGGAATGATTTCAATTTTTTCCCACTCAGTATGATGTTGGCTATGGGTCTGTCATATATGGCTTGTATCATTTTTAGGTATGTCCCTTCTATGCCTATTTTCTTAAGTGTTCGTATCATGAAAGGGTGTTGAATTTTGTCAAAAGCTTTTTCTGCATCTATTGAAAGAATCATGTGGTCTTTGTTTTTGGTTCTGTTTATGTGGTGAATTGCATTTATAGATTTACGTATGTTGAACCATCCCTGCATCCCTGGGATGAAGCCCACTTGGTCGTGGTGGATTATTTTTTTGATAAGTGTCTGGATTCAGTTAGCTAAGATTTTGTTGAAAATTTTTGCATCTATATTCATTAGGGATATTGGTCTGTAGTTTTCTTTTTTTTGTTGCATCCTTTCATGGTTTTGGTATCAGAGTAATATTCGCTTCATAAAAGGTGTCGGGGAGGTTTCCGTTCTTCTTGATGTTGTGGAATAGAAAAAATAATTTTTCGCTTCGTATGGAACCAAAGAAGACCCCGAATATCAAGAGCAATTCTAGGCAACAAAAACAAAATGGGAGGCATTAATATGCCAGATATCAAACTATACTACAAAGCTGTAGTAATTAAAACAATATGGTATTGGCACAAAAACAGGAATATTGACCAGTGGAACAGATATGAGAATCCTGATATAAAACCATCCTCATATAGCCATCTAATCTTTGACAAAGCAGACAAAAACATACGCTGGGGAAAAGAATCCCTCTTCAATAAATGGTGCTGGGAAAACTGTATAGCCACCTGTAGAAGGCTAAAACACGACCCACACCTTTCACCTCTCACAAAAACCAACTCACGCTGGATAACACACTTAAACCTAAGATATGAAACTATTAGAACTCTAGAGGAAAAAGTTGGAAACACTCTCCTAGACATTGGTCTGGGCAAACAGTTTATGAAGAAGTCCCCAAAGGCAATCACAACAGCAACAAAAATAAATAAATGGGACATGATCAAACTACAAAGCTTCTGCACAGCCAAAGAAACAGTCATGAAAGTAAACAGACAACCTAAGAATGGGAGATAAATTTTGCATCCTACGTGTCCGATAAAGGGCTGATAACTAGAATATACTTAGAACTCACGAAAATCAGCAAGAAAAAAATCAAATAACCCTATTAAAAAGTGGGCAAATGACATCAACAGAAACTTTTCTAAAGACAGAAGAATGGCTAACAAACATATGAAAAAATGCTCATCATCTCTAACCATCAGGGAAATTCAAATCAAAACTACAATGAGATATCAGTTAACTCCAGTGAGAATGGCCTTTATCAAAAAATCTCCAAATAAAAAATGCTGACGTGGATGCGGAGAGAGAGGAACACTCCTACACTGCTGGTGGTACTGCAAACTAGTTCAACCTCTGTGGAAAGCAATATGGAGATACCTTAAAGCGATACAAGTGAATCTACCATTTGATCCAGCAATCCCATTGCTGGGCATCTACCCAAATGATCCAATGACACTCTAGAAAAAAGACAGCTGCACTCGAATGTTTATAGCAGCACAATTCATAATTGCAAGGCTGTGGAAACAGCCCAAGTGCCCATCAATCCAAGAATGGATTAATAAAATGTGGTATATGTATACCATGGAGTACTATTCTGCTGTAAGAAACAATGGCGATATAGCACATCTTATATTTTCCTGGTTAGAGCTGGAACCCATACTACTCAGTGAAGTATCCCAAGAATGGAAAAACAAGCACCACATATATTCACCAGCAAACTGGTATTAACTGAGTAGCACCTAAGTGGCCACCTAGATACTACAGTAATATGGTATTGGGCAGTGGGGGAGGGGGGCGGGTGTATATTTACATAATGAGTGAGATGTGCACCATCTGGGAGATGGTCATGCTGGGAAGTCAGACTTTTGGGGGGAGGGGGAAAGGGCATTTATTGTAACCTTAAAATCTGCACCCCTATAATATGCTGAAATAAAAAAAAATAAACTTAAAAAAAGAAAGAAAAGAAATAACTGACTAGGATACAAAATATATTTCTTAAAATGGCAGATGAGAAACACCACCATCCTGGGTGTCTCTGCAAAAAAGGAACATCTTAGAAGAATGTAGAAGAAATAAGAAAGCAGAAAAGCATACATTGAATCAGGGTCAAAAGAAGGGGAACCTGAGACTATGGTAGACTTCACAGGAGGAGGTTGTGGAGAAGAACTGGAAGAAGTTAACTCCTGAGAAGCTTGGAGACCAGCAACAACAGTAGGTGGAACAGTTAACTCTCCCCTCCCTTGCATCTCAGTCTGCTTGTGGGCTCCCCAGTGGTTGGAGAGACCTGTAGACACCAGGCCACAGACGGCCACCACCAGTGATTGGTAAGCCTGTAGCGGACATGGCACCAGGCTCCCAACTCCCTCAGGGCACCTCCATGTGCACAGACCCAAGCCGCTCGGCAGGCGTCAACTTGCTACAGTCTCCCCCCTTCCTTCCCTATCCCCTGCTTCTGAGAGAGAAAATAGAGCCACCAGCTAGAGACAACTTAAAGAAACGGGTTCTTCCCGTTTGGACCCCTACAGCTGACTGAGGGCTACTCAGACGGTGAGCTCCCTACCCACCAGCCCTACCAGGTGCTGCTGGCCTGGTGATTTGAGGAGAATGGGGCAGACCCTGAAGCTGAGATACATTGACCCAGCCTGGGCTCCCCATGGATGAATTAGGACTGGCACTCCTCTCCCTGGTGGGGTCAGGGTTTGAATTCTTGGGGCCAGAGATCATATCTGCAGACCAGATTCCATGCACCCAGGTTTCACGTGGCCTGGAGCACAGAAGGGATATCCATGAATGAGCCTACTAATGTGTGTGTGCCTTGAAGGGAAGATCAGCATGTGTGAGGGCAACCCTCCTCCAAAGGGGGGATCATGTGCCCAGCCCAGGTGGAGACCCTGCGCAGGGAACCGACCGCCTCAAATCACAGATGGGGGAGACCCGCTGGCATGAGGTTTGGCCTGCTGGCAGAGGCCCAGAAGAAGCTGTGGAGTTGGGGATGGTGGAAATGAGCAAGGCCTTCTCCATACTGCAGGTCTCAGATAGCCCCACCCCCATGTACAGACTTTCTGGCCAAGTGGGGCCATTCCTGCCTCTCCCTGACAGTTTGCCTAGAAACAGAGAACAGAACTTTGACCTCTGCTACAGCATTTGTGGTGCTTGAGGGCAGGCTTACCCAAGCCAACTCTGCCTTGACTCACTTCCAGAGCAGCTGTCCCTGAGGTGGAGAATAAAGACACACCTGGAAGTCCCAGGGCCCCACCAACCACCTGAGGCACTAGAATGCCTCTCCAGAGGAAGAGCAGCTGGTTACGGGACACAAAAACCACAGTGTAGCCTGCTCCTCCAAGAAAGAACCACCTACCGACAGGGAGGTCATTCTGCACACCCTTTTATGGCATCTACTGACTCATCCTACAGGGTGTGGTCAAATCTCACCCACAAACACCACCTACTGGCTCAGAGACTAAACAGAGTGTGTCATTATCCAAATGAAAACCTGAAGGTAACAGGCAACAACTGATCCAGATGGGAAGAAATCAGCGAAGGAACTCTGGAAAAATGAAGACTCTAACGGAAAGTGCACCCCCAAAGAGAAACACCAGCCCCTTAGAAATGGACATCAACCAAAATCAAACCACATGACAGAAGAAGAATTTTGAACATGGATTGTGAGAAAATTCAATTAATTGCAAGAAAAACTGGATAACCAACACAAATAAACCACAAAAATTCCAGGACCTGGAACAAAAATTCACTAAAGAAATTGAAATAATAAAGAAAAACCAAACTGAACTCCTGAAAATGAAGAATCAATTCAGCGTACTACAAGACACAGTGGAAAGCCTCAAGAACAGGGTAGATCAAACAGAAGAAAGAATCTCAGGGATTGATGATAACACCTTCCAATTAAATAAATCAGTCACAGAGATAAAGCAGAGAAACAAGAGAAAAGAGCAAAGCCTACAAGAGATGTGGGATTATGTGAAGAAACCTAATGTGAAGGTCATAGGGTTACCAGAAGGGGAAGAAGAAAACATTCAAGGGTTGGATAAGCTATTTGAATATATAATAGAGGAAAATTTCCCAGGCCTTGGTAAAAACCTGGATATACAAGTTCAAGAAGCTCAAAGGACCCCTGGGAGATTCAATGCAAACACGAAGACATCACAACATGCAGTCATCAGACTGACAAAATATCAACTAAAGAGGCCCTTCTACAAGCTGTAAGACAAACGAAGCAAGTAACATACAAAGGGAAGCCAATCCAAATAATGCCAGATTTCTCTACTGAAAACTTACAAGCCAGGAGAGACTGGAGCCCCATTCTTACCATTCTGAAACAAAATAATGCCCATCCTAGAATCTTACTCTCTGCAAAACTAATTTTTGTATACAAAGGAGAAAACAAGACATTCTCAGATAAGCAAAGATGGAGGGAATTCAGTCTTCAGATAAGCAATGACTGGGGGAATGTCTTCTTCTGTCTTCTTTTGAACAATTTCTGTTCATGTCTAGGGCCTACTTTTTGATAGAGCTGTTTGTTTGTTAGTTTTCCTTGCTGATTTTCCTGAGTTCTATATAGATTCTAGTTATCAGCCCTTTATTGGATGTGTAGTTTGCGAAAATTTTCTCCCATTCTGTCGGTTGTCTGTTTGCTCTCTTGATAGTTTCTATTATAAAGACATCTGGACCAGAATGTTTATGGCAGCACAATTCACTATTGCACAGTGATGGAAACATCCCAAGTGTCTGTCAATTCATAAGTGGATAATTAAAATGTGGTATATGCTCACAATGGAATATTACTCAATTCTAAGAAATGACAGTGGGCTAGCACCATTTATGCTATCCTGGATTAAGCTTAAGCCCGTTATCCAAAGTGAGGTGACACAAGATATGGAAAATGGGCCATACATCTACTCGCCATCAAATTGGTACTGACTGATTAAAACTATGGTTCTCAAATGGTGGTAACGCTCACCAGGGATGGGGGGGGAGAAACCCAATCTTAGGGATGAGCATTTTGGAGGGGAAGAGCATAACTCTAACCCTTCTTAGGGAGAGGCAAAGATATACAATGTAACCAAAATGTGAAAAAAATACTTTGCATCGAGTGGTGGGCAGGTGGGAGGGGGGAGAATGGGAGGGGTGTATACTTAATGATGTGTGTGGTGCGCACCACCTGGGGATTGGACATGCTTGAATCTCTGGCACGTCGGGGGGGAGGGAGGGGAGCAGGGGCAACATTTGTAGCTCTAACAATATTTGTACCCCCATAATATGATGAAATAAAAGGGGAAAAAGACAGAATAATGGCCAACAACATATGAAAAAAATGCTCAACATATCTAATCATCAGGGAAATGCAAATCAAAACTGCAATGAGATATCACTTATCTCCTATGAGAATGGCCATTATCATAAAGTTCTCAAACAATAAATGTTGGCATGGATGCGGAGAGAGAGGAACACTTCTACACTGCTGGTGGGACTGTAAATTAGTTCAACCTCTATGGAAAGCAATATGGAGATATCTTAAAGCGATACAAGTAGATCTACCACTTGATCCAGCAATCCCATTACTGAGCATCTACCCAAAAGATCACATGACACTCTACAAATAGGACACCAGCACTCAAATGTTTACAGCAGCACAATTCACAATTGAAAAGCTGTGGAAACAACCCAAGTGCCCATCAATACATGAGTGGATTGATAAAATGTGGTATATGTATACCATAGGGTACTATTCAGCTTTGAGAAACAATGGTGATATAACACCTCTTGTATTTTCCTGGATAGAAAGAGCTGGAATCCATTCTATTAAGTGAAGTATCTCAAGAATATAAAAACAAGCACCACATGTACTCACCAGCAAATTGGTATTAATGGATCAACACCTAAGTGGAAATATAGGAATAACATTTATCTTGTGTCAGACAGATGGGCGGGGCAAAGAGGTGATGGATAACTACAAACATAATGCACGAGATGTACAATGTTTGGGGGATGGTCACGTTTGAAGCTCTGACTCAATGGGGGAGGGATGCATGGGCAATATACATAACCTTAACATTTGTACCCCCATAATATGCTGAAATTTTTAAAAAGTTAAAAAAAAAAGAAATAATGGACTTAAACAAAACTCTAGAAGAATTGGGCCTGACATTTACAGGGCATTCTACCCAGAATCATTGAATATACATTCTTCTCATCAGCCCATGGGACTTTCTCTAAGATTAACCACATCCTAGGACACAAAGTATGTCTAAAAAAATTTAAAACATAGGAATTATACCATGTATCTTCTCAGATCAAAGTGGAATATAAGTAAAAACAAACACTAACAGAAACTCTAATTTCTACAATAAATTGTGGAAGTTAAACAACCTTCTGCTGAATGATCACTTCATAAAGGAAGAAATCAAGATGGAAATCAAAAAATTCTTTCAACTAAATGACAAAGAGACACAAGTTATCAAGTTTATTTGATAAATGTCTATATCCAAAAGACAGAAAGATCACAAATAGACAACGTAATTAATTGACTTAAAGCGCTAGAAAAAGGAAGAATAGACTGACCCCAAAACCAGCAAAAAAGGGAAATCAATAAGATCAAATCAGAACTAAATGAAACTGACAACAGGAAGACTATAGAGAAGATTAATAAAACAAAAAGCTGGTTCTTCAATAAAATTAACAAAATTGACACATCTTTGGCTAGAATAAAGGAAAGCAGAAAAGAGAAATCTCCACTAAGCTCTATCAGGAACAAAAAAGAGATATTACAACTGATGCCATGGAGATACAAGATATAATTTATGAATACTACAAAAACATTTATGCACACAAACTGGAAAATGTGGAGCAAATGGACAAATTTTTAGGAACACACAGACTCTCTAATCTCTACAAGGAAGAAACAGAATTCCTGAACAGACCAATATCTAGTCCTGAAATATAAGCAGCTTAAAGAAACCTTCCTAAAAAGAAAAGTCCCGGACCAGACGTTTTCACACCTGAATTTTACCACACCTACAAAGAAGATGGATATCTATCCTGTAGAAATTATTTTAACATCAAGAAGGATGGAATACTACCCAGCTCATTTTATGAAGCCAACATCTGTTTGATACCAAAGCCAGGAAAGGATGCAACAAATAAAGAAAACTACAGATCAATATTACTTATGAATATAGATGCAAAAATTCTCAACAAAATCCTAGTTAACTGAATCCAGATGCTTATGAAGAAAATCATCAATCACAACCAAGTTGGCTTCATCCCAGGGATGATGGAATGGTTCAAAATATGCAAAATTATAAACGTAATTCATGATATAAACAGAAGCAAAAACAAAGACCATATGATCCTTTAACAAAATAGGCATAGACGGGGCTTACCTAAAAAGGATACAAGCCATATAAGACAAATCCACTGCCAACATCATACTTAACTGGGAAAAAATGAAAGCATTTCCACTTAGAACTGGAATAAAGCAACGTTGCCCACTATCTCCACTTCTATTCAACATAGTGCTGGAAGTACTCGCTATAGCAATCAGACATGAGAGTGGAATTAAAGGCATGCAAATGGGGACAAAAGAGATAAAACTCTCACTCTTTGCTAATGATATGATATTGTATCTAGAAAACCCCAAAGATTCAACCAAGAAACTCCTGGAACTGATCAATGAATTTAGTAAAGTCTCAGGATATAAAATCAATACACAGAAATCAGAGGCATTCATATACATGGACAACAGTAAAAATGAGAACCATATCAAAGACTCAATACCCTTCACAATAGCACCAAAGACAATAAAGTACCAAAGATTATAGTTAACTAGGGAGATAAAAGACCTCTATATGGAGAACTATGAAACACTGAGGAAGGAAATAGCAGAGGACATAAACAGGTGGAAAACCATACCATGCTCGTGGGTCGGCAGAATCAACATTGGTAATATGTCTATACTACCGAAAGTGACCTACAGACTCAATGCAATCCCTATTAAAATACAACATCATTTTTCACAGATATAGAAAAACTAATTTTATGCTTCGCATTGAGGCATGGAAGACCCCGTATAGGAAAAGCAACTCTAGGTAATAGAAACAAAATGTGAGGTATCAACTTGCCAGACTACAAACTACACTAAAAGACTATAGTAATTAAAACAGCTTTGTATGAGCACATGAATAGGGACATTGACCAGTGGAACAGAACTGAGTACCCAGTTACAAAACTATCCTCATATAGCCATCTAATCTTCGAAAAAACAAACAAAAACATACACTGGGGAAAATAGTCCTTATTCAATACATGGTGCTTGGAAAACTGGATAGCCACATGTAGAAGACTGAAGCAGGATCCACACTTTTCACCTCTCACAAAAATCAACTCAGGCTGAACAACAGACTTAAACCTAAGGTGTGAAACTATTAGAATTATAGAGGAAAACGTTGGAAATGCTCTTCTAGACATTGACCTAGGCAAAGAATTTATGAAGAAGATCCCAAAGGCAACCACAGCAACAAAAAAATTAATAAATGGTACCTGATCAAACTACAAAGCTTCTGCACAGCCAAAGATGCAAACAGAAAACCTACAGAATGGGAGAAATTGTTCACATACTACACATCTAATCAGTGTCTGATATCTAGAATCTATTTAGAACTCATGAAAATCAGCAATAAAAAGTCAAACAACCCTATCAAGAAATGGGATAAGGGCATGAACAGACACTTTTCCAAAGAAGATAGAATAATGGCCAAGAAACATATGAAAAGATGCTCAACATCTCTAATAATCAGGGAAATGCAAAACCCTAATGAGATATCACTTATCTCCAGTGAGAATAGCCTTTATCAAAATGTCCCAAGACAATAAACATTGGCGTGGTTGCAGAGAGACAGGAACACTCCTACACTGCTGGTGGGACTGAAAACTAGTGTAACCTCCGTGGAAAGCAATATGGAGATTTCTTAAAGAGATACAAATAGATCTACCATTTTATCCAGCAACCCCTTTACTGGGCATCTACCCAAAAGGCACTCTATAAAAAAGACATTTGCACTCGAATGTTTATAGCTGTACAATTCACAATTGCAAAGATGTGGAAACAACCCATGTGCCCATATCAATACATGAGTGGATTCATTAAATGTGGTATGTGTATACCATGGACTACTATTCAGCTATAAGAAACAATGGTGATATAGCACCTCTTGTATTTTCCTGGATAGAGCTGTAACCCATTCTACTAAGTGAAGTATCCCAAGAATGGAAAAATAAGCACCACATATACTCACCAGCAAATTGGTATTAACTGATCAACACCTAAGTGGGCATATAGGAATAACATTTATCGGGTATGGGGCAGATGGAAGAGGGGAGGAGGACATGGGTGTGTACATACATAATGAGTGTGATGCACACCCTCTGTGGGATGGACACACATTAAGCTCTGACTCAAGGGAGGAGGTAGCAAGGGCAATATAAGTAACCTTAACATTTGCATCCCCAGTATATGCTGAGATAAAAAAAATCAGTAGCATTTCTATTATATATGCCAACAGCAAACAATCTTAAAAATAAACTAAGATAGTAATCCCATTTACAACAGCTACAAATAAAATAAAATATCTAGGAGTAAACTTAGCCAAAGAAGTAAAAGATGTCTACAATAAATAGTATAAAACATTGTGAAAGAAATTGAAGAAGACACGAAAAAATGGAAAACTATTCCATGTTCATGGACTGGGAGATCAATATTGTTAAAATGTCCATACTACCCAAAGCAATCTACAAATTCATGCAATCCCCATCAAAATACTAATGACATTCTTCACAGAAATAGAAAAAAAAATCCCCAAATGTATATGGAACCAAAAAGACTAAGTATAGCCAAAGCCATCCTGAGCAAAAAGACCAAAACTGAAGGAATCACATTACCTGACGTCAAATTATACTACATAACTGTAGTAACCAAAACAGCATTGAACTGGCATAAAAACAGACACATAGACCAATGGAATATAGCAGAGAATGCAGAAATAATCCACACATCTATACTGAACTTATCTTTGACAAAGTTACCAAGAACATACAGTGGGGAAAAGTCTCTTTTACAGTGGGGATAGTCTCTTCAATAAATGGTGCTGGGAAAACTGGATATCCACATGCTAAAGAATGAAACTAGACCCTTATCTCTTTATATATACAAAAATCAAATAAAATGGATTAAAGACTTAAATCTAATACGCAAAATTATGAAAGTACTAAGAGAAAACTTTGGGAAAATACCTGAGGACATTTTTCTGAGCAATATTTTCTTGAATAATGCCCCCAAAGCACATACAACCAAAGCAAAATTGAACAAATAGAATGACGTCAAGCTAAAAAGCTTTTTCACAGCAAAGGAAAAAATCAACAAAGTAAAGATATAACCCACAGAATGGGAGAAAATATTTACAAACTACCCATCTGAAAAGGGATTAATAGCTAGAATATATAAGGAGCTTCAACAACTCAATAGAAAAAAATAAAATAATACAATTAAAAATAGGCAAAAGACCTAAATAGACATGTCACAAAAGAGTAAGTACAAATGGCCAACAGGTATATGTGAAAAATGCTCAAGATCATGAGTCATCAGAGAAATGCAAATCAAAACTACAATATTATCTCACTCCAGTTAAAATGGCTTTTATCCAAAAAACAGGCAATAACAAATGCTGGCAATAATGTTGAGAAAGGGGAAACCTTGTACACTGTTGGTGGGAATATAAATGAGTGCAACCACTATGGATAACAGCACAGAGATTCCTCAAAGAAACAAAATTATAACTACAATACGACCCAACAATCCCACTGCTAGGTATATATCGAAAAGAAAGGAAATTAGTATATCAAAGAGACATCTGCACTCTCATGTTTATTGCAGCACTGTTCACAATAGTCAAGATTTGGAATCAACCTAAGTTTCCATCAATTGATGAGAACGGATAAAGAAACTGTGGTACATAGACACAATGAATATTATATAGCCATAAAAAGAATGAAATCCTGTCATTTGCACAACATAGATGGAACTGAAGAAGGTTATGTTAAGCAAAATAAGTCAAGCACAGAAAGAGAAATCTTGCATGTTCTCACTCATATTTGGGAGGTAAATATTAAAACAATTGATCTCAAGGAGACAGACAGTAGAATGATAGTTACTGAAGGCTGGGAAGGGTAGTGGGGAAGGGAAGATAAAGTGACTATGGTTAATGGGTGCAAAAATATAGTTAGATAGATAGGATGAACAATATCTGATAGCACAACAAAGTGACTATAGTCAACAATAAGTTATGGTATACTTTAAAATAACTAAAATTGTGGAAGTTGAATGTTTCTAACACAAAGAAATAATAAAGACTTGAGTAGATGGATACCCCAATGACCCTGATTTGATTAATACACATTGTATTCCTGTATCAAAACATTACATGTATCACATAAATACATGGAACTATTATATACCCATGATAATTAAAAATTAAAATAATGGAAGAAAGAACCTGGGCAAAAAGTATAAAATAGTGCAGCCTCTTTGGAAAAGAGTTTAGCCATTTCATTAAAAAATTTACATAATGCATAAGTTTGCCATATCATCTACTAATTCCACTCCTATGTATCAATGTGTGAGAAAAGGAAACATACGTTTATTCAAAAACTTGGGTATAAATGTTGACAACATCATTCATAATAGCCAAAATATAAAAAAAATTCAAAGTACATAATACACCGAATAGATAAATTAAATGTCATATATTCATAAAATGAAACACTAATCAGAATTTAAAAGAAAAAAAAAACATTGATGAATAGTGGGCTTCCTCCCAGAGATGCAGGGATGGTTCAATGTGCGTAAATCTATAAATGTAATTCGCCATATAAACATAAGCAAAAACAAAGACCCATATGATCCTTTCAATAAATACAGAAAAAGCATTTGACAAAATCCAACACCCTTTTATGATAAGAATGCTCAACAAAATAGGCTAGATGGAGCTTACCTAAAAATGATACAAGCCATATATGACAAACCCACAGTCAATATAATACTGAATGGGGAAAAATTGAAAGCACTCCCATTTAGAACAGAACAAGGAAAGATTGCCCACTATCTCCGCTTATGTTCAACATAGTGCTGAAAGTCCTCGCTGCAGCAGTCAGACAAGAGAGTGGAATTAAGGGAGTCCAAATGGGAGCAGAAGAGATCAAACTCTCACTCTTTGCTGATTACATGATATTATACCTAGAAAGCCCCAAGGATTCAACCAAGAGACTCCTTGAATTGATAAATGAATTTGCTTAAGTCTCAGGATACAAAATCAATACACAGAAATCAGAGGCATTAATATACGCCAACAACAGTAAAAGTGAGAACCAAATCAAAGACTCAATTCCCTTCAAAATAGCAACAAAGAAAATAAGTACCTTGGAATATTTTTAACAAAGGAGGTAAAAGACCTCTACAGAGAGAAATATGAAACACAGAAGAAGGAATAGCAGAGCACATAAACAGATGGAAGAATATACCATGCACATGGGTCAACAGAATCAACATTGTTAAAACGTTTGTACTACCCAAAGTGACCTACAGAGTCAATGCAATCCCTATCAAAATACCATCACCATTTTTCACAGATATAGAAAAAATAATTTTATGCTTCGTATGGACTAGAGAAGACCCCGTATAGCAAAATCAATCCTAGGCAATAAAAACAAAATAGAAAGTATCAATTTATCAGACTTCAAACTATACTACAAGGCTATAGTAATTAAAACAGCTTTGGATTGGCACAACAACAGGGACATTGACCAGTGGCACAGAACCGAGAACCCAAATATAAAACCATCCTCATATAGCCAACTAATCTTCGACAAAGCAGACAAAAACATACACTGAGGAAAAGAATCCTTATTCAATAAATGGTGCTGGGAAAACTGGATAGCCACATGTAGAAGACTGAAACAAGACCCACACCTTTCATCTCTCACAAAAATCAACTCACGCTGGGTAACAGACTTGAACCTTAGGTGTGAAACTATTAGAATTCAAGAGTGAAATGTTGGAAATACCCTTCTAGACATTGGCCTAGGCAAAGAATTTATTAAGAAGGCCTCCAAGGCAATCACAGCAGCAACAAAAATAAACAAATGAGACCTGATCAAATTAAAAAGCTTCTGCACAGCCAAAGAAACTGTCAAAAGAGCAAACAGACAACCCACAGAATGGGAGAAAATTTTCGCAAGCTACATATCTCATAAAGGGCTGATAATTATAATCTATTAAGAACTCAGGAAAACCAGCCAGAAAAAAATCAAACAACCTTATCAAAAAACGGGCAAAAGACATGAACAGAAACTTCTCAAAAGAAGACACAATAATGGCAAACAAACATATGAAAAGATGTTCAACATCATAATCATCAGGGAAATGCAAATCAAAACTGCAATGAGAGAGGAGGCTGCGGAGGAGAACTGGAGGCTGAGACCACTGGAGCAGCCCGGAGACCAGCGGCAAGGGTAGGTGGATTTGCTGTTTCCCCTCCCCTGCATTTGGGACTGCTGGTGGGCTCACAAGCGGGTGGAGAGACCTATGGACACCAGCCCACAGATGGCCACCGCCGGCCAGCAGTGAGCCTGTAGCAGACGTGGCACCAGGTTCCCAACTTCCTCCAGGCGCCTCCATGTGCACAGACCCGAGCTGCACGGCAGGTGCCATATTGCCTCCTCCTCCCCTCCGCCGACCCTAAACACAGCTTCCCAGAGAGACAATACAGCCACCAGCCGCAGGCACCTCCAGGGAACAGGACTTTACCTTTTGGGACCCTACAGCTGTCTCCAGGGGAACGCAGACTATGAGCTCCCGGCCCGCTTGCCCTCCCAGGTGCTGCTGGCACCGTGTTCCCAGGAGAATGGTGCCGACTCAGAGGATGAGAGACATACACCCAGTTTTGGTTACCTGTGGGTGAATTGAGACCGGAACTCCTCTCCCTGGTGGCGATACAGTTTGAAATCTGGGACCCAGAGGTCGGACCTACAGACCAAATCCCCTGCACCGAGGGCTAGCACTGCCCGGGGCACAGAAGGGTTATACGTGAACAGCCTACTGAGGTGTGTGTGCCTCCAGCGGCAGGTCAGCATCCTAGAGGGCAACCCTCCTCCCAGGAGGAGGCCGTGCGCCCAGCCCAGGTGGCGTTCCTGTGCAGGGAACCTACCCGGTGGTATCACAGTACAGGGAGGCCTGGTGGCATTTGGTCTGGCCCGCTGGCAGAGGCCCAGGAGTAGCTACGGAGTTGGGGAGGGTGTAAAGAAGCGAGGCCCGCTCCAGAATGCGGGTCTCAGACAGCCTCACCCCCACACACAGACTTTCTGGCTGAGCGGGACCATTCCAGCCCCGCCCTGACAGCTTTCCCTGGAAGCAGAGAACAGAACTTTGACCCTTGCTAACTGCATGAGGGCAGAATTACCCAACACAGCTCCGCCCAAAATAAGAGCAGATAACAGGACACAAAATCAACAGCATAGCCTGTTACTCCAAGCAAACGTCACATACTGACAGGGACAGCATCTTGCACAGCCTTTCCACGGCACCCACTGACTCAATATACAGGGAGTGGTCCAATCTCACCCATAGACATCACCTACGCCTCAGAAACTAAACGAGGTGTGTGAATACCCAAACAATAACCTAAAGGAAAGAAAAAACAACTGATCAACATGGGAAGAAATCAGCGAAAGAACTCAGGAAATATGAAGAACCAAACAGAAAACTCTCCCCAAAAGAGAAGCAACAGCCCCCTAGAAACGGACAACAACCAAAATCAGGCAAACAATATGACAGAAGAGGAATTTCGTATGTGGATCATAAGAACACTCACCGAGCTGCAACAACAACTCAATAACCAACACAAAGAAACCACAAAAAGCCTGCAGAATATGGGAAAAGAAATAGACACAATGAAGAAAAGTGTAACCGAACTCCTGGAAATGAAGAATCAATTCAAGGAACTACAAGATACAGTGGAAAGTCTCAAGAACAGGGTAGATGAAACAGAAGAAAGAATCTCAGAGCTTGAAGATAACACCCTCCACTTAAATAAATCAGTCACAGAAATAGAGCAGAGAAACAAGAGAAAAGAGCAAAGCCTACAAGAGCTGTGGGATTATGTGAAGAAACCTAATGTGAGGGTCATAGGGTTACCAGAAGGGGAAGAAGACAACACTCAAGGGTTGGACAAGCTGTTTGAAGATATAATAGAGGAAAATTTCCCAGGCCTTGTCAAAATCTTGATATACAATTTCAAGAAGCTCAGAGGACCCCTGGGAGATTCAATGCAAACAGGAATACGTCACGACATGCAGTCATCAGACTGACAAAGTATCAACTAAAGAGGCCCTTCTAAGAGCTGTAAGACAAATGAAGCAAGTAACATACAAGGGAAAGCCAATTCGAATAACATCAGACTTCTCTAATGAGACTTTACAAGCAAGGAGAGACTGGAGCCCCATTCTCACTCTTTTGAAACAAAACAATGCCCAGCCTAGAATATTATTCCATGCAAAACTAAGCGTCGTATATGAAGGAGAAATAAAAACATTCTCAGACAAGCAAAGGCTCAGAGAATTCACCAAGAAAAGACCAGCCCTACAAGAAGTACATAAAACAGCATTACGCATGGAACATGATAATAATAACCCATGAATATAAAAACAACCAAAACCCAAATATATTAAAGGCCAGATATTACAATGGCTCAAGACAGAAACCATAGCAACAACATCCAACACAACAGAATGAACAGTAAACTACCTTACCTATCAGTTCTCTCAATAAATGTGAATGGCTTAAACTCTCCACTCAAGAGACATAGGCTGGCTGAATGGATAAGAAAATACAGGCCAAGTATATGCTGTCTTCAGGAAACACATCTAACCTGCAAGGATGCATATAGACTAAAAATAAAAGGGTGAGATCAATATTCCAAGCAAATAGAAGCCAAAAGAAGGCTGGTGTGGCACTTCTAATTTCAGACGATTTAGTTTTTAAACCAACAAAAGTAGTGAAAGACAAAGAGGGTCATTATATAATGGTGAAAGGCACAGTCCAATAAGAAGAGATGACAATTTTAAATATATATGCACCCAACTTAGGTGCACCCAGATTCATAAAGCAAACCTTACTGGAGCTAAGCAAATGGATTAATAGCAACTCCATAATCGCCAGAGATTTCAACACCCCACTGACGGCACGAGACAGATCCTCCAAACAGAAAATTAATAAGGAAATAATGGACTTAAACAAAACTCTAGAACAATTGGGTCTGACAGACATCTACAGAACATTCTACCCAAAATCCACTGAATATACGTTCTTCTCATCAGCTCACGGGACATTCTCTAAGATTGACGATATACTAGGACACAAAGTAAATCTCAAGAAATTTAAAAAAATAGAAATCATACCATGTACCTTCTCAGATCACAGTGGAATAAAAGAAGAAATCAACCCTAACTGAAACTCACATTTCTACACAAAAACGTGGAAATTAAACAACCTCCTACTAAATGATTACTTCATAAATGAAGAAATCTAGATGGATATAAAAAAATTTTATGAAGAAAACAACAATGGAGAGACAAGTTATCAACTCCTCTGGGACACAGGTAAAGCAGTTCTGAGAGGAAAGTTTATCTCCATAAATGCTTATAACCAAGAGACAAGAAGATCACAAACACAGAATCTAATGAAATGACTCAAAGAGCTGGAAAAAGAAGAACAGAACAACCCCAAAACCAGCAGAGAAGTGAAATCAACAAGATCAAATCAGAACTAAACGAAATTGAAAACACAGAAGCTATACAGGAGATTAATAAAACAAAAAGTTGGTTCTTTGAAAAAATAAACAAAATTGACACACCATTGGCTAAGCTAACAAAATCAGAAAAGAGAAATATATAATAAGCTCCATCAGGAATACGAACGGAGATATCACAACTGATCCCAAAGAGATTTAAGATACAATTTATGAATACTACAAAATCTTTATGCACACAAACTGGAAAATGTGGAGGAAATGGACAAATTTCTAGAAACACACAGCCTCCCAAGGCTCAACCAGGAAGAAATAGATTCCCTGAACAGGCCAATCTCAACAGCTGAAATAGAAACAGCAATTAAAAATCTCCCTAAAAAGAAAACTCCCGGTCCAGATGGCTTCACACCTGAATTTTACCATACTTACAAAGAAGAACTAGTACCTATCTTGCAGAAACTATTCCACAACATCGAGAAGAAAGGAAACCTCCCCGACACCTTTTATGAAGCGAATATTACTCTAATACCAAAACCAGGAAAGGATGCAACAAAAAAAGAAAACTACAGACCAATATCCCTAATGAATATAGATGCAAAAATTTTCAACAAAATCTTAGCTAACCGAATCCAGATGCTTATCAAAAAAATAATCCACCACAAACAAGGGGGCTTCATCCCAGGGATGCAGGGATGGTTCAACATACGTAAATCTATAAATGCAATTCACCACATAAATAGAACCAAAAACAAAGACCACATGATTCTTTCAATAGATGCAGAAAAAGCTTTTGACAAAATTCAACACCCTTTCATGATACGAACACTTAAGAAAATAGGCATAGAAGAGACATACCTAAAAATGATACAAGCCATATATGACAGATCCATAGCCAACATCATACTGAATGGGGAAAGATTGAAATCATTCCCACTTAGGACTGGAACCAGACAAGGCTGCCCACTATCTCCACTTCTGTTCAACATAGTGCTGGAAGTCTTGGCTACAGCAATCAGACAGGAAAATGGAATCAAAGGTATCCAAATAGGGGCAGAAGAGATCAAACTTTCACTGTTTGCTGATGATATGATATTGTATCTAGAAAACCCCAAGGATTCAACCAAGAAACTCCTGGAACTGATGAATGAATTTAGTAAAGTCTCAGGATACAAAATCAATACACAGAAATCAGAGGCATTCATATACGCCAACAACAATCTAATTGAGAACCAAATCAAAGACTCAATTCCCTTCACAATAGCAACAAAGAAATTAAAGTACCTAGGAATATATTTAACCAAAGAGGTAAAAGACCTCTACAGGGAGAACTATGAAACACTGAGGAAGGAAATAGCAGAGGATGTAAACAGATGGAAATCGATACCATGCTCGTGGATCGGCAGACTCAATATCATCAGAATGTCTATACTACCCAAACTGATCTACAGATTCAATGCAATACCTATTAAAATCCCATCAGCATTCTTCACAGATATAGAAAAAATAATTTTACGCTTCGTATGGAATCAAAGAAGACCCCGAATATCAAGAGCAATTCTAGGCAACAAAAATAAAATGGGAGGCATTAATATGCCAGATATCAAACTATACTACAAAGCTGTAGTAATTAAAACAATATGGTATTGGCACAAAAACAGGAATATCGACCGGTGGAACAGATGGGAGAATCCTGATATAAAACCATCCTCATATAGCCATCTAATCTTTGACAAAGCAGACAAAAACATACGCTGGGGAAAAGAATCTCTCTTCAATAAATGGTGCTGGGAAAACTGGATAGCCACCTGTAGAAGGCTAAAACAGGACCCACACCTTTCACCTCTCACAAAAACCAACTCACGCTGGATAACAGACTTAAACCTAAGGTATGAAACTATTAGAACTCTAGAGGAAAAAGTTGGAAACACTCTCCTAGACATCGGCCTGGGCAAAGAGTTTATGAAGAAGTCCCCAAAGGCAATCACAGCAGCAACAAAAATAAATAAATGGGACATGATCAAACTACAAAGCTTCTGCACAGCCAAAGAAATAGTCATGAAAGTAAACAGACAACCTACAGAATGGGAGAAAATTTTTGCATCCTATGCATCCGATAAGGGACTGATAACTAGAATATACTTAGAACTCACCAAAATTAGCAAGAAAAAATCAAATAATCCCATTAAAAAGTGGGCAAAGGACTTGAACAGAAATTTTTCTAAAGAAGACAGAAGAATGGCCAACAAACTTATGAAGAAATGCTCAACATCTCTAATCATCAGGGAAATGCAAATCAAAACCACAATGAGATATCACTTAACCCCAGTGAGAATGGCCTTTATCAAAAAATCTCCAAACAATAAATGCTGGCATGGTTGGGGAGAGAGAGGAACACTCCTACACTGCTGGTGGGACTGCAAACTAGTTCAACCTCTGTGGAAAGCAATATGGAGATACCTTAAAGCGATACAAGTGAATCTACCATTTGATCCCGCAATCCCATTGCTGGGCATCTACCCAAAAGATCCAATGACACTCTACAAAAAAGACACCTGCACTCGAATGTTTATAGCAGCACAATTCATAATTGCAAGGCTGTGGAAACAGCCCAAGTGCCCATCAATCCAAGAATGGATTAATAAAATGTGGTATATGTATACCATGGAGTACTATTCAGCTCTAAGAAACAATGGTGATATAGCACATCTTATATTTTCCTGGTTAGAGCTGGAACCCATACTACTAAGTGAAGTATCCCAAGAATGGAAAAACAAGCACCAGATATATTCTCCAGCAAACTGGTATTAACTGAGTAGCACCTAAGTGGACACATAGGTGCTACAGTAATAGGGTATTGGGCAGGTGGGAGGGGGGAGAGGGGCGGGTATATACATACGTAATGAGTGAGATGTGCACCATCTGGGGGATGGTCATGATGGAGACTCAGACTTTTGGGGGGAGGGGGAAATGGGCATTTATTGAAACCTTAAAATCTGTACCCCCATAATATGCCAAAATAAAAAAACATTAAAAAAAAAATCTCCTTAAAAAGAAAACTCACGGTCCAGATGGTTTCACACCCGAATTTTACCACACTTACAAAGAAGAACTAGTACCTATCTTGCAGATACTATTCCACAACATCGAGAAGAACGGATACCTCCCCGACACCTTTTATGAGGCGAATATTACTCTGATACCAAAACCAGGAAAGGATGCAACAAAAAAAGAAAACTACAGACCAATATCCCTAATGAATATAGATGCAAAATTTTCAACAAAATCTTAGCTAACCGAATCCAGATGCTTATCAAAAAAATAATCCACCACGACCAAGTGGGCTTCATTCCAGGGATGCAGGGATGGTTCAACATACGTAAATCTATAAATGCAATTCACCACATAAACAGAACCAAAAACAAAGACCACATGATTCTTTCAATAAATGCAGAAAAAGCTTTTGACAAAATTCAACACCCTTTCATGATACGAACACTTAAGAAAATAGGCATAGAAGGGACATACCTAAAAATGATACAAGCCATATATGACAGACCCATAGCCAACATCATACTGAATGGGGAAAGATTGAAATCATTCCCACTTAGGACTGGAACCAGACAAGGCTGCCCACTATCTCCACTTCTGTTCAACATAGTGCTGGAAGTCTTGGCTACAGCAATCAGACAGGAAAATGGAATCAAAGGTATCCAAATAGGGGCAGAAGAGATCAAACTTTCACTGTTTGCTGATGATATGATATTGTATCTAGAAAACCCCAAGGATTCAACCAAGAAACTCCTGGAACTGATGAATGAATTTAGTAAAGTCTCAGGATACAAAATCAATACACAGAAATCAGAGGCATTCATATACGCCAACAACAATCTAATTGAGAACCAAATCAAAGACTCAATTCCCTTCACAATAGCAACAAAGAAATTAAAGTGCCTAGGAATATACTTAACCAAGGACGTAAAAGACCTCTATAGGGAGAACTATGAAACACTGAGGAAGGAAATAGCAGAGGATGTAAACAGATGGAAATCCATACCATGCTCGTGGAGCGGCAGACTCAACATCATTAAAATGTCTATACTACCCAAACTGATCTACAGATTCAATGCAATACCTATTAAAATTCCATCAGCATTCTTCACAGATATAGAAAAAATAATTTTACGCTTCGTATGGAACCAAAGAGGACCCCGAATATCAAGAGCAATTCTAGGCAACAAAAACAAAATGGGAGGAATTAATATGCCAGATATCAAACTATACTACAAAGCTGTAGTAATTAAATCGATATGGTATTGGCACAAAAACAGGAATATTGACCAGTCAACAGATGTGAGAATCCTGATATAAAACCATCCTCATATAGCCATCTAATCTTTGACAAAGCAGACAAAAACATACGCAGGGGAAAAGAATCCCTTTTCAATAAATGGTGCTGGGAAAACTGGATAGCCACCTGTAGAAGGCTAAAACAGGACCCACACCTTTCACCTCTCACAAAAACCAACTCACGCTGGATAACAGACTTAAACCTAAGGTATGAAACTATTAGAACTCTAGAGGAAAAAGTTGGAATCACTCTCTTAGACATCGGCCTGGGCAAAGAGTTTATGAAGAAGTCCCCAAAGGCAATCACAACAGCAACAAAAATAAATAAATGGGACATGATCAAACTACAAAGCTTCTGCACAGCCAAAGAAATAGTCATGAAAGTAAACAGACAACCTACAGAATGGGAGAAAATTTTTGCATCCTATGCATCCGATAACGGACTGATAACTAGAATATACTTAGAACTCATGAAAATTAGCAAGAAAAAAATCAAATAACCCCATTAAAAAGTGGGCAAAGGACTTGAACAGAAACTTTTCTATAGAAGACAGAAGAATGGCCACCAAGCATATGAAAAAATGCTCAACATCTCTAATCATCAGGGAAATGCAAATCAAAACCACAATGAGATATCACTTAACTCCAGTGTGAATGGCCTTTATCAAAAAACCTCTGAACAATAAATGCTGGCGTGGATGCGGAGAGAGAGGAACACTCCTACACTGCTGGTGGGACTGCAAACTAGTTCAACCTCTGTGGAAAGCAATATGGAGATACCTTAAAGCGATACAAGTGAATCTACCATTTGATCCAGCAATCCCATTGCTGGGCATCTACCCAAATGATCCAATGACACTCTACAAAAAAGACACCTGCACTCGAATGTTTATAGCAGCACAATTCATAATTGCAAGGCTGTGGAAACATCAAGTGCCCAGCAATCCAAGAATGGATTAATGAAATGTTATATATATATACCATGGAGTACTATTCAGCTCTAAGAAACAATGGTGACATAGCACATCTTATATTTTCCTGGTTAGAGGTGGAACCCATACTATTAAGTGAAGTTTCCCAAGAATGGAAAAACAAGCACCACATATACTCACCAGAAAATTGGTATTAACTGAACAGCACCTAAGTGGTCACATAGGTAGTACAGTAATAGGGTATTTGGCAGGTGGGGGGGGAGGGGGGCAGGTATATACATACATAATGAGTGAGATGTGCACCATCTGGGGGATGGTCATGATGGAGACTCAGACTTGTTGGGGGAGGGAGGGTAATGGGCATTTATTGAAACCTTAAAATCTGTACCCCCATAATATGCCAAAATAAAAAAAAAAAACTGCAATGAGATATCACTTAACTCCAGTGAGAATGATGGCCTTTATCAAAAAGTCCCCAAACAATAAGTGCTGGCGTGGATGTGGAGAGAGAGGAACACTCCTACACTGCTGGTGGGACTGCAAACTATTTCAACCTCTGTGGAAAGCAATATGGAGATACCTCAAAGTGATACAAGTAGATCTACCATTTGATCCAGCAATTCCAATACTGGGCATCTACCCAAAAGATCAAAAGTCACTTTATGAAAAAGACACCTGCACTCCAATATTTATAGCAGTGCAATTCACGATTGTAAAGCTGTGAAAACAACCCAAGTTCCCATCAATTCATGAGTGGATTAAAATATGTGGTACATGTATACCATGGAGTACTACTCAGCTTTAAGAAACAATGGTGATATAGCACCTCTTGTATATTCCTGGCTAGAGCTGGAACCCATTCTACTAAGTGAAGTATCCCAAGAATGGAAAAACAAGCACCACATGTACTCACCAGCAAATTGGTATTAACGGATCAACACCTAATTGGACATATAGGAGTAACATTTATCGGGTGTCAGGAGGGTGGGAGGGGGTAAGAGGGGATGGGTATATACAACCAAACAAGTAAGATATGCAACGTTTGGGGCATGGACACGCTTGAAGCTCTTACTCGAGGTGGGAGGGGGGCATGGCCAATATATGTAACCTTAACACTGTACCCCCATAACACGCTAAAATTAAAAAAAAAAACTTTGATGCATGCTACTTCATGAATAACCCTCAAAAACATGCTGAAAGAAGCCAAATGCAAAAGATCACATATTATATCACTCCGCTTATATGAAATGTTTATAAAAGGAAAATATATAGGCAGAAAATACATTAATGTTTGCCTGGGATTGAGAATAGGAATTGTAATTGTCAATAGGCATGAAAGATTTTAGGGGGTTAATGGAAATGTTCTAAAACTAGATTGTAGTGATGATTGTAAAAATCTGTAAATTTACTACTAATCATGATATTGCATGCTTTAAAGACTGAAAGATCTAAAATAAAATATTTTAAAATACACAAGTATAGTTGGAGAATTCAACACTCCTCTGTCAGTAATACATAGAACCAGTAGACAGAAAATCACTAAAGACATAGAAGAAGTAAGTGGAGCCATTAACCACTTCAATCTAATTGGCATTTTTAGTACAATCCACCTAGCAACATCACAATCCACATTCTTTTCAATTTCACATAGAACATTCACCAAGGGCCGGGCACAGTGGCTCATGCCTGTAATTCTAGCACTCTGGGAAGCCGAGGTCGGTGGATAGCTCGAGGTCAGGAGTTCGAAACCAGCCTGAGCAAGAGTGAGACCCCATCTCTACTATAAATAGAAAGAAATTAATTGGCCAACTAATATATATAGAAAAAACTAGCATGATGGTGCATGCCTGTAGTCCCAGCTACTCTGGAGGCTGAGGCAATAGGATTGCTTGAGCCCAGGAGTTTGAGGTTGCTGTGAGTTAGGCTGACGCCACAGCACTCACTCTAGCTTGGGCAACAAAGCGAGACTCTGTAGCAAAAAAAAATTAAAATAAAATAAAAAAATATATATAAAAACATTCACAAAGACAGACTATATGCTAGGTCATTAAATAAACCAACAAATTTAAAAGAATATAGATTTTACAGAAGCAGGCAGGCAGGCAACAGGACTCACCAATGACAATGGCTTGTATCAAGAAATCCAAAAACAACAAATGCTGGTGAGGATGTGGAGAGACAGGAACACTCCCACACTGCTGGTGGGACTGCAAATTAGTGCAACCTCTGTGGAAAAGAATATGGAGATACCTCAAACAGCTATATATAGAAATACCATTTGACCCAGCAATAGCATTGTTGGGCATCTACCCGAAAGAGCTTAAGACATTCTACTATAAAGACATCTGCACCCGAATGTTTATGGCAGCACAATTCACTATTGCAAGATCATGGAAACAACCCAAGTGTCCGTCAATTCACGAGTGGATAACTAAAATTTGGTATATGCTCACAATGGAATACTATTCAATTCTAAGAAATGACAGTGAATTAGCACCATTTATGCTATCCTTTATTAAGTTCAAATCTGTTATCCAAAGTGAGGTGACACAAGATCAAGAAAACGGGCTCCACATCTACTCGCCATCAAATTGGTACTGACTGATTAAAACTATGATGCTCAAATGGGGATAGTGCCCACTAGGGTTTGGGGGAAGGGGAGAAACACATCTAAGGGTTGTGGTGAGCATAGTGGGGGGGGGGAGAGGGAATACATCTAAACCTTCCAAGGGAAAGGCTAAGATATACAATGTAACCCAAAGGTCAAAAAAAGGGAAAAAACAAACAAACAAACAAACAAACAAACAAACTTTTATCGGGTGGTGGGCAAATGGGAGGGGGAATGAGGGGAAGAATTTATATTTACAAAAAGAAATTACAAAAAGAAATTACACTTACAAAATAGGTGCGATGAGGACATGCTTGATGTTTTGGTAAGGCGGGGCCATGGGTGTGGTGAGGAATGGCAGGGGCAATATATGTAACCCTAACAATATTTGTACCCCCATAATATGAAAAATAAAAATATTTAAAAAGCCTTATAAAAATATACAAGAAAAAAATAAAAGAATATAGATTATACAAAGTATATTTTCAGACAATAACTGAATTAAAATAGAAAATAAAAATTGAAATATAACAAGAAAACCTGTAGACACTTATAAATTAAACAACTCACTTCTAGGTAATTGATGGGCCCAAGAAGAAGAATCAGAATGAATTAGAAAATATATTCAACTTAGATGATAAATTTTATATCTATATTTTACCTTAATAAAAAATAAAATAGAGAACATTTCGAACTGTATGAAAATGAACATACAACATATTGAAAGTTGTGTGTGGTGCTAAAACAGAGCTTAGATGGAAATTTACAATATTAAAATGCTTATATTTCAAAAAAAGTTTTCAGGCTGAGGGGGGAGGACCACTCAAGGTCAGAATTCAAAACCAGCCTGAGCAAGAGCAAGACCCCGTTTCTACGATAAATAGAATGAAATTAATTGGCCAAATAAAAACATATAGATAACATTAGCCGGGCATGGTGGCTCATGCCTGTAATCCCAGCTACTCCGGAGGCTGAGGCAGAGGATTGCTTGAGCCCAGGAGTTTGAGGTTGCTGTGAGCTAGGCTGACACCATGGCACTCTAGCTGGGGCAACAGAGTGAGACTCTGTCTCATAAAAAAGTTTCAAATCAATAACCCAAGTTTGTACCTTAAGAATCTAGAAAAATATACCAGGTGTGGTGACTCACAGCTGTAATCCTAGCACTCTGGGAGGCTGGGGCAGGAGGATCGTTTGAGCCCAGGAGTTCGAGACCAGCCTGAGCAAGAGCAAGACCCTGTCTCTACTAAAAAAAAATAATAATAATAGAAAGAAATTAGCCAAGCAACTAAATACAGAAAAAATTAGCTGGGCATGGTGGTGCATGCCTGCAGTCCCAGCTACTCGGGAGGCTGAGACAGGAGGATTGCTTGAGCCTAGGAGTGTGAGGTTACTGTGAGCTAGGCTGATGCCATGGCAGTCTAGCTCAGGCAACAGAGTGAGACTCTGTCTCAAAAAAAAAAAAAAGAATATACAAAAATTACAGCAAAATAAGTCCAAATCAATCTGAAAAATGTAATAAAAGCAAAAATAAATAAAATCTAAAACCAAAAACATTACAGAAAATCAGTAAAAGCAAACACTGGCTTTCTGAAAAGATGAATAACATTGATAAATCTGACAACACTGACAAGGAGTAGGGGAAGAAGGTCCAAATCATAAAAATCATGAGTCAAAAAGAGCATATAACTACAGAGTCTGAAGACATAATAAGGATAATTACAAAATAGTTCTAATAACTCTATGGACATAAATTTAACAAATTAGGTGAAATGGACCAATTTCTCAAATACCACAAATCACCATAACTCACTGAAATTGAAATAGCCTGAATAGTTCTATAACTTCTGGAAAACAAAATCTCCAGGCTGAGGTGATTTCTCTTACTAAGTCTAGCAAATATTTAAAGAAGAAATCATTCCATTTTTGCCCAGGCTTTTCCAGAAAATAGAAGCAATGGTAACACTTTCTAAAAAAAATTTACAGTGCTAGCATTACCTTAACACTTAAACAAAACAAAGATATACTGATGTCTCTAATAATCAGTATTGCAAAAATCCTGAGCAATATAGTAGCCAATAAAATCCAGCTACATAATGTTACTACTGCTAACATCATGATTAATGGTGAAAGATTGAATGCTTTTCTCCTAAGATTGGAAACAAGGCAAGGGATATTCACTCTTATCATTCCTATTCATCATGATACTGGAATTCTTAGCCAGTGCAGTAAAGGAAGAAAAAATGAATAAAAACATATAAATTATAAAGGAAGAAATAAAGCCCATTCACAGTCAGCATGGCTGTCATTATAGAAGATTGTAAGGGATCCATAAAAAAATAACTAGAACTATTAAGTGATTTTAGAAAGGTAGCAAGATACAAAGTCAACATTCAAATTTAAATTACTCTTATATACAATATCAGTGTATTATTTGAAAACAAAATTATAAAATCAATACCCTTTACATACAATAATAGCACCAAAAAATAAATAGGTTTAAAGCTAACAAAATGGGTACATAATGTGTATGCTGAAAACTGCAAAATGCTGATGAACAAAATGAAACAACTAAATAAATGAAGAGACACATGTATTCATGGACTGGAATATTTTTTTTTTATTTCAGCATATTATGGGGGTACAAATTTTAAGGTTTTAAAACGTTCCCCTCCCCCACTCCCAAGTCTGAGCTTCCAGCGAGACCATCTTACTGATGGTGCACATTTCATTCATTACGTATGTATATACCCGCCCCCCTCCCACCTGCTCGACCCAATTACTGTAGTTCCTATGTGTCCATGGGTTCCAGCTCTAACCAGGAAAATATAAGATGTGCTATATCACCGTTGTTTCTTAGAGCTGAATAGTACTCCATGGTATGCATATACCACATTTTATTAATCCATTCTTGGATTGATGGGCACTTCGGCTGTTTCCACAGCCTTGCAATTATGAATTGTACTGCTATAAACATTCGGGTGCAGGTGTCTTTTTTGTAGAGTGTCATTGAGTCTTTTGGGTAAATGCCCAGTAATGGGATTGCTGGATCAAATGGTAGATCCACTTGTATCGCCTTAAGATATCTCCATATTGCTTTCCACAGACGTTGAACTAGTTTCTAGTCCAACCAGCGGTATAGGAGTGTTCCTCTCCGCATCCACGCCAAGAGTTATTGTTTGGAGACTTTTTGATAAAGGGCATTCTCACTGGAGTTAAGTGATATCACGTTGTGGTTTTGATTTGCATTTCCCTGATGATTAGAGATGTTGAGCATTTTTTCATATGTTTGTTGGCCATTCTTCTGTCTTCTTTAGAAAAGTTTCTGTTCCTGTCATTTGCCCATTTTTCAATAGGGTTATTTGATTTTTTTCTTGCTAATTTTGGTGAGTTCTAAGTAGATTCTAGTTATCAGCCCCTTATCAGATGCGTAGGATGCAAAAATTTTATCCCATTCTGTAGGTTGTCTGTTTACTTTCATGACTATTTCTTTGGCTGTGCAGAAGCTTTTCAGTTTGATCATGTCCCATTTATTTCTTTTTGTTGCTGCTGTGATTGCCTTTGGGGACTTCTTCACAAACTCTTTGCCTAGGTCAATGTCTAGGAGAGTGTTTCCAACATTTTCCTTTATAGTTCTAATAGTTTCATACCTTAGGTTTAAGTCTGTTATCCAGTGTGAGTCGATTTTTGTGAGAGGTGAAAGGTGTGGGTCCTGCCTCAGCCTTCTACAAGTGGCTACCCAGTTTTCCCAGCACCATTTATTGAAAAGGCATTCTTTTCCCCAGTGTATGTTTTTATCTGCTTTGTCAAAGATTAGATGGCTATATGAGGATGGTTTTATATGAGGATTCTCACATCTGTTCCACTGGTCAATATTCCTATTTTTGTGCCAATAACATATTGATTTAATTGCTACAGTTTTGTAGTATAGTTTGATATCTGGCATATTAATACCTCCCATTTTGTTTTTGTTGCCTAGGATTGCTCTTGATATTCGGGGTCTTCTCTGATTCCATACGAAGCATAAAATTATTTTTTCTATATCTGTGAAGAATGCTGATGGGATTTTAATATGTATTGCATTGAGTCTGTAGATCAGCTTGGATAGTATAGACATTTTAATGATGTTGAGTCTGCCGAACCATGAGCATGGTATGGATCTCCATCTCTTTACATCCTCTGCTATTTCCTTTTTCAGTGTTTCATGGTTCTCCTGCTAAGGGAATTGAGTGGGACTGCAAACTAGTTCAACCTCTGTGGAAAGCAATATGGAGATACCTTAAAGCGATACAAGTGAATCTACCATTTGATCCAGCAATCCCATTGCTGGGCATCTACCCAAATGATCCAGTGACACTCTACAAAAAAGACACCTGCACTCGAATGTTTATATTAACACAATTCATAATTGCAAGGCTGTGGAAACAGCCAAAGTGCCCATCAATCCAAGAATGGATTAATAAAATGTGGTATATG
This sequence comes from Microcebus murinus, assembly GCF_040939455.1. NCBI lineage: Eukaryota > Metazoa > Chordata > Mammalia > Primates > Cheirogaleidae > Microcebus > Microcebus murinus. The sequence continues at coordinate 78,702,752 of NC_134136.1, read as the reverse complement.
TATACCATGGAGTACTATTCAGCTCTAAGAAACAATGGTGATATAGCACATCTTATATTATCCTGGTTAGAGCTGGAACCCATACTACTAAGTGAATTATCCCAAGAATGGAAAAACAAGCACCAGATATATTCTCCAGCAAACTGGTATTAACTGAGTAGCACCTAAGTGGACACATAGGTACTACAGTAATAGGGTATTGGGCAGGTTGGAGGGGGGAGGGGGGCGGGTATATACATACATAATGAGTGAGATGTGCACCATCTGGGGGATGGTCATGATGGAGACTCAGACTTTTTGGGAGAGGGGGGAAATGGGCATTTATTGAAACCTTAAAATCTGTACCCCCATAATATGCCAAAATAAAAAAAGAAAAAAAAAACTAAATCGTCTGAAATTTGAACTGCCACGCCAGCCTTCTTTTGGCTTCCACTTGCCTGGAATAGTGATCTCCACTCTTTTACTTTTAGTCTGTATGCCCCCTTGCAGGTTAGATGTGATTCCTGAAGACAGCATATACTTGGCCTGTATTTTCTTATCCATTCAGCCAGCGTATGTCTCTTGAGTGGAGAGTTTAAGCCATTCACATTTATTGAGAGATCTAATAGGTAAGGTAAATTACTGTTCAGTCTGTTGGGTTGGGTGTTGTTGTTTTGATTTCTCACTTGAGCCATTGTATTATCTGGTCTTTATTCTTTGAATTTTGGTTGTTTTTATATTCATGAGCTTTATTATGGTGTTCCTTGCGTAACACTGATTTGAGTACTTCTTGTAGGGCTGGTCTTGTCTTGGTGAATTCTCTGAGAGTTTGCTTATCTGAGAATGTCTTAATTTCTCCTTCACATATGAAGCTTAATTTTGCAGGGTACAAGATTCTAGACTGGGCGTTATTTCGTTTTAAGAGAGTGAAAGTGAGTCCCCATTCCCTCCTTGCCTGTATTGTTTCAGTTGAGAAATCTGGAGTTATTCGTATCCGTTTTCCTTTATTCATGATTTCCTTCCTGCATCTCACTGCTTGTAGGAGGGTCTCTTTTGTTGATATTTTGGTCAGTCTGATGACTACATGGCGTGGTGTTTTCCTGTTTGCATTGTATCTCCCAGGAGTCCTTTTGGCCTCTTATATTTCTAATTCTAGGTTACTTGTTAGACCTGAGAAGTTTTCCTCAATTATTTCTTCAAAAAGCTTATCTAACCCTTGGGTTTTTTCTTCCTCCTTCTCCGGAATCCAGTGGACCCCCAGGTTATATTTCTTCGTATAATCCCATAATTCTTGTAAGCTTTGCTCGTGTCTCTTATTTTTCTGCTCTAGCTCTGTGATTAACTTATTTGATTTGAATGAGTTGTCTTCCAGCTCTGAGATTCTTTCATCTGTTTGGTCCACCCTATTTTTGAGGCTTTCCACTGTGTTTTGTATTTCTCTGAATACATTCCTTATATCGAGGATGTCTGATTGATTTTTCTTCAAGATGTGGATCTCCTTAGTGAATCTTTCTTCCAATTCTTGTATCTTCTTTGTAGTTTCTTTGTGTTGGTTATCCATTTTTTCTTGCATTTGATTGAGCTTTTTAAGTATCCAATTTTGGAATTCTTCTTCTGTCATTTTAGCATTTTGGGTTTGTTTAGGCACCATTTCTTGAGAGCTGGTGTATCTCCTAGGGGAAGTATTTTCGGCTTGAGTTTCTGTATTGCGTTGGGTCCTCCCCATCTGGGTCAATTGTTAGAGCTCAGTAGTCTACTTTTTGTAGTTTCTTCATCAACCACTGGGGGGTGCTCTTCCACCACACTTGGAAGGTTCCTCTGACAGGGGTCCAATTTTGAATTCTTCTTCTGTCATTTTAGTGTTTTGGGTTTGTTCAGGCTCCGTTTCTTGAGAGCTGGTTAATTGCCAGGGGGGAGTATTTTCGGCTCTCTTTTTAGTGTTGTGTTGGGTTCTTCCCATCCTGGGTCAATTGCTAGAGCTCAGTCGACTACTTTTTGTGATATCTTGATCAGGCACTAGGGGGAGCTCTTCCACCACACTTGGAAGATCCCCCTGACAGGGGTAGCTTTTAGGAAAAGTGGGTCTTCTTGTCTCACCCCGCCTCCAGGTGTGGAGCCTACCACTTTGGGCAAGAGAGAGGCAGGCTGAGGGGAGGCCATATCTCCCCAGTCTGCCTTGCACTTCTTGCACCCCAATGGCTGTGACTCCCCTTGGCTGCTAGGCTTCTCAGTAGAACTTTGATGGAGCCAGGCCTGACGAGCTAATCGCAGATTGTGTAGGGGCAGGATTTGCCAGGAGAGGCTCTAGTCTGGGCAGGGGAGGGGGGCTTTGCCGCTGCCGGCTGGGCTGTGGACCCCCTCAATGGTGATCGCTAGCCCACTCGTAGGGCACCAGTACTGGGGGCGACTGAATAGGATGCAGGCCGGGTTGGGGGCCTGGTTCAATAGGACACCCCGCAGGTTCCTCCTTGCCGCCGCCTGCCCGCCCACCTGTTCAGTCAGAGCCCTTGCTTTTACTGACCGGCCCTGGGCGGTTTTATTCACCAGGGCAGTTCCAGCTTAGAGCCCCCTCTTAGTCTCGCAGGTTACTGGAGGTGAGATCTCTAACCGCCTCCCCGGTTCTGCAGTGATCAGTTTCTCTCTGTCTTGGAGCCGTTCCAGCACGGGGCTCAGACCACGCCTCCGCCACTCACCCTAGACCTATATGCACTCTATACACACCCTCCAGCACCGTCTTCTCCTGCTGGGATTTCACACCAGTTTCAGACAGGTCTCTGGCTAGGTGGGTGTGGAAGTCAATGGGGAAGCAAGGAGTTCTCCTGTGGGTCTGATCCCACTTGACCTGCCCCAGCAGGCCGGTGCCCTCCCACACGCCCTGTTGTTTGCTCTGCACTCTCCAGAGAATGCGATCTTATTTCCTTGTCACCTTGTATCCTTTTAGGGGGGTCCCACACTGTACCTCTGCGGATTCTCAACGCTGTCCTTGTAGTGGGGAGATCCACTCGCGTGCAGGAGACTATGATCTATGCCTCCTTCTCTGGGAGCAGAAGTCCGGAGAGTTGCCTCTACTCCGCCCATCTTGAATCCCCCTGGAATACTTGATATAATTAAGATGTCAATTCTCCCCAAATTGATACACAGATTTAATGAAATACCAATTGAAATCCCAGAAGAATTTTTTGTAGATATAAACAAGCTTATTCTAAAATTAATTTGAAAAGGCAAAGTAAGTAGAATTGCTACAATAATTTTGAAAAAGAAGAAAAAAATGGAGGAATCACACTACCCAATTTTAGGACTTACTATAAAGCTACAGTAACCAAGACAACATAGTATTGGCAGAGGAATAAACACATAGATCAATGTAACAGAATCAAGACCCAGAAATAGACACATACAATTAGAGGCAACTGAGTTTTTACAAAGGTAAAAAGGCAACTCAATGGAGAAAGGATAGACTTTTCAACAAACATTATTTGAATTATTAGATAGCCATATGCAGAAAAAGAATCTCAATCTAAACCTTACATCTCATACAAAAATTAAGTTAAAATGGACCATACATCTAAATGTAAAACTGTTAGAGGAATACATAGGGAAAAAAAATCCACATCACCTTGGGCTTGGCCCCAAAAGCACAATCAAAAAAAAATCACTAAATCGGATTTCATCAAAATTGTTAAATGTTTGTTCTGCAAATGATACTGTTAAGAAAATGAGAGGAAAAACAGAAGTCTGGGAAACAATATTTGCAAGTCACATATCCAACAAAGAACTTATAGCCAGAATGTACAAAGAACTCCCAAAACTTAAAAAACAAACAACCCAATAAAAAAGTAAACAAAAGAATGAACAGACACTTGACTAAAGAGGATATCAATATTACAAATAAGTATATCAAAAACTGTTCACTGCATTTGAATGTTTATAGCAGCACAAGTCACAATTGCAAAGCTGTGGAAACAACCCAAGTGCCCATCAATACATGAGTGGATTAATAAATGTGGTATATGTATACCATGGAGTATTATTCAGCTCTAAGAAACAATGGTGGTATAGCACCTCTTGTATTTTCCTGGATAGAGCTAGAACCCATATGACTAAATGAAGTATCCCAAGAATGGAAAAACAAGCACCACATATTCTCACCAGAAAATTCGTATTAAATGATCAGCACCTAAGTGGACACATAGGAATTACATTTATCGGGTATTGGGAAGGTGAGAGTGGGGGGAGGGGACAGGTATATACATACATAACGAGTGAGATGTGCACCATATGGGGGATGGTTACGCTTGAAGCTCAGACTTGTGGGGGGAGGAGGAGCAAGTGCATTATATGCAACCTTAAAAATTGTACCCCATAATATGCTGAAATTTTTAAAAAATAAAAGCTGTTCACTATCATTAGCCATTAGATAATCTAAATTAAAACTGTGATAATTTACCACTACACACCTAAAACAATAGCTAAAATAAAAAATAATGACAATAGCCAGTAAAGATGTCAGACAACTGGAACTCTCATATGCTGCTGGTAAGAATGCATGATGGTACTATCACTCCGAAAAACAGTTTTGAAGTTATAAAGTTAAATATATCCTTACTAAATGAACCGGCAATCCCACGTCTGGCTATTTGTATCTGAATGTATATAACAGTGTTATTTATAATAGCCAAAACTGGAGATAACCAAAATATCTTTCAACAGGTAATGGATAAACTGTGGTGCACTCATACAATGAAATACTATTCAGCAATTAAAAAGAATAAGTCTTTATTTTTTTTTTTAATTTTAGAGACAGAGTCTTACTCTGTCACCTAGGCTGGAATGCAATGGCATGATCATAACTCACTGCAACCTCAAACACAAATGATCCTCCTGCCTCAGCCTCCCCAAACTGGTCTTGAACTCCTGGCCTCATGCAGTCTTCCCACCTCGGCCTCTAAAAGTTCTGGGATTACAGGAGTGAGCCTCTGCTCCCAGCCTAGAATAAGCTCTTGATACACTGAACTACTTGGATGTATCCCAAAGGCATTGTGTTAAGTAAAAGAAGACACTCACATAAGTTACATGCTGTATGATTCCATTTATATGACATTTACTGAGGGGATAAAACTATAGTGATAGATAACTGTTCAGTGGTTGCCAGGATCAAGCAGTAAGAGAAGGATGCAACAGACCTGTACACAAGGTTATTAAATAGGAATAGCAATGAAGATAATAGGAGTTAGTAATGAGGGAGATGGCTAAAAGGGTAAAGAAGACAAGGGATTTGAACAAAATGGTCTTTCTTTAGGGTTTGGTCATGGTGATAGCCAGGTGACAAGAAAATTAGAGCAGGGGTAAAAGGAACACTTATGGAAACCTAGAAGATTACCACTATAAACTCTTACCAGGCCAGTCTGGCAGTAGAAACAAAATAGCAGCAGCTAAACTGGCTACAATGGGGCCTTATAGACAAAATGATAAGTGGGCATCCTGGTCTCTGTTGCTCCAGAGAGTATACAGAAAAGGGAATCCTTCCATTGGGTATGGTCATGGCAATCACTCATATATTTGAAGAATTAGAGTGGACCAAGGAAGGCAGGGCTATTAATAGGGTCATTCCTGGGTGCCTCTTTTCCACTCTATCACCATAATGATCTGGTAAGTAGAGTCCTCATTATAATTCATCACCTCCTCACTCCTAATACACACTTGAATGGTGGTCCCAGGTGATGAAGTAAGATGTTTGAGGTCAAATAATCTGCACTCCAAAAGGAATTTTCCAGTTAGAAGACCTACTGGAATGGTTGGTGGAACTTTAAAGATACCCTTATGGACTCAATCCTGAGGAAGTCAAGGTGAAGAGGTGAGAATAAGGGAGAAATGGGTTGGTCATTTACAAAGGGACTCCACTCCCTAGGGAAAGTAGAAGAAATTTCTGGGCTCTGTTGATAATGCAGGGCCCATAAAGCAAGGAAAACTAGATAAATGCTTAAGTACTATATAAAGGTGAGAGAGGAATTGATGAGGATAAAGGATGTTCTAAGTTTTCTGACCCTTATTTGAAGAATCAGCTAGTTTCTTAAACTGTGGCTAATTCTGAGTACCAGCGCTCATTATAAATAAACATTTTTTATTGAGAGTAACTGTTTCAAAGTGTGTATTGTCAATCTTTCTCTGCTTGCAGACAAGCAGCTATGTTTTCTAAGTAAAGAGCTCTGACATTGAGTTTGTACTATGTACAAAAGCACTGGATATTAATTGGGTTGAAATTAGTGTTCACAGGCTTCAAATTCTAAATTAATCCTTTGCTTGGGAAGGTAATTCTTAAGCAAAGAATTAATAATGTTTAATTGAGAACACAACATTTCCATCTTTAATATTATTTAAGAAACTGTTTTTTGAAACTTTTTAAAAATATGTGTGCTTAACCTGGAAGGGTTCTATACATGGAAAGTAACAAAGTTATAAGCACTACCAGTTCGGCTTTGATTCATGAATACTAAAGTTATTGAAGTTGAATAATCTTGTGACAATTAAACTAAAGTGTTATTAGAAATAAGGTTGTGGGCCAGGCATGGTGGCTCACGCCTGCAACCTTAGCACTCTGGGAGGCTGAGGCTGGTCGATCATTTGAGCTCAGGAGTTTGAGACCAGCCTGAGCAAGAGCAAGATCCTGTCTCTACTAAAAAATAGAAAGAAATTAGCTGGACAACTAAAAATATATAGAAAAAAATTAGCTGGGTATGGTGGCACATGCTTGTAGTCCCAGCTTGTTGGGAGGCTGAGGCAGGAGAATTGCTTAAACCCAGGAGTTTGAGGTTGCTATGAGCTAAGCTGACACCATGGCACTCTAGCCTGGGCAACAAAGTGAGACTCTGTCTCAAAAAAAAAAAAAAAGAAAAGAAAAGAAATAAATTTGTCAAATTTTGTGTTTTGAGCATATATTTCTCTTTTAGAGAAAGATTTGATCTTACCAGGACAGGAGATAGCAGTATGTCAACAAGTTGTGCAATTTTTATATTTCAGGCATCAATTTTTCTTTTGAAGAAAGATATAACCTCGCTGGGCTAAAGCTCATAATTCTTCAATAGCAGATAAAAAAAGAATGATCCACAAGTAATAACATGCTCAGAGCTGAGATTTTGAATAGTAATAGTTCTTCTCCAGGGCTAGAATCCTGAAATTTTTCCTTTCATTTGAGCCAATTTTAAATCTTGATTAGAGGTTACTGCTTCTGTGCTGAGAAGAGGGCTATGCAGTTCCCATTTCTTTGGTAAAAGTCCTATATTCATAAAGATTTATATTTACACATTGACAACTGGAAAGGTTCCTACTAAAAACCTTTTGTTTAAACAAAACAAAAAAATATGACAAAAATCTTCCTAGGTGCCTAAAGCTTTAGGAGTTGGCTTCAATTCTTCAAAAGTGACTATATGTTTCAACCCTATGGCAAAAAAAATAATAATTGCTACATCTATCCTGAGTGCAAAATTGGAGATATAGTCATAGCGTATTTAGTTCCATAAAAAAATGTGGATATTTGCACCAAACCTGGAATGGTTTGGATTCTCTATAACTGTAATTTTCTAAATTTTACATTTGCTTTCATATGGAAAAAATACCAGCCTCAGTATACGCCAAATATATCTGAAAAATATTGGGAATTTGTGTCAGGCGTTACCTGGGTGTATTGAGAATGTGAGATTGTAACTGGAATGTGCTGTAATCCAATTGTACTTTTGTCTTTTGCAAATTGGTTTTCATAAAGCACAGTCAGTACTGGGAAAATTTCAGGAGCTTTTAGAAATTGAGCCACATGAGATGAGTGTGTAGCTTTTTAATTGTTATTATGTGGCATATTTTCACAACAATTCTTGGTAATGTGTTTTCTAGATTTTGTACTGGCTTGGATGGCTCTAAACTAGCACATGCAAGCCAACAAAGAAATCAAGGCCCTGTGAAAAATTGAAGTTCAGTGCTCAAACTTCCTATGACAAATAAATGACCAACAGCACCAGTGAAAGAAAACATGAAGAAAAAAAGGAAACAGGTTGCAGTAGTGAGGCTCAGAGGGAAATAGCCAAGACTCCGTTTTGGCACATGGGAATGAAAAGCTGGAGGAGGGTTTTAGTTAAAACATCGAAAGCCAGTGTTTGCTTAGCTGCTCTTTTTCATTAACTTCCATTATGTGTATAGGGACTCTATTTTGACACTGGGTGCCCTATGCCCTTATAATTCCCTGAGGCTCCACGGGCAGGAGGTTAAAATTTCTTTAGACAGCCAGTTCTGTGTAGATGGTGTAGTCATAAAGGATCATCTAAACTTGTATGCTTTGAATAATATTTTTTCAAGGGGAAAAAAAGAAATGGATATTGGTGGCTCGGCCACAACAGCATCGCTATGCGGTACAGCGCTGCCTGGGGGTGACATTAATGATGGCGCTAGGAGGGCGATTGACGAACCTTCTTTGACAACTTCCATGGAGTGGGACACGCAGGTAGTGAAGGGATCCTCTCTTCTAGGCTCCACAAAGCTAGAAGCGGAGGAGCCTGCTGCTGGCCCACAGCTGCCGCAGTGGCTGGAGCCTGAGAGGTGTTCCATTGCACCCAGTGCCACGCTGTGCTTGCCGACTCAGTGCACTTCGCCTGGGACTTGTCGCTGTCCCTTGGGGCCGTGGTCTTCTCCAGAGTCACAAATAACGTCCGTTTGGAAATGTGCTTCCTAGTTGGCATTGAAGATTCGCTCAAAGGGAGCACTTATAACCTTCTATTCTGTGGTCCTTGTGGGATTCCCATTTGTTTCCATCTATATTCTACCCATGCTGCCATGGCTGCCTTGAGAGGTCACATCTGCCTTTCCAGTGACAAAATTATGTGCTATCATTTAAAACAAAAGCCATAGTAAATGCATCTGAGATGGATATTCACAATATACCTCTACGAGAAAATACTGCAAAGCTAAAAGAGAAGATAATGTTAACGCATACTCGCTTAAGTTCACTAATGAAGATTCTGAAGGAAGTGACTCTTGACCAGCCCAAGCCAGAAAACTGATACAGAACCAAGGCTCAAGCATCAGGTTTCAGGCTTTATTGCCTTCAACAATTTGGTCTTTTCTTGAAAAAGATTGGCTTCAAGAATGGGGGAAAATGCAGTTTATTATGTTTGCCGCTAGACTGATTTTCCAAATGATTTGTGAATTGGTTTTTAAATTAGAAATTAAAGAGTCTTCTGTCCAGGTTTAATAGCTATTTGCTTTAAGAACTTATTTTAGCTTCTTATCAATTTCATAATACTTATCTCTGAACAAATCTTTGATTGCAAATTTAGGAATTAGGATGCAATGTTCCATGTGTCTTCTGATCTAAAGTTGCATGGTTTGTCTGAAAGTAGAGTTGGGTTTAATGTTGACTATTTATATTCCTCTATGGAGCAGCTGTTATTAATGCTGAAAAATAATTTTTTGCTTATGTGAAATAGAGATATCTGACACTCTATCGGTAATATTTAATAAATTGACTGGATAATATAAAAAAGAAATGGATATTTATGAAACCCACAACAGTATTATAGTTTAAACACATGGTTTAATATGACAATATGCAGCATAGTATATTTGAGTTAGTGGGAGGATATAAACAAACGAATATTAAAGATGGTAGCACTAATGAAAAAGGGAAAGGGAACCAATTCTTCAAGGTTCTCATATAGAAGTAGGCAAGAAAGGACTTAAAGTTAAACTGGAAACATCATGTGATTTATAGAGATGTGTATATGTCCAAGTTGACAAAGGATGGACTATGGAGGCTTTATAAAGTGTTGATTTGGTTATGCTGACTAGCTTTCTCATAATTTCCTTCCCTATATGTTTCCAGTTAAGGCTGTGCCACAAGAGACATTTTGTATGAGATTTGAAGAAGGGAAGCAGAGGAGCAGCTATATCATGAATATTGGGTTTTGTGCTCATAAGGTTGGGGAAAGGTCTCCATAGCCTATGCATATTGTTTATCTGCTGGATCAGCTCCTTGGTGTGGGGCAGCAACTAGACCAAAGTTGTTCCACTATCTCTTGGATCTTCTTTCAACTTCTCTGACTCCTTGTCCAGATGGATGTGTATCTATGTGACAAAGGACATCAGGTTCTTCTGCACGATACCCACATCATTAAAATTGGAGACAGTGAAAGTGAGACTGACATGTGTTCCAGTCAATGGCATGAGTTCTAGCTTGTCCTTGCTGCCTTCTTCCCACCTCTTGCCCTATAGAGTTCAAGCTTCAGCATTAGATATGAAGCCTTACATAGATCATCTTATAAGCTCCCATTACTATATAAAGGCAAATCCCCCTGTAATAAATTCATGTGTGTATGTGAAAAATAAATAAACTTGAAACCTCAACATGAACCCACACTCTTAAAAAGCTTTTACTCTGTCACTCAAATTATTCAAAATGCCTCTCCCTACCAACAGTAGTCATACAGAAAAATCTAATACACCCCAAAACCCCACATATTATACTTTTCTATATCAAATGAAATCAGAGTTCCTTGGGTGGTAGACAAAAAGCAAAATATGCCTAGAAACATCTTGCTATCATAAAGCAAGGAGGCTTTCACAAATGTTTGTGGGGCATTTAAAAAACAAACAAACAAGGGGAAAAAGGTTACAGGGGGAGGATCAAGATGGCGGACAAGAAACACCGCCAGACAAAGTGTCTCTGCAGAAAAGACAGATTCTAGCAGAAATTAGAAAAAAGAAGCAAGAAGACGAGCATACAGCGGACGAGGGCCGGAAGGAGGGGTACCTGAGACCCCAGGAGACTCCACGGGAAGAGGCTATGGAGGAGAACTGGAAGCTGAGACCACCGGAGCACCCCAGAGACCAGCAGGAAGGGTAGGTGGCTATGCCGTTTCCCCTCCCCTGTATCTGGGATGGCTGGTGGGCTCCCCAGTGGGTGGAGAGACCTGCGGACATCAGCCCAGAGACAGCTGCCGCGAGTTAGCGGTGAGCCTGTAGCGGATGCGGCACCAGGCTCCCAAATCACTCAGGGCACCTCTGTGTGCACAGACCCAAGCCACGCGGCAGGTGCCATATTGCCTCCTTGTCCCCTCCCCCGACCCTACCCACAGCTGCCCAAAGAGACAATATAGCCACCAGCCCAAGGCACCTCCAGGGAAAGGGACCTTCCCTTTTGGGACCCTACAGCTGACTAAGGGGAACTCAGACTGTGAGCTCCCTACCAGCCAGCCCTCCCAGGTGCTGCTCGCACGGTGATCCCAGGAGAACGGAGCAGACCCTGAGGCTGAGAGACATAGAACTAGCTTGGGCCCCCTGTGGGTGAATTGGGACCGGCACTCCTCTCCCTGGTGGGGAAACAGTTTGAACTCTGGGACCCAGAGGTCAGACCTGCAGACCAGATCGAGTGCACCGAGGTCTTGCATTGCCTGGGGCAGAGAAGGGAATATGTTAACAGCCTACTGAGGTGTGTGTGCCTTCAGGGGCAGATCAGCGTCCAAGAGGGCAACTCTCTTCCCAAAAGGAGACCGTAAGCCCAGTCCAGGTGGTGTTCCTGTGTAGGGAACCTCTCCGCCAGCGTCACAGTCCGAGAGGCCTGGTGGCGTCTGGTCTGGCCTGTTGGCAGAGGCCGAGGAGTAGCTGCGGTGTTGGGGAAGTTGGAAAGAAGCGAGGCCCGATCCAGACTGTGGGTCTCAGACAGCCCCACCCCCACACGCAGACTTTCTGGCTGAGCAGGGCCATTCCAGCCCTTCCCTGATAGCTTTTCCTGGAAGCAGAGAACAGAACTTTGACCCCTGCTAACGGCATTGGTGGTGCCTGAGGGCAGGCTTACACAACCCAGCTCTGCCCAGACTCACTCCTAGACCAGTCCTCACTGAGGAGGAGAAAAGGACACACCTGGAAGTCTCAGGGGCGCACTGACCACTTGAGGCACTAGAGTGCCTCCCTACAGGAACAAGAGCTGATAACAGGACACAAAAACCACAGTGTAGCCTGTTCCTCCAAGCAAGCGCCACCTACTGACAGGGAGGGCATCCTGCACAGCATTTTCACGGCACCTACTGACTCATTATACAGGGAGTGGTCGAATCTCACCCACAGACACCACCTACCGGCTCAGAAACTAATCAAGGCGTGTGAATACCCAAACAAAACCCTAAAAAAAGAAACAATAACTGATTGACACGGGAAGAAATCAGCGAAGGAACTCAGGAAATATGAAGAACCAAATGGAAAACACACTCGCAAAGAGGAGCAACAGCCCCCTAGAAATGGACACCAACCAAAATCAGGCAACAAAAATGACAGAAGAGGAATTTCGAATGTGGATCATAAGAACACTCACCGACCTGCAACAACAACTCAATAACCAACACAAGAAACCACAAAAAGCCTCCAGACCTAGAACAAAAGTTGACTAAAGAAATAGACACAATGAAGAAAAGTTTAACCCAACTCCTGTAAATAAAGAATCAAGTCAGGGAACTACAAAATACACTGGAAGTCTCAATAACAGGGTGGATCAAACAGAAGAAAGAATCTCAGAGAATGAAGATAACACCCTCCAACTAAATAAAACCGTCAAAGAGATAGAGCAGAGAAACAATAGAAAAGAGCAAAGCCTACGAGAAATGTGGGATTATGTGAAGAAACCTAATGTGAGGGTATAGGTTTACCAGAAGGGGAAAAAGACAACACTCAAGGGTTGGACAAACTATTTGAAGATATAATAGAGGAAAATTTCCCAGGCCTTGCTCAAAATCTTGATATACAAGTTCAAGAAGTTCAGAGGACCCCTGGGAGATTCAATAAAAACAGGATGACGTCACAACATGCACTCATCAGACTGACCAAAATATCAACTAAAGAGGCCCTTCTAAGAGCTGTAAGAAGAAAGAAGCAAGCAACATACAAGGGAAAGCCAATTCGAATAACATCAGACTTCTCTAATGAGACTTTATAAGCAAGGAGAGACGGGGGCACCATTCTCACTCTTATGAAACAAAACAATGCCCAGCCTAGAATCTCATTCCCAGCAAAACTAAGCTTTATATATGAAGGAGAAATAAAGACATTCTCAGACAAGCAAAGTCTCAGAGAATTCACCAAGACAAGACGAACCCTACAAGAAGTACTCAAAAGAGTGTTCCACACAGAACACCATAATAAAAACTCACGAATATAAAAACAAGCAAAACCCAAAGATTAAAGGCCAGATAATACAATGGCTCAAGAGAGAAATCAAAGCAACAACATCCAACCCAACAGAATGAACAATAATCTACATTACCTATCAGTACTCTCAATAAATGTGAATGGCTTAAACTCTCCACTCAAGAGACATACTCTGGCTGAATGGATAAGAAAATACAGGTCAAGTATATGCTGTCTTCAGGAAACACATCTAACCTGCAAGGATGTATATGGACTGAAAGTAAAACGGAGGAGATCAGAATTCCTGGCAAGTGGAAGCCAAAAGAAGGCCAGCGTGGCAGTTCTAATTTCAACCAATTTAGTTTTTAAACCAACAAAAGTAGTGAAAGACAGAGAGGGTCATTATATAATAGTGAAGGGCACACTACAACTAGAAGAAATAACAATTTTAAATATATATGCACCAAACTTAGGTGCACCCAGTTTCACAAAGAAAACTTTGCTGGATCTAAGCAAATGGATTAATAGCAACTCCATAATCACCGGAGATATCAACACCCCACTGATGGCAAAAGACAGATCATCCAAAAAGAAAATTAATAAAGAAATAATGGACTTAAACAAAACTCTGGAACAATTGGGAATGACTGACATTTACAGGACATTCTACCCAAAATCCACTGAATATACATTTTTCTCATCAGCTCAGGGGACATTCTCTAAGATTGACCATATCTTAGGACACAAAGTAAATCTCAAGAAATTTAAAAAAATAGAAATCATACCATGTACCTTCTCAGATCACAGTGAAATGAAAGTAGAAATCAACCCTAACAGAAACTCACATTTCTACACAAAAACGTGGAAATTAAACAACCTCCTACCAAATGATTACTTCATAAATGAAGAAATCAAGATGGAAATTAAAAAATTCTATGAAGAACATGACAATGGAGAGAAAAGTTATCAAATCCCCTGGACCCAGCTAAAGTAGTTCTGAGAGGAAAGTTGATCTCCATAAATGCCTATAACCAAAAGACAAAGAGATCACAAATAGATAATCTAATGAAATGACTCAAAGAGCTGGAAAAAGAAGAACAGACCAACCCCAAGCCCAGCAGAAGAAGTGAAATCCACAAGATCAAACCAGAACTAAACGACAATGAAAACAGGGGTGCTATTCAGTAGAATAATAAAACAAAAAGTTAGTTCTTTGAAAAAATAAACAAAATTGACACACCATTGGCTAAGCTAACGAAAAGCAGAAGAGAGAAATCTCTAATAAGCTCCATCAGGAACAATAAAGGAGATATCACAACTTGTCCCAAAGAGATAGAAGATATAATTAATGAATACTACAAAAATCTTTATGCACACAAACTGCAAAATGTGGAGGAATTGGACAAATTTCTAGAAACACACAGCCACCCTAGGCCCAACCAGGAGGAAATAGATTCCCTGAACAGACCAATCTCAAGAGCTGAAATAGAAACAGCAATTAAAAATCTCCCTAGAAAGAAAAGTCCTGGTCGAGATGGTTTCACACCTGAATTTTACTACAATTACAAAGAAGAAATAGTACCTATCTTGCAGAAACTATTATACAACATCAAGAAGAATGGAAACTTCCACAACACCTTTTATGAAGAGAATATTACTCTGATATCAAAACCAGGAAAGGATGCAACAAATAAAGAAAACTACAGACGAATTTCCCTAATGAATATAGATGCAAAAATTTTCAACAAAATCTTAGCTAACTGAATCCAGATGCTTATCAAAAAAATAATCCATCATGACCAAGTGGGCTTCATCCCAGGGATGCAGGGATGCTTCAACATACATAAATCTATAAATGCAATTCACCAAATAAACAGAAGCAACAACAAATACCACATGATTCTTTCAATAGATGCAGAAAAACCTTTTAACAAAATTCAACACCCTTTCATGATACGAACACTTAAGAAAATAGGCATAGAAGGGACATACCTAAAAATGATACAAGCCATATATGACAGACCCATAGCCAACATCATACTGAATGGGGAAAAATTGAAAACATTCCCACTTAGAACTGGAACCAGACAAGGCTGCCCACTATCTCCACTTCTGTTCAACATAATGCTAGAAGTCCTGGCTACAGCAATCAGACAGGAATGGAATTTAAGGTATCCAAATAGGGGCAGAAGAGATCAAACTTTCACTGTTTGCTGATGATATGATATTATATCTAGAAAAACCCAAAGATTCAACAAGAAACTCCTGGAACTGATCAATGAATTTAGTAAAGTCTCAGGATATAAAATCAATACACAGAAATCAGAAGCATTCATATATGCCAACAACAACCAAATTGAGAACCAAATCAAAGACTCAATTCCCTTCACAATAGCAACAAAAAAATTAAAGTACCTAGGAATATACTTAACCAAGGAGGTTAAAGACCGCTACAGGGAGAACTATGAAACACTGAGGAAGGAAATAGCAGAGGATGTAAACAAATCGAAATCCATACCATGCTCGTGGATTGGCAGACTCAACATCATTACAATGTCTATACTACCCAAACTGATCTACAGATTCAATGCAATACCTATTAAAATCCCATCAGCATTCTTCACAGATATAGAAAAAATAACTTTACACTTCGTATGGAACCAAAGAAGACCCCGAATATCAAGAGCAATTCTAGGCAACAAAAACAAAATGGAAGGCATTAATATGCCAGATATCAAACTATACTATAAAGCTCTAGCAATTAAATCAATATCGCATTGGCTCAAAAATAGCAATATTAACAAGTGGAACAGATGTGAGAATCCTGATATAAAACCATCCTCATATAGCCATCTAATCTTTCACAAAGCAGACAAAAACACACGCTGGGGAAAAGAATCCCTTTTCAATAAATGGTGCTGGGGAAACTGGATAGCCACCTGTAGTAAGCTAAAACAGGACCCACACCTTTCACCTCTCACAAAAATAAACTCACGCTGGATAACAGTCTTAAAGCTAAGGTATGAAACTATTAGAATTCTAGAGGAAAATGTTGGAAACACTCTCCTAGACATCGGCCTAGGCAAAGAGTTTATAAAGAAGTCCCCAAAGGCAATCACAGCAGCAACAAAAATAAATAAATGGGACATGATCAAACTACAAAGCTTCTGCACAGCCAAAGAAATAGTCATGAAAATAAACAGACAACCTACAGAATGGGAGAAAATTTTTGCATCCTACGTATCTGATAAAGAACTGATAACTAGAATCTATGTAGATCTCATGAAAATCAGCAAGAAACAATCAAATAACCCTATTAAAAAGTGGGCAAAGGACTTGAACAGAAACTTTTCTAAAGATGACAGAAGAATGGCCAAGAAACATATGAAAAAATGCTCAACATCTCTAATCATCAGAGAAATGCAAATCAAAACCACAATGAGATATCACTTAACCCCAGTGAGAATGGCCTTTATCAAAAAGTCTCCAAGCAATAAATGCTGGCGTGGATGCGGAGAGAGAGGAACACTCCTACACTGCTGGTGGGACTGCAAACTAGTTCAACCTCTATGGAAAGCAATATTGTGATACCTTAAAGCGATACAAGTGAATCTACCATTTGATCCAGCAATCCCATTACTGGGCATCTACCCAAAAGATCCAATGACACTCTACAAAAAAAGACACCTGCACTCGAATGTTTATAGCAGCACAATTAATAATTGCAAGTTTGTGGAAACAGCCCAAGTGTCCATCAATGCAAGAATGGATTAATAAAATGTGGTATATGTATACCATGGAGTACTATTCAGCTCTAAGAAACAATGGTGATATAGCACATCTTATATTTTCCTGGTTAGAGCTGGAACCCATACTATTAAGTGAAGTTTCCCAAGAATGGAAAACAAGCACCACATATACTCACCAGCAAATTGGTATTCACTGAGCAGCACCTAAGTGGACACATAGGTATTACAGTAATAGAGTATTGGGCAGGTGGGTGGGGGAAGGGGGCGGGTATATACATATATAATGAGTGAGATGTGCACCATCTGGGGGATGGTCATGCTGGAGACTCAGACTTGTGAGGGGAGGGGGGAAAGGGCATTTATTGAAACCTTAATATCTGTACCCCCATAGTATGCCTAAATAAATAAATAAATAAAGTAAACAAAGACAAATTTAAAACCCACATATTGTTTGACCCAACAATTCTAGTTATAGTAATTTATGTCAAATATTCACTCAAACATGTTCAAAAGGCAAAGAAATTCACTGTAGTAATGTTTGCAGTAGAAAATGTTGGATACAATCTAAATATACATCAAGAGGGGACTGGTTAAATAAATTGTGGTATATTCATACAAAAGAATAATACAAGCCTTCAGGAAAAAAGTAAGAGTTCTATGTGCCTTCAAATGGAAAATAAAGATACACTGTTAAAGAAAAAAGCAAAAGACACATCAGTTTGTATACAATGCTACCATTTCTGTGAAAGTAAATGGTATATAAGCTTGAATATGCCTATAATACCTCTGAAAGAATGCAAGAAATTGGAAACAGTAATTGCCTCTAAGGAAAGGAACTGTGTAGAAACCCTTTTTTGCTGTTTGACATTTTTGTTACCATGTGCATGTAATATTTTTCAAAAATAAAATATGACTTTTTAATATATCAGAGATTCTAGTTTAGATATATCTTCCAATAATCAAGTAGTAACAACTTGAAGGTTAAAATAAATGATTATAGCCAACAGAAACATGAAATCTACAAAAAAAAATCATTGAGTCCATGATATTAGCTAAGGCACTACACTCCTTTGGAGATGCGTATTCATTGATGTGACCACAATCCAGGTAGGTGCTAGAGCACAGTTTGTGCAGTCACAATTCTATGCTTACATTATATTTAGGTGTTTTTTAATATAGTTAAGTATCAACCCACAGGCACCTTCGACACAATCCCAAACCCTGCTAAATGATAGTGAAGGAACAAAATCATATGAATCCATGGAAGCAAATAGAGTGGGAGAGAAAACAATAGTAAACAGGATAATTCAGCAAATTTAGGGGAGCTAAAAAGGAGATATATGAACATGTTGACCTCATTTACTTGGGTTGCCAAATGTTTTTCCTGGGTGCATTCTCAAAATCTTGGTTTAATAAACCTCCATTGATTGAGGGTTTTTCCTCAGTCATTTATGTGGATTGACAAATGACAATCACAAAGAGGAACCTCTGAGAAGAGTTTGGTTTTCTTAACCTGTAGCAACTTTCCAATTGGTGCTGTTAGTAGCAAACTAGAGCTCCTTACAATTTTGACTGATTGGGCAATTTGCTGAAGTTCAGGCTGCTCTCTCCAGAGATCCACAATCTCCCAACTTTTCAGTTGAGATCTGAGCTTTACTCAGCCACTGAACTCGTTTAGGGGAGTTCTGCTTGCTTCTGATAAGGAAGGTGAGTTACCTGCTTCCATAATGATGGAGAGGAGGCTTAGCTTGGGCACTATCTCCAGGTAAGAAGGGAGTCTGGGGGTTCATTTTAAAATTTGGTAGCTGAGAGTTAAGGTTCATTGTCACCTAGCTATAACTTCTCTTTATGATCCTTATGCTTTGAGATCTCAACATTATATTAATTGTGTGATCACTCTTTTCTGTTCTTCATTTTTTTCTTTTTTTATTAGTTCATATTATGGGGGTACAAATATTGTTAGGGTTACATATCTTGCCCCTGCCTCCCTCTCCCACCCTGCTATGCCAGAGCTTCAAGCATGCCTGGCCTCGAAGTGGTGCGCACCGCACCCACCATGTAAGTACATACCCTTCCCCTCCTCCCCGCTTCCACCTGTCCACCTCCCAATAACACATTTTTTTAGACATTTTGGTTACAGTGTATATCTATGCTTCTCCCTAAAAAGGGATAGAGGTAATCCCTTCCCCCACCACAATGCTCACAACATCCTTAAGATGTGGGTCTCCACCCCCAAATTCCTGTTGAACACTACCATTTTTTGAGCACCATAGTTTTAGTCTGTCAGTACCAATTTGATGGCGATTTAGATGTGTAGCCCATTTTCCAGATTTTGTGTTGTCTTGCTTTGCATTATGGGCTTAAGCTTCATCCAGGATAGCATAAACGGTGATAGCTCACTGTCGTTTCTTAGGATTGAGTAATATTCCATTCTGAGCATATACCACATTTTCGTTATCCACTCATAAATTGACGGGCACTTAGGTAGTTTCCATGACTGTGCAATCGTGAACTGTGCTGCCATAAACATTCAGGTGCAGGTGTCTTTAAGATAGAGTGACTTATGTTCTTTTGGGTAGATGCCCAACAATGCTATTGCTGGGTCGAATGGTATTTCTATTTCTAGCTGTTTCAGGTATCTCCAAATTCTTTTCCACAAAGGTTGCACTAATTTGCAGTCCCACCAGCAGTGTAAGAATGTTCCTGTCTCTCCACATCCTCGCCAGGCTTTGTTGTTTCTTGATGCAGGCCATTCTCACTAGGGTTAGGTGGTATCTCATTGTGGTTTTGATTTGCATTTCTCTAATGATTAGAGATGTTGAACACTCTTTTATATGTTTGCAGGCCATTATTCTGTCTTCTTTGGAGAAGTTTCTGTTCATTTCCATTGCCCATTGCTTTATGGGGTTGTTTGATTTTTTTCTTGTTTATTCTTTTAAGTTCTAGATAGATTCTTGTTATTAGACCTTTATCTGAAGTGTAAAGAGCGAATATTTTCTCCCACTCTGTGGGTTGTGGCAGTGCAGAAACTTTTCAATTTGGTCAGATCCCATTTGTTTATTTTTCATGTGACAATGATTGTCTTGGGGGTCTTCCTCATAAATTCTTTCCCTAGACCAATATCTGATAGGGTTTTCCCAACATCTTTTTCTAGGATTCCTAAAGTTTCATGCCTTAGGTTTAGGTCTGTTATCCATATTGAGTGAATTTTTGTGAGAGGTGAGAGGGTGGGATCCTGACTCGCTCTTCTACATGTTGCTAAACAGTTTTCCCAGCACCATTTATTGAAGAGAGAATCTTTTCCCCATAGTATATTTTTGTCTGCTTTATCAAAGATTAGTTTACCGTATACCAATGGTTTGATCTCTGGAATCTCAGATCTATTCCAGATATTGATGCTTCTGTTCTTGTGCCAGTACCAGGTTGATTTAACTATTATTGCTTTATAGTACAGCTTGAAGTCAGGAAGAGTGATGCCTCCCAGTTGTTCTTTTTACTTAAGATTGCTTTGGCTACATAGTTTTCTCTGGTTCCATACAAAGGGAAGAATTATTTTTTTTAGATATGTCAAGAATGCTGGTGGTATTTTGATGGGGATTGCATTGATTCTGTAGATCACTTTAGGTAATATTGACATTTTCACTATATTGATTCTACCAAGCCATAAACATGGCAGATTTTTCCATCTGTTGAAATCATCTGTGATTTCTTTTTTTAGAGTTTCATAGTTCTCCTTGTATAAATTTTTTGTATCTCTCGTTAAGTATACTCCTAGGTATTTCATTTTCTTTGGGGCTATAGTAAAGGGTATTGAATTTTTTATTTCAGTTTCTGCTTGATCGTTCTTGGCATATATGAATGCTTCTGATTTGAGTATATTGATTTTATACCCTGAAACTTTACCAAATTCATTTATCAAATCTAGGAGACTCTTGGATGAGTCCATGGGGTTTTCTAGATATAATATCATGTCATCGGTGAAGAGTGAGAGTTTGCTCTCATCTGCCCCAACTTGGATGCCCTTAATATTCCTCTCTTACCTGATTGCTATAGCTAGGACTTTGAACACTATGTTGAATAGGAGGGGAGAAAGTGGGCGTCCTTGTCTAGTTCCAATTTGAAGAGGGAATGATTTAAATTTTTCCACATTTAGAATGATATTAGCTGTTGGTTTGTCATAAATGGATTTGATAAATTTAAGGTATGAGCCTTCTATGCCAATTGTGTTAAGAGTTTTTATCATAAAGTTATGTTAGACTTTGTCAAATGGTTTTTCTGCATCTATTGACAGAATAATATGGTCTTTGTTCTTGACTTTATTTATAAGGTGAATTGCATTTATAGACTTGCATATGTTGAACCTGCCTTACATGCTACGAATAAATCCCACTTGATCATGGTGAATTTTTTTTTTGATGTGATACTGAATTCTATTTGCTAAAATAGAATTTTGTTTAGGATTTTTTAATTTGTATTCATGAGGGATATTGGTCTGTAATTTTCTTGTCTTGTTGTATCCTTTCCTGGCTTTGGTATCAAGGTGATATTGGCTTCATAGAATGAGTTAGGAAGAATACCATGCTACTCAATGGTGTGGAGTAGTTTCTGTAGTATAGGTATGAGTTCATCTTGGAATGTTTAGTAGACCTCTGGAGTGTAGCCATCTGGCCTGGGATTTCTGTTTGGGGAGGTTTTTAAATTACTGCTTCAATTTCTGAGCTTGTGATTGGTCTGTTCAAGAAATCAATTTCCTCCTGGGAGAACATAGGGAGGTTGTGTGAGTCCAGGAATCTGTCCATTTCGTCTTCATTCTGTAGATTTTGGGCATATAGATTTCTATAGTTGTCAAACATAATGTTTTGTATTTCTGTGGAGTCTGTTGTGATCTCTCCTTTTTCATTTCTTATTGAGGTTATTAGAGTCCTTTCCCTTTGAGTTCTTGTCAGCCTAGTCAGAGGATTGTCAATTTTGTTGATCTTTTCTAAAACCCAGCTTCTGGTTTTGTTGATCTTCAATATAATTCTCTTATTCTCCATTTCATTTAGTTGAGCTTTGATCTTAGATATTTCTTTTCTTCTGCTAGGATTGAAATTGGTTTGCTCTTCTTTTTCCAATTCCTTGAGTCTATGCATTAGGTTGTCGTTGTCTAATCTTTCTGTTTTTTGGATGTGAGGGTTTATTGCTATTAGTTTTCTTCTCAGGTATGTTTTTGCTGTATCCTATAGGTTTTGGTAAGATGTGGCTACATTTTCATTTTGTTTAAAGAAATTCTTGATTTCCCTCTGAATTTCTTCCTTGACCCAATAGTTATGCAACAGTAGATTGTTTGGTTTCCATTATTTAGTGATGTGGTGTGCATTTCTGTTAGAATTGAACTCTAATTTTATACCACTATGGTTAGAGAAGACAAAAGGTATTATTTTTATTTTCTTGAATTTTCTGAGATCTGCTTTGCATCCTAGTATGTGATCAATTTTGGAGAAGGATCCATGGGCTGCTTAGAAGAATGTAAATTCAACTTTAAATGGGTGAAATGTCCTGTAAGATCTGTCAGACCTTTTTGTTCAATAGCTTTTTTTAGGTCCCTTATTTCTTTACTTAATTTCTTTTTTTTTTAATTTTTTCAGCCTGCTGTTTCTGAAGTCTTTACTTAATTTCTGTTTGGAGGATATATCCAGTTCATTTAGTGGTGTATTGAAGTCCCCTGCTACAATGACAGCATTGTTAAAGTGATATTAGGCTCATACAAGGTTTGCTTTATGTAATTGGGTGCTCCTGCATTGGGAGCATAAATATTGAGAATTGTTAGATCTTCTTGTTGGATCTTCCCTTTCACCATTATGAAGTGGACTTCTTTATTTTTTTTTTACTTTTGCTAATTTAAATCTAATGTTGTCTGTGAATAATATAGCAACCACTGCTTTCTTTTGACTTCCATTTGCCTGGATGATAGTTTTCCATCCCCTGATCTTCAGCCAGGTGACATCTTTATGGTTTAGGTGCGTTACCTGTAGACAGCAAATACTAGGCTTGTGGAATTTTATCCACTATGCCAGTCTATGTCTCTTCAGAGGACAGTTTAAACCATTTACATTTATTGAGAGGATTGAAATTGGAGGAATATTTCCGTTCATATTGATGGGTGAAGTCCTGTTGCTTTGTCTTAGTCCTTGAGCCATCATGAAGTTCAAGATCTAGACTTTAATTCTTTGAGAATTTTATTTTTAGGAGTGTCTATTGCCCTGTTCACCGTGGAAGGCAGGTCTGAGAATTTCCTGTAGTGCTGGTCTGGTCTTTCCATATTCCTTCAGTGATTGCTTGTCTGAGAAGGATTTTATCTCTCCCTCATATATGAAACCTAATTTTTCCAGATAAAGAATTCTAGGTTGAGCTATATTCTGTTTTAGGAGATTAAGGATAGTCACCCACTCACTCCTGGCTTGTAAGGTTTCAGATAAGAAGTCTCTGGTTAGTCTGATAGGCTTTCCTTTATAGGGTATTTGCTGTTTATGCCTTGCTGTACAGAGGATTGCTTCTTTCACATTTACTTTGATCAGCTTAATAACCACATGATGAGGTAATTGCCTATTCGCATTGTGTCTCCCAGGAGTTCTGTGCACTTCTTGAATTTGGATATCCAGATTTCTAGATAGGCCCGACATATTTTCCTCCAGTAGCTGTAAAATAAGTTTTCCCACCCTTGTGAATATTCCTCTTCCCCCTTCTGGAATCCCAATCAATCTGAGATTCGATTTTTTTACATAATCCCATACTTCCTGTAAGCTTTGGTCTTGTCTCTTGTTTCTGTGCACCCTTTCTTCCTCTGATTTGTTTAACATGTAGGTATAATCTTCAAACTCTGAGATTCTTTCCTCAGCATGATCTATCCTGTTTTTGAGGCTTTCCGCTGTATTATGGAGTTCCTTGAATGTTTCCTTCATTGCCAGAATTTCTGCTTAGTTTCTCTGAATTACTTCTATATCATTAGAGAATTTTTCATTCATTTCCTAGATTGTTCTTGTGTTTTCTCTATGTTGGGATTCTATTTTCTCTTTGATTCCATTGATCTTTCTAACAATCCATATTCAGAATTCTTCCTCTGTTAGTTTAATCATATCATGTAAGTTGCTGTCACTTGGTGGAGAATGAGTGTTTTCTTTTGGAGATGACTTTTCTCTCTGATTTTTCATGATTCCGGATGTTTTTCGCTGGTCCTTCCAAATCTGTATACTTTGTTGAGGACCAGAGTTGCTGGAAGTCGATTATGACTGTGTTCTTGGGTTCCAAAGGAATGATCCTTGGAAGAGCTAGGGAGGATGTGTTCTGGTCCTGTATCGTCTAAGAAGACTTTGGGCCTGTTTGGTTATCTTTGACCTGATGTCTTCACCTTCTGTCCACAGAGTTTAGTGGGTTTGGGTCCCTTGCTTAAACATCCAATGGATCGTTCACACTAGTGAGATGGAGACCAGTTTCCACCTCTAGGTTGAAGCGGGACACACTGTGTTAAACACTGAGTTTACTCTTTCTTTTGTTCTCTATGGTGTGTGGGAAGGAGTCAGTTATCAATGTATCCCAAGATCTTTGTATTGTGCTCTAAGCCTCCAAATAGGATACACTGGTATCTCAGTGTTAATCGAATGTCTTGCCTCTCCCAATGGTTCCACGCGTCCTCAGGAATAGCAGCCTCCTTTGCTTTTCCACCTTGCTAATACAGGCTCTGCTCTCTGGATATAGAACGCCAACAGCTGAGTGCAGCAAGAAACCACCCAAGTTCAAACTTGTGAGAATGCCACTGAACAAAGCACCGCTCTCAACTTTCCACCCTTATAAATTCAGCTTCCAAGGCCACCTGCCAGGTTAGGGCAGAGAGGAAGACTGAGTTCACTATGAGGGCAGCCCTCTGGTGTGTTTCCATGCCAAGGAGTGGTGCAGCGGAGCTGGGAAGCAGCTGCTGGATTCAGACCCTCTCCCAC
Source organism: Microcebus murinus (assembly GCF_040939455.1). Classification (NCBI taxonomy): domain Eukaryota; kingdom Metazoa; phylum Chordata; class Mammalia; order Primates; family Cheirogaleidae; genus Microcebus; species Microcebus murinus. The sequence continues at coordinate 78,677,893 of NC_134136.1, read as the reverse complement.
TCACTACTGCTTCAGCAGAGTGCTGGGAGCTCAACAAGTTGACTTCTCCAGAATCCCAAACAGTTTAGGGTAGAGGAGGTGCCAGAGAAATGTTTCCAGCATGGTCCCCTGCAGCATCTCCAAGCTTGATGGCAATGTGTCAGTGCTAGGAAATGGCTGCAGGGTTTGGACCCTTTCCCCTACTGGTACTGCTTCAGTGGTGCTCTGGCGGTTCAAAAAGATGCCTTCTCCAGCAGCTTGAACAGTTTGTCTGGTTTAGGGTAGTCAGGATGCCTGGAAAATTCCTCCAGCGCAGCCCTCCATGGCTTCTCCAAGCCACGGGGCAGGGCACCGGTGCTGGGAAGCGGCTGCAGAGCTCGGACTTTCTCCCCACCTACTACCACTTTAGTGGCATTCTGGGAGCTTTAGAAGCTGCTCTCTCCAGAAGCACGAACAGTTCAGCTGGTTTGGAGTAGTGGAGATGCCCAGAAAATGCCTCCCGCACAGCTCTGCACAGCGTCTCTAAGCTGTGGGGTTGGGCAGCATGGCTCGGAAGCAGGTGATGGGTTCAGACCCTTCCTGCACTCCCCACTGCTTCAGCAGGGCGCTGTGTAGAATTCAAAATGCTGCCTACTCCAGACTTCCCTCCAAACCACTCATCTGCCCACGTTGCCATCTCCCATCAACTGTAGGCAATTCCCTGCTTGTGTGGGAGTGGGGATCAGTGGGGAAAGGATTGTCTCCCTGTGTGGGGGAGAAGAAATGCCTCCTCCTACCAGCCCATGCTGCAGCAGACACTCGAATGCACTCCCTCCCCACAATACTTCCGACTCCCTGAGTTTTGTGGAAGAGTTTCAGTTCACCTTTGATTCTTGTCCATGATTTCCGTATCCCAGTGTCTCTTTGCAATCTTGTGAAGTGGCTCCAGAGTAGGTGCAGATGACTTGCGTGTGGTTGTCTGCCCTCTTCACCTCTTACCCCGAGAGATGCAAGCCAAGAGGTTAGCCCTATTCTGCCATTTTTCCTAAGCCCTGTTCTTCATTTTAAGTCTTATCCTACATTGGATTTGACAACCAAAATTATGTAAAATGAGGCATTTAAAATAAAAACTGATAATATGACTCTATGGGGGAGGGGAGACAAGAGCCATGTATGTAACCTTAATGTTTATACCCCCATAATGTGCTGAAATTAAAACACAGAAGGATGGAAAAAAATGGCGGAGTAGAGGTAACCCTCCGGACTCCTACTCCCAGATAAGGAGACACAGATCTTGGTCTCCTACACGCAAGTGGATTTCCCCACTACAAGGACAGCATCGAGAATCCACAGAGGTACAGCATGGAACTCTCATAAAAGGAAAAACAAGGTGATCGGGAGATAAAATCACATTCTCTGGAGAATGCAAAGCAAGCAATAGGGTGCATTGGAGGGCGCAGGCCCGCCGGGCCAGGTGGTGAAGTGGGATCAGATCCACAGGAGAACTCCTTGGTTCCCCATTGACCTCCACACCCACCCATCCAGGGACCTGTCTGAAACTAGAGCTAAATTGCAGAAGAAAAAGAGGGTGCTGGAGGGTGCTGTCAATGGTGAAAGGTGGTGTGGTCTCCCCTGAGACCCATGCTAGGACGGCTCCAAAACTGGAGGAAACTGAACTGTGTGGATGGGAAAGTGGTTAGAGGTCTCACCTCTGGTAACCAGCGAGACTAAGTGGGGGCTCTAAGCTGGAACTGCTCTGGGCAAATAAAATCACACAGGGTGGGTCAGTACAAGCGTGGGCTCTGACTGAACAGTTGGTCAGGCAGGCGGTGTAGAGGAAGCTACGGGGCGTCCTATTGATCCAGACTCCCAACCCAGCACCAACTGCACCCTAATCAGTCGCCCCCAGTACTAGTGCCCTACTAGTGGGCTAGTGGTCACCATTGAGGGAGTCCACAGCCCAGCAATCAGCAGATAAGTACCCCTCCCCCACCCAGCCTAGAGTCTCTCCTGGCAAATCCCGCCCCTACACAATCTGCGATCGGCTTGCCAGGCCTGGCTCTATCAACTAAATACTGAGAAGTCTAACAGCCAGGAAACTTACAGGCACTGGGGCTCTGGGCTGCAGGGCAGACTGGGGAGATACCTCCTCCCCTCACCCCGCATCTCTCCTGCCAAAAGGGGTAGGTTCCACCCCTGGAGGCGTGGTGAGACAAGAAAACCCACTCTCCCCAAAATCTAGGGAGAAACCGCTGAAAATACCCCTGTAAGGGGAACCTTCCAAGTGTAGTGGAAGAGCTCCCTCCAGTGGTTCATAAAGAAACTACAAAAAATAGACAACTAATCTCTAGCAATTGACCCACATGGGGAGGGCCCAACACAATTCAAAAAGTCAAGCCAAAAATACTCCCCCTAGGAGATACACCAGCTCTCAAGAAACAGAGTCTGAACAAACCCAAAACAGTAAAATGACAGAATAAGAATTCCAATATTGGATTGTAAGAAAACTCACTGATATGCAAGAAAAAATGTATAACCAACACAAAGAAACTACAAAGAAGATACAAGAATTGGAACAAAGATTCACTAAGGAGATCGACATCTTGCAGAAGAATCAATCAGACATCCTCGATATGAAGAATTTATTCAGAGAAATTCAAAGCACAGTGGAAAGCCTCAAAAATAGGGTGGACCAAACAGAAGAAAGAATCTCAGAAGTTGAAGAAAACTCATTGAAATCAAATAAGTTAATCACAGAGTTAGAGCAGAAAAATAAGAGACAAGAGCAAAGCTTACCAGAATTTTGGGATTATATGAAGAAAAATAACCTGTGGGTCCACTGGATTCTGGAGAAGATGGAAGAAAAAACCCAAGGGTTAGATAAGCTTTTTGATGAAATAATTGAGGAAAACATCCCAGGTCTAACCAGTAACCTACAATTAGAAATACAAGCGGCCAAAAGGTCTCCTGGGTAATACAATGCAAACAGGAAAACACCATGCCATATAGTCAACAGACTGACCAAAATAACAACAAAAGAGACCCTCCTACAAGCTGTTAGGCAAAAGAAGCAAGTTACATACAAAAAAAAACCGATCCAAATAACTCCAGATTTCTCAACTGAAATAATACAAGCAAAGAGGGAATGAGGACACATTATCACTCTTTTGAAACAAAATAATGCCCAGCCTAGAATCTTGTACCCTGCAAAACTAAGCTTTATATATGAAGGAGAAATTAAGACATTCTCAGATAAGTAAAGTCTCAGAGAATTCACCAAGACGAGATCAGCCCTACAAGAAGTACTCAAAACAGTGTTATGCACGGAACACCATACCAGAGTTTGCCAACATCCTCATTTACCAGCAAATTAATAAACTTTTTTTCTTCTAAAAAAAAAGAAAAAATAATTTTATGCTTTGAATGGAACCAAAGAAACCTCGAATATCAAAAGGAATTCTAGGCAACAAAAACAAAATAGGAGGTATTAATATGCCAGATATCAAACTATACTACAAAGCTGTAGTAATTAAATCAATCTAGTATTGGCACAAAAATAGGAATACTTACCAGTGCAACAGATCTGAGAATTCTGATATAAAACCATCCTCATAAAGCCATCTAATTTTTGAGAAAGCAGACAAAAACATACGCTGGAGAAAACAATCTCTTTTCAATAAATGGTGCTGGGAAAACTGGATAGCCACTTGTAGAAAGCTCAAGCAGGACCCACACCTTTCACCTCTCACAAAAGTCAACTCACGCTGGATAACAGACTTAAACCTAAGGTATGAAACTATTAGAATTCTAGAGGAAAATGTTGGAAACACTCTCCTAGACATCAGCCTAGGCAAAGAGTTTATGAGGACGTCCCCAAAGGCAATCACAGCAACAACAAAAATAAATAAATTGGACGTGACCAAACAAAAAAATCTTCTGCACATCCAAAGAAATAGTCATGAAAGTAGACAACCTACAGAATGGGAGAAAATTTTTGCATCCTACGCATCTGATAAGGGGTTGATAAGTAGAATATACTTAGAATTCACGAAAATCAGCAAGAAAAAATCAAATAACCTTATTAAAAAGTGGGCAAAGGACTTGAACAGAAATTTTTAAAAGAAAACAGAAGAATGGCCAAGAAACATATGAAAAAATGCTCAACACCTCTAATCATCAGCGAAATGCAAATCAAAACCACAATGAGATATCACTTAAGTCCAGTGAGAATGGCCTTTATCAAAAAGTCCCCAAACAATAAATGCTGGCATGGATGCGGAGAGAGAGGAACACTCCTACACTGCTGGTGGGACTGCAAACTAGTTCAACCTCTATGGAAAGCAATATGGAGATACCTTAAAGCGATACAAGTGGATGTACCATTTGATCCAGCAATCCCATTACTGAGCATCTACCCAAAAGATCCAATGACACTCTACAAAAAAAGACACCTGCACTCGAATGTTTATAGCAGCACAATTCATAATCGCAAGGCTGTGGAAACAGCCCAAGTGCTCATCAATCCAAGAATTGATAAATAAAATGTGGTATATGTATACCATGGAGTACTATTCAGCTCTAGGAAACAACGGTGATATAGCACATCTTATATTTTCCTGGTTAGAGCTGGAACCCATACTACTAAGTGAAGTATTCCAAGAATGGAAATACAAGCACCATATATACTCACCAGCAAACTGGTATAAACTGAGCAGCGCCTAAGTGGACACATAGGTACTACAATAATAGGGTATTGGGCAGGGGGGAGGGAGAGGGGGTGGGTATATACATACATAATGTGAGAGATGTGCACCATCTGGGGGATGGTGACACTGGAAAGAGGGGGTGGGTATATACATACATAATGTGAGAGATGGTGCACCATCTGGGGATGGTGACTTGTTGCGGGAGGGGGGAAAGGGCATTGTTTTTTCTTTCTTTTAATTCATCATATTAAAGTGGTACAAATATTGTTAGGGTTACAAATATTGCCACTGCCCCCCTCCCCAATGTGACTGATATTGAAACGTGTCCAATCCCCTGGTGGTGTGCACCGCACCCATTATGTAAGTACACACCCTTCTCCTTCTCCCGCCTCCCGCCAGCCCACCATCGGATGAAAAGGTTTTTTTTCTTTTTTGTTTGTTTGTTTGTTTTTGACATTTTTGTTACATTGTATATCTCTGCCTCTCCCTAAAAAGGGTTTGAGTTATACCCTTTCCCTCTAGAATGCTTGCCACATCCCTAAGATTGGGTCCACCCCCTGAATTCCTGGTGAACATTAACACCATTTGAGAACCATAGTTTTAATCAGTCAGTACCAATTTGATGGCAAGTAGATGAGGTGTCTATTTTCCATGTCGTGTGTCGACTCACTTTGGATAATGGGCTTAAGCTTAATCCAGGATACCATAAATGGTGCTAGATCACTGTCATTTCTTAGGATTGCATAATATTCCATTGTGAGCATATACCACATTTTATTTATCCACTCATGAATTGACGGGCACTAGGTTTGTTTACATGACCGTACAATAGTGAATTGTGCTTCCATAAACATTCGGCTGCATATGTCTTTAAAATAGAATGTCTTATGCTCTTTGGGGTATATGCCCAATAATGCTATTACTGGGTCAAATGGTATTTTCATTTCTAGCTCTGTGTGGTATCTCTTAATTCTTTTCCACAAAGGTTGCACTAATTTGCAGTCCAACCAGCTGTGTAAGAGTGTTCCTGTCTCTACGCATCCTCACCAGCATTTGTTGTTTTGGGATTTCTTTTTTTTTTTTTTTTTTTTTTTTTTTGCAGTGACCAGTTGACATTTATTAGTGTAGCTACAATTTGTCACTGTAGGAAAAGTAGTAGAGGAACCAAGGCTCTTTGTTACCACAAAGAAATAAATAAAGCTTATTTTTAGGAAAGTTCTACTGAGCAAGTGAAATCTAGTAGCACTAGAGGAGCCCAGCCTTGTGTGACAGAGGAAGCTGGGGTAGAAGTCATGATAATTCTACCTAAATGGAGCTTGTATTCACTACCCTCCCCTCCAGTTCCTGGCCAGAGCTGATCATGGTACAGAATAAAAGAAAACCTAATGAAAAAAGAGCTAAAACACTGAGAAAACGTGGACTTAGCTCTATCAGGGGTGAGCTGACCATGATCAGATAATCTGTCCCCTCACTCCAGAGGTCTAGACGGCAGCATCCCCAGACCGCTTCCGAGTGATGTGCTCCAGGTGGGCGTGTTCTGAGGTGTCCAAGTCAATCTCGTACTTGGCCAGGATTTTGAGGATGGGCCTCAGTTTCAGCCACCACTGTTCCTTGGGGATTCTATGCTCAAAATCGGTCTGGTCCTTCAGCTCAGTCACTGGCTGGAAGACCCAGGCCCTCTTACGCATTCCCAGAACACAGCCCGAGTCTGGACTGTTGGCAAAGTTCCGCCCATTACGGTAACTCTCTTTGATTTTCCCAGACATCCAGTTCATAGCTTTGGCACCCATCTTAGTGGCGAAATTCCTGTCAAATGGAGTTGGGCTCCCACCCTGCTGCATGTGACCGAGCACATTCTTCCTGCTGTCGAAGATGCCCTTCCCCTCTTCAGAGTACAGGTTGAAAATGAAGTCAGTGGTATAGTTCTCATTGCACTTTTCATTCCTTAACACCAAGCCCCTTTTCACAGTTGTTTTCATCTTTTGCACCAGATGTTCAACATTTGCCTGCAGGTCTCAAATGGTGAAGGGCTCCTCAAAAATGTAGGCAGCATCGGCCCCAGCTGCCAGTCCTGCTATGGTGGCCAGGTAGCCACAGTAGCCACCCATAGTCTCGATGATAAACACCCGACGCTTGGTGCCTGCTGCTGATTGCTTGATGCGGTCACAGGTCGTGCAGATAGTATTAAGTGCTGTGTCGGCCCCGATGCTGAAGTCTGAGCCAGGGACGTTGTTGGAGACTGTGGCAGGAATGACCACAAATGGGATGCAGAGTTCATCAAATTGCTTCCTGCCCTCCATCAGTTCCAGGCCCCCCCGTGTAAGCTTCAAAGCCCCCGATGATGATCAGGCCCTGGATGTTAAACTTAGTTATGTTGGCACTGATCTGGTCAAAGCTCTTCTTGGGTAGAGTCCTTTTAGTCCCAAGTTTGGAACCACCTTGGCCAGTCCAGCCCCCAACATAGCTCCAGCCAGCTTCCTCAATCTGACCCTTGGCCAGGCCCTCGAAGCTGTCATGTACAACCAGCACTCGGTTGCCCTGGATGAGGCCAATCCTCACAGTGGACCGAACAGCAGCATTCATGCCTGCAGCCGGCGCCCCCACGTTCATCACGGCCACTGTGTGGGAAACAGTCTTAGATACTGAGGGTCTGACATGAGCTAGAAGCTTGTACACCTCCCAGTTGTTCATGAAGCTCCAGCCTCTCAGCTTCATGGCTTCATCAAATTTCTTCTCCTCCATGGCCTTGGTCACGTCTTTGGTCACCTGGACACACTCCATGAGGGGCAGGCGCACAGCCTGGTTACCAGAGAGGCTCACCACACAGGCTGGGGTATCCGGGGTCCCCTCCAAAAGCGCCATCACTGCTTCCACACCCATCCTGCTGCCCAGGATTTGGTCAAAGGCTGACGGTGTCCCACCCCACTGCACATGCCCCAAGACAGTGACCCAGGTGTCATATCCCAGACGCTTTACCACCAGATTTTTTATGTCTTCTGAGGTGATTGGTTTCCCATTCTTGTCAATTGCACCCTCGGCCACAATGATGATGTTGAGACGGGAACCACGGATCCTTGTCTCGCTGAGTCGGCTACAAAGGTGCTCCTCCCAGTCATCATCTGGTGGACATTCAGGAATAAAAACCCAGTCGGCCCCACAGGAGAGAGAGGTGACAAGGGCCAGGTACCCACAGTGGCGGCCCATCACTTCCAACACAAATGTCCTCTGGTGACTCTGGGCAGTGGTGGTGATGGCATCTACAATTTCTATGATGCAGTGCAGTGCAGAGTCGGTGCCAATGGTCATATCGGTGCCGCAGAAGTCATTGTCAATGGAGCCAACCTGCCCCACGATGTTCAGGTAGCTGGACTTCGTAACCTCCTCTGCTGTGACCTTACCCGCTTTTTGGAGGTCACTCAGCAAGTCACTCCACTCAGAACGGAAGGTGTCAGCCCCAGTGAGGCTGCCATCACCCCCAATGACACACAGATTGGTGATCCCATGCTTCACCAGGTTGTAGGCAGCTCGGAGTCGTCCTTCTCGGTCCCGAAAGTCCTTACACCGGGCACTTCCAATCACCGTGCCTCCCAGCTGCAGCATCATCGAAACGCTCTCCCAGGTGGCTTCCCTGATGTGATCTCCACCATCCACCAGGCCTTGATAACCCTCATGGAAAAGGAGACTCGGGCACCGGTAAAGATACCAACTCGAACCACAGCCCAGACAGCAGCATTCATTCCTTGGGCATCTCCACCAGAGGTTAAGACGGCAATGGCTTTGCCAATCCCCAGAGTTTTGGCTGCATGGTGCTCTTCATGGGTCATGATCCACTCTTTTAGTCTTAGCTCTCCTCGGCCGCAGCTTTCTTCGGGATTTCTTGATATAGGCCATTTTTACTGGGGTTAGGTGGTATCTCATTGTGGTTTTGATTTGCATTTATCTGATGATTAGAGATGCTGAGCATTTTTTTTATATGTTTACAGGACATTATTCTGTCTTCTTTGGGGAAGAGTCTGTTCATTTCCGTCGTCCATTTCCTGATGGGATTGTATGATTTTTTTCTTATTAATTCTTTTTAGTTCTAGATAGATTCTTGTTATTAGACCTTTATCAGAGGTGTAGAGAGCAAATATTTTTTCCCACTCTGTGGGTTGTCTATTTGCTCTACTGATGGTTTCCTTGGCTGTGCAGAAACTTTTTAATTTTATCAGATCCCATGTGTTTATTTTTGATGCTGCAGTGATTGCCTTGGGTGCCTTCCTAAAAATTATTTGCCTAGACCAATGTCTGATAGGGTTTTTCCAACATCTTTTTCTAGGATTCTTAAGGTTTCATGCCTTAAGTTGAAGTCTGTTATTCATCTTGAGTGAATTTTTGTGAGAGGTAGGAATCCTGATTGCTCAACTGCATGTAGCAAACCAGTTGTCCCAGCACCATTTATTGAAGAGAGATTCTTTTCCCTATTGTATATTTTTGTTTGATTTATCAAAGATTAGATTACCCTATACTGATGGTTTCATCTCTGATATCTCAGATCTATTCCAGATATCCATGCTTCTGTTCTTGTGCCCATACCAGGCTGATTTTACTATTATTGCTTTATTGTACAGCTTGAAGTCAGGAAGACTGATGCTTCCCAGTTTATTCTTTTTATTTAAGATTGCTTTGGCTATACGAGGTATTTTCTGGTTCCATATGAAATGAAGAATTATTTCTTCTAGATCTGTTAAGAATGCTGCTGGTATATTGATGGGGATTGCATTGATTCTGTAGATCACTTTAGGTAATATTGACATTTTAACTATATTGATTCTAGCAATCCATGAACAAGGTAGATGTTTCCATCTGTTCAAATAATCTGCAATTTTGTAGAATGAGTTAGGAAGGATACCATCTTTCTCAATGGTGTTATATAGTTTCTGTAGTATAGGTATGAGTTCATCTTTGTAGGTTTGGTAAAACTCTGAAGTGTAGCCATCGGGTCCAGGACTTTTCCGTTTAGGGAAGTTTTTAATTACTGCTTCAATTTCTGAGCTTGAAGTTGGTCTATTCAGGAGATCTGTTACCTCCTGGGTGAACTTAGGGAGGTTGTGTTTATCCAGGAATTTGTAAATTTCATATTTGTTCAGTATTTTTTTGGCATATAGATTATTTTTTTATTTTTATTTTATTTTATTTTTTTATTTTGGCATATTATGGGAGTACAGATTTTAAGGTTTCAAAAAATGCCCATTTCCAACCCTCCCCCCAAAAGTCTGAGTCTCCATCATGACCATCCCCCAGATGGTGCACATCTCACTCATTATGTATGTATATACCCGCCCCCCTCACCCCTCCCACCTGCCCAATACCCTATTACTGTAGTACCTATGTGTCCACTTAGGTGCTACTCAGTTAATACCAGTTTGCTGGAGAATATATCTGGTGCTTGTTTTTCCATTCTTGGGATACTTCACTTAGTAGTATGGGTTCCAGCTCTAACCAGGATAATATAAGATGTGCTATATCACCAATGTTTCTTAGAGCTGAATAGTACTCCATGATATACATATACCACATTTTATTAATCCATTCTTGGATTGATGGGCACTTGGGCTGTTTCCACAGCCTTGCAATTATGAATTGTGCTGCTATAAACATTCGAGTGCAGGTGTCTTTTTTGTAGAGTGTCATTGGATCATTTGGGTAGATGCCCAGCAATGGGATTGCTGGATCAAATGGTAGATTCACTTGTATCGCTTTAAGATATCTCCATATTGCTTTCCACAGAGGTTGTACTAGTTTGCAGTCCCACCAGCAGTGTAGGAGTGTTCCTCTCTCTCCACAACCATGCCAGCATTTATTGTTTGGAGATTTTTTGATAAAGGCCATTCTCACTGGGGTTAAGTGATATCTCATTGTGGTTTTGATTTGCATTTCCCTGATGATTAGAGATGTTGAGCATTTTTTCATATGTTTGTTGGCCATTCTTCTGTCTTCTTTAGAAAAGTTTCTGTTCAAGTCCTTTGCCCACTTTTTAATAGGGTTATTTGATTTTTTCTTCCTGATTTTCGTGAGTTCTAAGTATATTCTAGTTATCAGTCCCTTATCGGATGCATAGGATGCAAAAATTTTCTCCCATTCTGTAGGTTGTCTGTTTACTTTCATGACTATTTCTTTGGCTGTGCAGAAGCTTTGTAGTTTGATCATGTCCCATTTATTTATTTTTGTTGCTGCTGTGATTGCCTTTGGGGACTTCTTCATAAACTCTTTGCCCAGGCCGATGTCTAGGAGACTGTTTCCAACTTTTTCCTCTAGAGTTCTAATAGTTTCATACCTTAGGTTTAAGTCTGTTATCCAGCGTGAGTTGGTTTTTGTGAGTGGTGAAAGATGTGGGTCCTGTTTTAGCCTTCTACAGGTGGCTATCCAGTTTTCCCAGCACCATTTATTGAAGAGGGATTCTTTTCCCCAGCGTATGTTTTTGTCTGCTTTGTCAAAGATGAGATGGCTATATGAGGATGGTTTTACTTTTTTTTTTTATTTTATTTATTTATTTTTTTTGATGCACTTGAACTGGGAATGAGGATGGTTTTATATCAGGATTCTCACATCTGTTCCACTGGTCAATATTCCTGTTTTTGTGCCAATACCATATTGATTTAATTACTACAGCTATGTAGTATAGTTTGATATCTGGCATATTAATGCCTCCCATTTTGTTTTGGTTGCCTAGAATTGCTCTTGATATTCGGGGTCTTCTTTGGTTCCATACAAAGCGTAAAATTATTTTTTCTATATCTGTGAAGAATGCTAATGGGATTTTCATAGGTATTGCATTGAATCTGTAGATCAGTTTGGGTAGTATAGACATTTTGATGATATTGAGTCTGCCGATCCATGAGCATGGTATGGATTTCCATCTGTTTACATCCTCTGCTATTTCCTTCCTCAGTGTTTCATAGTTCTCCCTGTAGAGGTCTTTTACGTCCTTGGTTAAGTATATTCCTAGGTACTTTAATTTCTTTGTTGCTGTTGTGAAGGGAATTGAGTCTTTGATTTGCTTCTCAATTTGGTTGTTGTTGGTGTATATGAATGCCCCTGGTTTCTGTGTATTGATTTTATATCCTGAGACTTTACTAAATTCATTGATCAGTTCCAGGAGTTTCTTGGTTGAATCTTTGGGGTTTTCTAGATACAATATCATATCATCAGGAAACAGTGAAAGTTTGATCTCTTCTGCCCCTATTTGGATACCTTTGATTCCATTTTCCTGACTGATTGCTGTAGCCAAGACTTCCAGCACTATGTTGAACAGAAGTGGAGATAGTGGGCAGCCTTGTCTGGTTCCAGTTCTAAGTGGGAATGATTTCAATTTTTCCCCATTCAGTGTGATGTTGGCTATGGGTCTGTCATATATGGCTTGTATCATATTTAGGTATGTCCCTTCTATGCCTATTTTCTTAAGTGTTCGTATCATGAAAGGGTGTTGAATTTTGTCAAAAGCTTTTTCTGCATCTATTGAAAGAATCATGTGGTCTTTGTTTTTGCTTCTGTTTATGTGGTGAATTGCATTTATAGATTTACGTATGTTGAACCATCCCTGCATCCCTGGGATGAAAGAGTTTGTTGATTGTGCCATAAATCCTGTCCATATTCGGCACCCTGCCAGTGTGATATACCATTATATGGATGACATTCTCCTTGCTGCTCCTTCACAAGCTTTGCGTGATACTGCCTTTGCTGATCTTCAGGAGCACCTTAAGCTTTTTAAATTGGTTATTGCCCCCTGAAAAGGTTCAAACTACCCCGCCCTTAGATTACTTGGGATATTGTCTTTCAGAAACAGATTCGACCCTAAAAATTACAAATTCGAAGAGATAGTCTTAGGACTCTTAATGATTTTCAGAAATTACTTGGAGATATTAAGTGGCTTCAGCCATCGCTTGGTATACCTACTTATGCATTACAACATGTTTCCTACCCTTGAGGGTGATTCTTCCCTCGACAGCCCCCGATCTCTCACACCACAAGCAGAACAAGAATTACAATTTGTAGAACAGCGTTTTAGTTCTGGTTTCCTTGCCTTTTTTGAACCGTCATTACCTGTTATACTGTTTCTTTTTCATACTTTTCATTCCCCTTCTGGATGTCTAGGACAGACCCACGGAATTCTTGAATGGATATTCTTACCAAATCATCAGAATAAAAAACTCCTAACATATGTGGATAAACTTGCTTAGCTAATCATCAGAGGTCGTCGGCGATGTTGTGAACTCTCTGGACAAGATCCCTGTAAAATTGTTACCAGTTTAAATTCTAAAGATATTCAAACTAACTTTAAATTTTCTACTGCTTGGCAGGTGGCTTGTGCAGATTACATTGGCAGCTTCAATAACCATTATCCCTCACATAAGCTGTATTCCTTTTTTGCAGGTACACACAGTCCTCCCATTGTCTCTCATCGCTTCCAGTTCTCTCCGAGGGTCCACTACTTTTACAGATGCTTCTAGCTCTGAAAAACCAGGTTATTGGAGTTCTACAGTGCATCGAGTTGTTACTTCTTTCACATCTGTGCAACAGAGTGAACTGTATGCAATATCTTTGGTGTTGCAAGATTTCCCTTCTGAGCCTTTAAACATTGTCAGTGATTCTCAATATGATGTTTATGTTACTTCTCAGCTTCCCACTGTTTCTTTACCACTTAACCCCCAAACAACTTTACAATATTTGTTCTCCCATTTACAGACTCTCCTCCAAGCTCGCCACTTTCCTATTTTTATTGTGCATATTCGATCCCATTCTGGATTACCAGGTCCTTTGTCTAAAGGCAATGAAAGTGCTGATTCTCTTCTCATCTCCCCATTCAACAAGCCCTTACTAAAAATGCTCTTCACCATACCAATCTAAAGGCCTTGAACGTTGTTTCTCTCTCTCCCATAAGCAAGCCCATGCAATAGTTCATTCTTGTGTTACCTGTGCTCTTCTCACCCTTCCTACCCTCCCACCCGGGTGCAATCCACATGGATTATGAGAGAACCATATTTGGCAAATGGATGTGCTTCCTTTGGATGACTCTGTTATGTTCACCACACTATTGATACCCATTCTCATTTTCAGTGGGCCACGGCCCAAAGCTCTAAAAAGGCTGATGCTGTCATTACTCACTTTTATTCTTGTTTTTTAGTCATGGGACTTCCAGAAATTCTTAAAACAGACCATGCTCCCATGTATACCTCTCGTAAACTTGCCAATTTCCTTGCTTTGTATTCTGTCCGTCACATTACAGGCATTCCCTTCTATAGCCAAAGTCAAGTAATCATTGAACGTGCTAATCACACTCTTAAACTTCAGTTACAAAAACAAAAAGGGGGAGTCCCAGAGTCTCCTCATCATCACCTACTTCGAGCCCTCTTTACCCTTAATTTTTTAAATCATTGGCAGGCATTAAATTCCTCCACAGCGGACCGTCATTTTGCCTCTCCGTCTCCACCAACAGAAAGGGTCTGTGACCCCGTATATGTTTCCACATCCACAGGGGAGGAGGTAGAGTGTGAAGTTCTACAATGGGGTCAGGGGTATGCTTATGTCTCCACAGAGAAAGGCTGTGAGTTGGTTCCCACATGATGCCTTCAGAGAAGATATGGCAAAGAGAATCTGGACTGAGGAGTTCCTCAAGGAATTTAAGAACCTGTCAGTGAAGGCACAAAGTCCAACACCCAGGACGATGCGTGCAGTCCCCCCAACTTGGTGTCAGCTCAAGAAGTTGACTCAGGAGGCAGAAATGATTTTACTCCAAGCCCAGCAGCCATATAATCTGAGCACTGTGTTTTTGGTTATGTTAGCCATAGTCACTTGCCAGGTGGGGCTTACGAATTCCTCACATGTCTACTGGGCATATGTGCCATACCCTCCTTTGTTCAAGGCCATTTCCTGGGGAGATCCTGAAGTTCTGGTTTATACCAATGATTCTGACTGGATGCCAGCCCCCTATCAGTCATGTTCGTTACACCCTAGTGAGGAAGGTCGGCTGGTCTCTAATTATTCAATTAGTATAAAAAGATATCCAATTTGTTTTGGGGCAACTGCTCATTGTCTAAATATTACTCATAAAGCATGGGGCCTGCAGTATAATACTTCATCTTTTGCAGCCCTTACCATGCTCTTGTCGGTGAGGGGAATTAGGGGTGTGCCTTGTAATATATCTGAGGGAAAGTCACTATTGCCTCTTTGCTCTATGTCTCACATCAAAATTCCGTTGTTTCATATAGAATGGAGTCTATGTAGAGGGAAGACTTTAAAATTGTTACATAATCATCCCAAAATTATAGATTGGAGTCCGCATGGTGACTTTCATAAAAAGTTCTCTAGTCATTCTCTTTGATGGCATCGGAAGGGAAACCATTTAAGTGCCACCGCCAATGAGACCATCATGTGGCATGATAAAGGCCTTTCCCCTCCTCAGCCCCATTTGTTGGGAACTCTACACATGCAAGGACAAATATGGAAATTGTTGGCATCTGGAGAGCACATCAATATTTGGCTTGGTAACATGTCTTTTAATAAGTCTATAGGTTCAAGTTCATCTCCACTGTAATGTATCACGGTCTCTTCTAGTCTGTGTATCCTATCCCTACTTATTGTTGATGGGCTCAATCCAGTGAACAAGTCCACAGGATGAGTCCCCTTCCTTAACAATTGTTCTTTATTTAACTGCCTTAATCACACCTCATGAGCAGGATTTAATCCCCATGCCCAGCGTTTATATATTTTAAAAGCGAGAACAGAGCTGTGGCTTCCTGTTAACTTGTCCTGACCTTAGAGTGAGTCAGCCATGATCACTGCTCTTCTTAATAAAGTAACTTCTTTGACCCACAGAGCCAAGAGAGCCATTGGTCGTATAGTTACTGCTGTTGTAGGTTTAATTGCCATTGCTGCCATTGCCACTACTGCAAGGATGGCATTGCAGCACTCAGTGCAGACTGCTGATTTTATTCGCAAGTGGCATGAGGACTCTCATCGATTGTGGCAATATCAGCAGGAGATTGATAGTTGGTTAGAAGGAGAGATCCTCCATTTACAAAGCACTGTTCAGTGGCTGACAGTCCAATTCAGGTTTTGACCACTCAATCATTCCTTCTATGTGATTGGAATTCTTCTAAGTTCTGTGTCACCCCTGCCCCCTTTTAATAGCAGTAAACATGGGCAGGCCTTGTGGCATATGCTAAGTAAAAGTCACAATTTGACTGCTGATCTTCAAAGTCTCGAGTGAGAGATTACAAGCACCTTCCAGGAGAATTTTCCAAATTTTAACGAAAATAAGTTTTTCCAAGGCCTAGCCAATAGGCTGGCACAAGGCCGCCTGATTACACAGTTAAACACATTATTTACTGGAATAGGAGTTAATATAGGATTTTTAGTTCTCTTAACCCTTTGTATTTTCTTAGTGTACAGACGCTGGTGCTACCACTGAGTAAAAAGAAAACAACAGTCTCATGATATCATGATGGTTTTTCAACATATCTGTGCTCAAAAATTAAAACTAAAAGGTGGAGATGAAGTGAGCTGAAGCAAGCAGTCCCTGGGTCAGATTGACTGAGACACAAAGTCTGCAGAACAGTAGCCCATTGCTTCTTCCCACAATTAGCAAGATGTGGCTTGTTTACTGGCTAAAGGAACTGTTTCTCCAAGCAAATGGCCAAGGACCTGTAGTCTCGCATGCAAGCCAAGCTTGTCTGGTATCCAGCACACGGTGCTAGGTGCTGCAAGATGGCCAAGGACTCGTGGTCTCGCACTTGAGCCAAGATTGTTTGTTATCTGAAAACAGTATCAGACATCAAAGAGGGCCTGTCTTGTAGAAGGCCACACTTTTTTGCTTTGACTGGAAAAGCAGGTGCTGTTGGCCGTGGGATGTCACGTACCAAAAAGTAGCTGGGAAAGTAGCTGGCATGAGAAAATAGGTGTGCTATGCTTGCCCAATTAAGCTGTATATAAATAAAACAACTGGCACATTACTATGCTGTAGTCTGAAACCATCTCTTGGCTCTGTGTCCTTTATTCTTCTGGGACCACAGCCAATTCTGTCTGTCTGCGTCTTATGTATGTGTTCTGTGTGTCATCCCCCATCCTGTAATCTGGCCACAACACTGTGTCTTTTCAGAGGACAGCTTGAGCCATTTATATTTATGGAAAGGATTGAAATTGGAGGAATATTACCATTCATATTGTTGGATGGAGACTTGTTGCTTTGTTTTACTCCTTGAGCCATCATTTAGTTTGAGATCTAAACTTTAATTCTTTGATGATTTTACTTTGAGGAGTGCCTACTGCCCTGTTTGGTAAGAAATTCGGGTCTGAGAACCTCCTGTAGGGATGGTCTGGACTTTCCAAATTCCTTCAGTGATTGTTTGTCTGAGAAGGACTTTATTTCTCCCTCATAGATGAAACTTAATTTTGCCAGATAAAGAATTCTAGGTTGGGCTTTGTTCTGGTTTAGAAGATTAAGGGTAGTCACCCAATCCCTCCTAGCTTGTAAGGTTTCAAATGAGAAGTCTCCTGTTAGTCTGATAGGCTTGCATTTATAGGTCATTTGCTGCTTTCTTCTCACTGCACAGAGAATTGTTTCTTTCATATTTACTATGGTCAGCAAAAAAACCACGTGATGAGGTGATTCCCTTTTCACATTGAGTCTCCCAGGAGTTCTGTGTGCTTCTTGTATTTGGATATCAATATTTCTGGCCAAACCTGGCATATTTTCCTCCAGTATTCCATGAAATAAGTTTTCCAACCCTTGTGAATGTTCCTCTTCCCCTTCCAGAATCCCAATCAATCTGATAATTGGCTTTTTAACATAATCTCACAGTTCCTGTAAACTTTGGTCTTGTCTCTTGTTTCTGTGTTCCCTTTCTTCCTCTGATTTGTTTAGGGCATAGGCATAATCTTCAAGTTCTGAGATTCTATTTTCTGCATGGTCCCTCGTGTTCTTTAGGCTTTCCAGTGTATTATTGAGATCCTTGATTGCTTCCTTCATTGCCAGAATTTCTGTTTGGTTTTTCTGGATAATCTCAATGTCTCTGGAGAATCTTTCATTCATTTCCTGTATTGTTCTCATGGTTTCTCTATGTTGTGAATCTATTTTCTCTTCAAATCCATTTAGTTTTCTAGCAATCGATATTTGGAAATCTTCCTCTGTCAATTTACTCATATCATGTAAATTGGTGTCAGATGATGGAGAATGAGTATTTTTCTTTGGAGGTGACTTTTCTCTCTGCTCCTTCATGTTTCCTGTGAACTATTGCTTGTTCTTGTTCTTTCTTATCTGGGTGCTTTATCAAGGATCGGAGGTGCAGGGACTGGAATCTGGAATCCTGGAGGGACAATCCTTGGCAGATCTGGGAATATGTGCTTTGGACCTGTAATGTCTTAGAGGAGTTTGAATCTGTTGGATTATCTTTGACCTGTTATCTTCACCATATTTTAATAGATATAAGTAAGATTGGATTCTTTGCTTAGACTCCCCAGAATTAAATCCCTCTTGTGAGTGTTACTCCTCTATCAACTACTAGTATGAGGAGAGAGGCACTGTGATGAGCTATGAGGTTATTCTCTCTTTTTGTTGCATGTGGTTTGAGTGGGGAGGTCGGTTATCAAGATATTCCAATACCTATGTAATGAGCTCTAAACCCTTAAATGTGGTAAACAGGCCTTTGGGGAGTGTCATGCCACTCCCAGGGGATCCTTGGGCCTTGTTACCTATTTAGTTCGGTTGAGATAAGCAATAGGTATCGGCAAGCTTAAGAGATTATACTTCAGATGTTGCTTGATCTGTGGCTAGAGGGGAGCTACTAAAAAGTTATTCAGAGATCATTCACTGCATATGGGTGGCAGCTCCTGGTGGAAAGTGTCTTTTGATGCAATTGTTAGGGGTTCCAGTTGATATTTTCCTTCTCAGAACACAAGCCTATAATTTGGCAACTTCCTGGATACCAAGGACAAGTCCTTTTATTCTACTTTTAACAGATGATCCAAACCGACTCGCTGTAGTAGGGCATCAACTCATTTTACTCCGCTCCTCCAAGGATGGGGTTTATCTGGTCAGTGTAAAGTAAATGACTCAGGGCTGTTGAAGAGGCCCTGCTCAGGGCTGCTGACGGACACAGAACAGAGTGACCTGCCTGGCAACTCTGCTCCTGCATAGGAGGGGTCAGGCCCTTCCCTACAGAATACCAGTGGCCTCATCACAGACAAGGACCTTCTGCAACCCAGGCGGGCCTTATCTCTAAAAGCAGACTCCCTCACCACTGCACGCTTCCAGGGCTGGAGGCTGATCCTTTGGCTGAAGGCCCTGTCTACCAAGTCACCTTCAGGAGATAGGCTCAAGTCTCAGCTTGGGTAGCAGTCTAGAGAAGCTGTTACTAAACCCTTTCAGGGAAGGGATCTGGGCCTCTAGCAAAGAAGAGGCCAGCTATGGATAATAAGCAATAGGAGATAGCAGTTCAGCCTCTGGTTTCAGCTTGAATTATGGCTTGTTTCATTACTGCCCAGGGGTGAAGTCTGCAGTTTTGGAGAGAAGCACCTACTTCAAAACCCCAGAATGAGTGGAGGGTATAGTTGTCCCAAGTCAGAGTTGGAAAATCACTCTCTTTCCTAGATCCACACTGATAGGATGGGATGTGTTCATTAGGCGCAAAACAGAGGTGGCTGGGTGGGAGGGGGGACTGCCTGACCTCACCGAAGGACACCACCTGGGGAGCAATCTCTCTCTCTCTTCCCTCCACTCACTGATGGGACTTGAGACACTGTGGTCTGCCAGGAAGCTTCACCAAGGGTAGAGCTCCTTCCCTCTTCCGCCCCCTCACCGGCGGTGCTTGAGCTGTTGGAGAAGCTCCTCTGAAGGGTGAAAATTATCCCCTTTCCATGCCTCACCAGTGGAGCTTGGGCTGCTGAAGCTCCCTGGTAGGGTCTGCAGAGGATTGTGCTCCCTCCCTCTTCCACTCCCTCACCCGCAGTGCTTGAGTAGCCAGGGACCACTAAGAGATTCCACCGAGGAGTGAAAACTTTCCCTTTTCCACATGTCACCAGTGGAGCTTGGGCTGCTGAAGTCCCCTGGGGAGGATCCACGGAGGATTGAGGACCCTCCCTCTTCCACTCTCTCACCAGCAGTGCTTGAGCAGCTGGGGACCACTGAGAGGTTCCACCGAGGTGTGAAAACTTTCCCTTTTCTGCACATCCCTGGCAGTGCTTGGGCCGCTGCAGCCCCCTGGGGAGGATTGGTGGAAACTTGAGCTCGCTCCCTCCTCTGCTCCCTCACCAGCAGTGCTTGAGCGGCTGGGGACCACTGAGAGGTTCCAACGAGTGGTGAAAACTTTCCCTTTTCTGCACATCCCCAGCAGAGCTTGGGCTGCTTCAGCCCCCTGTGGAGAATCCACAGAGGCTTGAGGTCGCTCCCTCCTCCTATCCCTCACTGGCAGTGCTTGAGCAGCTGGAGACCACTGAGAGGTTGCACTGAGGGGTGAAAACTTTCCCTTTTCTGTGCATCACCAGCAGCATTTGGGCTGCTGAAGCCCCCTGGGAGGGTCCGGGGAGAATGGAGCTTCCTCCCTCTTCCTCTCCCTCACCAGCGGCTCTTTAGCAGCCCAAGTCCACTGAACAAATCAGTAAAATGAGCAATCTGTTTCACTTTTCTGTCCCTTCACAAGCGAGGCATAAGCCACTGGTGTGTACAGATCTTCCAGCCAAGGAGAACATGCACCATGAACTGGAGATTTCAAATTGCTTTCTGATCCTGCCTCCTCTCCAAACTGCCTGACCGCCCATGTTACCTCTTCACGCTGACTTCAGGTACTTCGTTGCTTGCGTGGGTGTGGAGGTTGGTGAAGGAGAAGTCGTCCCCCTGTGGGATGGATCACACAGTCCCATTCAGCTGGCTGCTAATTACAGCCAGTTTGCACTCCAATTTCCACTGTACCACTCAGATTCTTGGAACTTTATGGCAAATCCACTGAGTCACTTTCCTCCTTTTCCCAGCACTGCTGCCCCTCGAAGCTTCCCTGCAATTCCGTGAAGCCAATCCTATGGGAGAACTACCCACTCGAGTGATTCAGGCCATTTTCTTCACCTTCCACTATGAGAGCAGAAAGCCAGGAGGTCATTGTTAATCCTCCATTTTTGACAATCCAGGAAATTGCAATTTAAAATAACAATGAGGGGGCGGAGCACGATGGTGGATGAAAAACACCACAAGCCAAAGTGTCTCTGCAAAAAAGATAGATTTTAGAAGACAGTAGAGGAAATAAGTGAGCAGACAAGCATACATTGAACAAGAGTTGGAAGGAGGGGTACCTGAGACTACGGGAGACTCCACGGGAGGAGGTTGTGAAGGAGAACTGGAAGAAGTTAACTCCCAGGAAGCTTGGAGACCAGTGACAACAATAGGTGGAGTGGTTAACTTTTCTCTCCCTTGCATCTCAGCCCTTGCTGGTGGGTTCCCCAGAGGTAGGAGAGACCTGCAGACACCAGCCCAGAGATGGCCACTGCCAGTGAGCAGTAAGCCTGTAGTGGACGTGGCACCAGGCTCCCAACTCCCTCGGGGCACCTCTGTGTGCACAGACCCAAGCCGCTAGGCAGGCGCCATATGGCTACAAAATCTCCCCTCTCCCTTCCCTATCCATAGCTGCTGAGGGAGACAATATAGCCACCAGCCAGAGGCATCTCCAGGGAATGGGGCCTTCCCTTTTGAGGCCCTACAGCAGACTTAGGGGTATTTAGACAGTGAGCTCCCTACCCGCTAACCCTCCCAGGTGCTGATGGCCTGGTGATTCCAGGAGAACGGGGGACATTCTGAGGCTGAAAAACATTGACCCAGCTTGGGCTCCCCATGAGTGAATTAGGACTTGAACTCCTCTCCCTGGTTGGGTCAGGGATTGAATTCTAGGGCCCAGAGGTCAGATCTGCATACTAGATCCCACGCACCCAGGTATCACATTGCCCAAGGCACAGAAGGGAAATTCGTGTCATGGCCTGATTACAGGACAGGGATGACACACTGAACATATACATAAAACACAAACAGACAGAATTGGCTGCAGTCCCAGAAGAAAAAAGGACACAGAGACAAGAGACGGTTTCGGACTGCAGCAGCCAAAATCTGCAAGTCATTTATTTTATACAGTTTAATTGGGCAAGTGTCTGTCCCACAGCTATTTTCTCACACCAGCTACTTTCCCAGCTACTTTTTGGTACATGAATTCCTGCGGCCAACAACACCTGCTTTCCCAGTCAAAGCAAAAATCAAGGCCTTCTACAAGAGGTCTCTTTGATGTTTGACACACTGTTGTCAGATAACAAACAATCTGGGCTCAAGAGCGAGACCATGAGTCCTTGGTGATATTGCTGTGCCTAGCACTGCTAGCTGGTTAGCAGGCAACCTTGGCTCGCATGATGCGTGGCCAGAGGTTGTTGGCCGTTTGCCTGGAGAAATAGTTTCTTCAGCCAGTCAACAAGCCACGTCCTGCTAATTGTGGGAACAAGCAATGGGCTCCCATACTGCTGACTTGGGGTCTCAGCCAATCTGACCCTGGGTGGCTTGCTTCAGCTCACTTCAAATTCATGAATGAGCCTACTAAGGTGTGTGTGCCTTCAGGGGAAGATCAGCATGCTTGAGGGCAATCCTTCTCCAAAGAGGGGACCTTGTGCTAAACCCAGGCGACGACCCTGTGCAGGGAACCTTTGGCCCACATCACAGCCAGGGGAGGACCACTGTCATGAGGTCAGCCCTGCTGGCAGAGGCCCAGGAGAAGCCATGGAGTTGGTTAGGATGGAAAGGAGCGAGGCCTGCTCCAGACTTCGCGTCTCAGAGGCCCACTGGCATAAAGTCTGGCATGCTGGCAGAGGCCCAGTAGAAGCTGCAGAATTGGGATGGGTGGAAAGGAACGAGGCCTGCTCCAGACTGCGGTTCTCAGACTGCCCCACCCCTACATGCACCTACAGACTTTCTGCCCCACCTGTACAGACTTTCTGACTGAGCAGGGCCATTCCAGCCCCTCACTATCAGCTTTTCCCAGAAGCTGAGAACAGAACTTTGACCTCTGGTAACAGCACCTGTGGTGCTTGAGGGCAGGCTTACACAACCTTGCTCGGCCCAGACTCACTCCCAGACCAACCCTCAATGAGGTGGAGAGTAAGACACACATGGAAGTCCAAGAGCCCCACCCATCGCCTGAGGCACTAGAGTGCCTCTCACGAGGAACAAGAGCTGGTTGCAGGACCCAAAAACAACAGTGTAGCCTGCTCCTCCAAGAAAGCACCACCTACATACAGGGAGGTCATTCTCCACACCACTGTATGGCATCTACTGACTCATCCTACAGGGTGTGGACGAATATCACCCACAAACACCACCCACTGGCTCAGAGACTTCACAGCCCATGTCATTATCCAAATGAAAACCTAAAGGTAAGAAGCAACAACTGATCCAGATGGGAAGAAATCAGCAAAAGAACTCTGGAAATAAGAAAACTGAAACGGAAAGAACACCCCCAAAGAGGAACACCATGGATTGTGAGAAAATTCAATAATTTGCAAGAAAAACTGGATAACCAACACAAAGAAACCACAAAAAGATTCCAGGACCTAGAACAAAAATTCACTAAAGAGATTGAAATAATAAAGAAACATCAAACTGAACGCCTGGAAAAAAAAGAATCAATTCAGGGAACTGCAAAACACAGTGGAAAGCCTCAAGAACAGGGTCGATCAAACAAAAGAATTTCAGGGATTGATGATAACACCTTCCAATTAAATAAATAAGTCACAGAGATAAAGCAGAGAAACAAGAAAAAAGAGCAAAGCCTATAAGAGATGTGGGATTATGTGAAGAAACCTAATGTGAGGGTCATAGAGTTACCAGAAGAAGAAGAAAACACTCAAGAGTTGGATAAGCTATTTGAATATATAATAGGGGAAAATTTCCTAGGCCTTGGTAAAAACCTGGATACACAAATTCAAGAAGCTGAAAGGACCCCTGGGAGATTCAATGCAAACAAGAAAACATTACAACAGGCAGTCATCAGATTGACCAAAATATCAACTAAAGAAGTCCTTCTACAAGCTGTAAGACAAACGAAGCAAGTAACATACAAAGGGAAGCAAATCCAAATAATGCCAGACTTCTGTACTATAACCATACAAGCAAGGAGAGACTGGGGCCTCATTCTGACTCTTCTGAAACTGAACAATGCCCAGCCTAGAATCTTAATCCCTGCAAAACTAAGTGGTGCATACGAAGGAGAAAACAAGACATTATCAGATAAGAAAAGACTGAGGGAATTCACACAGACAAGACCAGCCTTTCAAGAAGTACTAAAAACAGTGTTATCCATGGATATGCATAATAAACACTCACATATATAAATCTACTCAAAAGCTAATAAATATAAATCTACTCAAAATATAAATATAAATTTATATATAAATATAAATATAAATTTAAATATAAATCTACTCAAAAGCTAATAGTCAAAGGCCAGATACTACAATGGCTCAACACAGATAACAAAGCAACAAAGCTCAACCCAACATAATGAACAGAAATCTGCCAGACCTATCAATTTTCTCAATAAATGTGAGTGCCTTGAACTCCCCACTGAAGATACATAGACTAGCTGAATGGTTAAAAAAATACAAGCCAAGTATCTACTGTCTCCAGGAAACACATCTAACCTGCAAGGATGCAGTTAGACTAAAGGTAAATGGTTGAAGAACAATATTTCAAGCAAACAGAAGCCAAAAGAAAGCTGGTGTGGCAGTTCTTATTACAGACAACTTAGTTTTAAATCAACAAAACTAATAAAAAACAAAGAAGGTCACTATATACTGGTGAAGGGTAGAGTTCAACAAGAAGACATAACAATTCTAAATATGTATGCACCCAACTGAGGTGCACCCAGATTCATAAATCAAACTGTACTTGATCTAAACAAATGGATAAACAACAACACCATAATAGCCAGATATTTTAAGACATCGCTGACAGCACAGGTCAGATCCTCAAAACAGAAAATCAACAAAGAAATAATGGACTAAAACAGAACTCTAGAATAAATGGGCCCAGCTGACATTTACTGGACATTCTACCCAAAAACCACTGAATATATGTTTTTCTAATCAGCTCATAGGTCATTCTCTAAGATTGACAATATCCTAGGACACAAAGGATGTCTCAAACAATTTTAAAACACAGAAATTATACCATCTATCTTCTCAGATCAAAGATAATAAAAGTAGAAATCAACACTAACAGAACTCTCATTTCTACACAAAGTCATGGAAACTAAAAAACCTTCTGCTGAATGATCACTTCATAAACAAGGAAATCAAGACGGAAAGCAAAAGATTCCTTTAACTAAAGGACAAAGGAAACACAAGTTATCAAATCCACGGGGACACATCTAAAGCAGTCCTGATAGGAAAGTTAATTTCCATAAATGCCTATATCCAAAAGTCGAAAGATCACAAATAGAAAACTTAATGAATCGTCTCAAACAGCTGGAAAGATGAGAACAGGCTGACCCAAAGCCCAGCAGAAGAAGTGAAATCATTCAAATCAAATCAGAACTAAATGAAACTGACAGGAGGAAAACTATACAGAAGACTAATAAAACAAAAACTTGGTTCTTCGAAAAAATAAACAAAATTGACACAACATTGGCTAGACTAACGAAAAGCAGAAAAGAAAAACCTCTAATAAGATCCATCGGGAAAATAAAGGAGAAACTATGACGGGTGCCACAGAGATACAAGAAATAATTCATGAATACTACAAAAACCTCTATGCACACAAACTGGAAAATGTGGAGGAAATGCATAATTTCTAGAAAAACACATCCTCCCTAGGCTCAACCAGGAAGAAATAGAATTCCTGAACAGACCGATAACAAGTACTGAAATGGAAACAGCAATAAAAAACCTTCCCCCGCCAAAAAATGTCCTGGACCAGATGGTTTCACACCCGAATTTTACCACACCTACATGAAGAACTGGTGCCTATCCTGCAGAAATTATTCCACAATATCGAGAAGGATGGAATCCTCCCCAATTCATTTTATGAAGCGAAAATAGCCCTGATACCAAAACAAAAAAGGGATGCAACAAAAAACTAAAAATAGAGACCAATATCCCTTATGAATATACATGCAAAAATCTCAACAAAATCCTAGCCAATCGAATCCAGGTGCTGGTCAAGAAAATAATACATCAAAACCAAGTGGGCTTCATCCCAGGGATGCAGGGATGGTTCAACATATGCAAATCTATAAATGTAATACACAATATAAACAGAAGCAAAATCACAGACCATATGACTCTCTCAATGGATGCAGAAAAAGCATTAGACAAAATTCAACACCTAATTATGATGACAATACTCAACAAAATGGGCATAGACGGGGCTTACCTAAACATGATAAAAGCCACATATGACAAACCCACAACCAACGTGAAACTGAATGGGGAAAAATTAAAATCATTCCCACATAGAACTGGAACCATACAAGGTTGCCCACTATCTACACTTCTATTCACATAGTGCTGGAAGTCCTTGCTATAGCAATCAGAAAAGAGAATGGAATTAAAGGATTCCAAATGTCGGCAAAAGAGATCAAACTCTCACTCTTTGCTGATGACATGATAGTATACCTAGAAAACCCTAAGTATTCAACCAAGAGACACCTTGAATTGATAAATGAATATGGTAAAGTCTCAGGATACAAAATCAATACACAGAAATCAGACACATTCATAT
Source organism: Microcebus murinus (assembly GCF_040939455.1). Classification (NCBI taxonomy): domain Eukaryota; kingdom Metazoa; phylum Chordata; class Mammalia; order Primates; family Cheirogaleidae; genus Microcebus; species Microcebus murinus. Next base: position 78,651,454 of record NC_134136.1, on the reverse strand, counting down.
ATGCCAACAACAGTAAAAGAGAGACCCAAATCAAAGACTCAATTCCTATCAAAATAGCAACAAAGAAAATAAAGTACCTTGGAATATATTTAACTAAGGAGGTGAAAGACCTCTACATGGAGAATTATGAAACATCAAGGAAGGAAAGAGCAGAGGATATAAACAGATGGAAGAATATACCATGCTCATGGGTCAGCAGAATCAATATTGTTAAAAAGTCTATACTATCCAAAGTGACCTACAGAGTCAATGCAATCCCTATCAAAATATCATCATGATTTTTCACAGGTATAAAAATATAATTTTATGCTTCATATGGAACCAGAGAATACCCTGTATAGTAAAATCAATCCTAAGCAATAAAAACAAAATAGACAAATTTCTAGAAACACACAGTCTCCCTAGGCTCAACCAGGAGGAAATAGATTTCCTGAACAGACGAATTTCAAGAGCTGAAATAGAAACAGCAATTAAAAATCTCCCTATAGGGATCAAGATGGCAGACGAGAAGCACCTCCAGACAGAGTGTCTCTGCAGAAAAGACAGATTATAGCAGAAATTAGAAAAAAGAAGCAAGAAGACGAGCATACAGCGGACAAGGGCCGGAAGGACGGGTCCCTGAGATGCCAGGAGACTCCACGGGAGGAGGTTGCAGAGGAGAACTGGAAGCTGAGACTGCCGGAGCAGCCCGGAGAGACCAGCGGGAAGGGTAGGTGGATCACTCACCTTTCCCCTCACCTGCACCTGGGACTGCTGGAGGGCTCCCCAGCAGGTGGCAAGACCTAGAGACACCAGCCGAGAGACGGCTGCCACCAGTAAGCGGTAAACCTGTAGCGGACGTGGCACCAGGCTCCCAAATCCCTCGGGGCACCTCCATGTGCACAGACCCGAGCCGTGCAGCAGGCGACATATTGTCCCCTTCTCCCCTCCCCCGACCCTACCAGCGGCTGCACAGAGGGACAATACAGCCACCAGCCAGAGGCACATCCAGGGAAGAGGACCTTCCCTTTTGGGACCCTACAGCTGACTAAGGGGAACTCAGATTGTGAGCTCCCTACCCGCCAGCCCTCCCAGGTGCTGCTGGCACAGTGATCCCGGGAGAACGGTGCAAACCCTGAGACTGAGAGACATAGACCCAGCTTGGGACCCCTGTGGGCGAATTGTAACTAGCACTCCTCTCCCTGGTGGGGATATAATTTGAACTCTGGGACCCAGGGGTCAAACCTGCAGACCAGATTATGTGCACCTAAGTCTTGCATTGCCCGGGGCACAGAAGGGATATACGTGAACAGCATACTGAGGTGTGTGTGCCTTCAAGGGAAGATCAGCATCCTAGAGGGAAACCCTCCTCCAAAAAGGAGGCTGTACGCCATGCCCAGGTGGTGTTCCTGCGCAGGGAACCTCCCCGCCTGCATCACAGTCTGGGGAGGCCTGATGGCATGTGGTCTGCATGCTGGCAGAGTCCCAGGAGTAACTGTGGAGTTGGGGAGGGTGGAAAGGAGCAAGGCCCGATCCAGACTGCGGGTCTCAGACAGCCCGACCCCAACACAAATATTCTGATTGAGCGGGTCCATTCCAGCCCCTCCCTGAAAACTTTTCCTGGAAGCAGAGAACAGAACTATGACCACTGCTAACGGCATTGGTGGTTACTGAGGGCAGGCTTACCGAACTCAGCTCTGCACAGACTCTCTCCTAGACAAGCCCTCACTGAGGGAGAGAAAAGAACACACCTAGAAGTCCCAGGGCCCCACCGACCACCTGAGGCATTAGAGTGCCTCTCTACAGGAGCAAGGGCTAATAACAGGACATAAAAAAAACAGTGTAGCCTGTTGCTCCAAGCAAGCACCATCTGCTGACAAGAAAGACATCCTGCACTGCCTTTTCACCACACCTACTGACTCATTATACAGGGTGTGGTCGAATCTCACCCACAGACACCACCTAACGCCTCAGAAACTACTAAAGGCATGTGAATATCAAAATGAAAACCTAAAGGAAAGAAACAACAACTGATTGACATGAGAAGAAATCAGCGAAGGAACTCAGAAAATATAAAGAACCAAATGGAAAACACACCCCCAAAGAGGAGCACCAGCCCCCTAGAAACGGACACCGACCAAAATCAGGCAACCAATATGACAGAAGAGGAATTTCGTATGTGGAACATAAGAACACTCACCCAGCTGCAACAACAACTCAACAACCAACAACAAGAAACCACAAAAAGTCTCCAGGATATGAGAAAAGAAATAGACACATTGAAGAAAAGTGTAACCGAACTCCTGGAAATGAAGAATCAATTCAAGGAACTACAAAATACAGTGGAAAGTCTCAAGAACAGGGTAGATGAAGCAGAAAAAAGAATCTCAGAGCTTGAAGATAACACCCTCCAATTAAATAAATAAGTCACAGAAATAGAGCAGAGAAACAAGAGAAAAGAGCAAAGCCTACAAGAGCTGTGGGATTATGTGAAGAAACCTAATGTGAGGGTCATAGGGTTACAGGAAGGGGAAGAAGACAACACTCAAGGGTTGGACAAGCTGTTTGAAGATATAATAGAGGAAAATTTCCCAGGCCTTGCTCAAAATCTTGATATACAAGTTCAAGAAGCTCAGAGGACCCCTGGGAGATTCAACGCAAACAGGAAGACGTCACGACATGCAGTCATCAGACTAACCAAAGTATCAACTAAAGAGGCCCTTCTAAGAGCTGTAAGACAAAAGAAGCAAGTAACATACAAGGGAAAGCCAATTCGAATAACATCAGACTTCTCTAATGAGACTTTACAAGCAAGGAGAGACTGGGGCCCCATTCTCACTCTTTTGAAACAAAACAATACCCAGCCTAGAATCTTATTCCCTGCAAAACTAAGCTTCGTATATGAAGGAGAAATAAAAACATTCTCAGACAAGCAAAGGCTCAGAGAATTCACCAAGACAAGACCAGCCCTACAAGAAGTACTTAAAACAGTGTTATGCACGGAACATCATAAAAATAACCCACGAATATAAAAACAACCAAAACCCAAAGATATTAAAGGCCAGATATTACAATGGCTCAAGACAGAAATCATAGCAACAACATCCAACCCAACAGAATGATCAGTAATCTACCTTACCTATCAGTTCTCTCAATAAATGTGAATGGCTTAAACTCTCCACTCAAGAGACATAGGCTGGCTGAATGGATAAGAAAATACAGGCCAAGTATATGCTGTCTTCAGGAAACACATCTAACCTGCAAGGATGCATATAGACTAAAAATAAAAGGGTGGAGATCAATATTCCAAGCAAATAGAAGCCAAAAGAAGGCTGGTGTGGCAGTTCTAATTTCAGACGATTTAGTTTTTAAACCAACAAAAGTAGTGAAAGACAAAGAGGGTCATTATATAATAGTGAAGGGCACAGTCCAACAAGAAGAGATGACAATTTTAAATATATATGCACCCAACTTAGGTGCACCCAGATTCATAAAGCAAACCTTACTGGAGCTAAGCAAATGGATTAATAGCAACTCCATAATCGCCGGAGATTTCAACACCCCACTGATGGCACGAGACAGATCCTCCAAACAGAAAATTAATAAAGAAATAATGGACTTAAACAAAACTCTAGAACAATTGGGTCTGACAGACATCTACAGAACATTCTACCCAAAATCCACTGAATATACGTTCTTCTCATCAGCTCACGGGACATTCTCTAAGATTGACCATATCCTAGGACACAAAGAAAATCTCAAGAAATTTAAAAAAATAGAAATCATACCATGTACCTTCTCAGATCACAGTGGAATAAAACTAGAAATCAACCCTAACAGAAACTCACATTTCTACACAAAAACGTGGAAATTAAACAACCTCCTACTAAATGATTACTTCGTAAATGAAGAAATCAAGATGGAAATAAAAAAATTCTATGAAGAAAATGACAATGGAGAGACAAGTTATCAACTCCTCTGGGACACAGCTAAAGCAGTTCTGAGAGGAAAGTTTATCTCCATAAATGCCTATAACCAAAAGACAAGAAGATCACAAATAGACAATTTAATGAAACGACTCAAAGAGCTGGAAAAAGAAGAACAGACCAACCCCAAACCCAGCAGAAGAAGTGAAATCAACAAGATCAAATCAGAACTAAACGAAATTGAAAACAGGAAAGCTATTCAGGAGATTAATAAAACAAAAAGTTGGTTCTTTGAAAAAATAAACAAAATTGACACACCATTGGCTAAGCTAACGAAAAGCAGAAAAGAGAAATCTCTAATAAGCTCTATCAGGAATAAAAAAGGAGATATCACAACTGATCCCAAAGAGATACAAGATACAATTTATGAATACTACAAAAATCTTTATGCACACAAACTGGAAAATGTGGAGGAAATGGACAAATTTCTAGAAACACACAGCCTCCCTAGGCTCAACCAGGAAGAAATAGATTCCCTGAACAGACCAATCTCAACAGCTGAAACAGAAACAGCAATTAAAAATCTCCCTAAAAAGAAAATTCCCAGTCCAGATGGCTTCACACCTGAATTTTACCATACTTACAAAGAAGAACTAGTACCTATCTTGCAGAAACTATTCCACAACATCGAGAAGAACGGAAACCTCCCCGACACCTTTTATGAAGCGAATATTACTCTGATACCAAAACCAGGAAAGGATGCAACAAAAAAAGAAAACTACAGACCAATATCCCTAATGAATATAGATGCAAAAATTTTCAACAAAATCTTAGCTAACCGAATCCAGACACTTATCAAAAAAATAATCCACCACGACCAAGTGGGCTTCATCCCAGGGATGCAGGGATGGTTCAACATACGTAAATCTATAAAAGCAATTCACCACATAAACAGAAGCAAAAACAAAGACCACATGATTCTTTCAATAGATGCAGAAAAAGCTTTTGACAAAATTCAACACCCTTTCATGATACGAACACTTAAGAAAATAGGCATAGAAGGGACATACCTAAAAATGATACAAGCCATATATGACAGACCCATAGCCAACATCATACTGAATGGGGAAAGATTGAAATCATTCCCACTTAGAACTGGAACCAGACAAGGCTGCCCACTATCTCCACTTCTGTTCAACATAGTGCTGGAAGTCTTGGCTACAGCAATCAGACAGGAAAATGGAATCAAAGGTATCCAAATAGGGGCAGAAGAGATCAAACTTTCACTGTTTGCTGATGATATGATATTGTATCTAGAAAACCCCAAGGATTCAACCAAGAAACTCCTGGAATTGATCAATGAATTTAGTAAAGTCTCAGGATACAAAATCAATACACAGAAATCAGAGGCATTCATATACGCCAACAACAATCTAATTGAGAAGCAAATCAAAGACTCAATTCCCTTCACAATAGCAACAAAGAAATTAAAGTACCTAGGAATATATTTAGCCAAAGAGGTAAAAGACCTCTACAGGGAGAACTATGAAACACTGAGGAAGGAAATAGCAGAGGATGTAAACAGATGGAAATCCATACCATGCTCGTGGATCGGCAGACTCAATATCATCAAAATGTCTATACTACCCAAACTGATCGACAGATTCAATGCAATACCTATTAAAATCCCATCAGCATTCTTCACAGATATAGAAAAAATAATTTTACGCTTCGTATGGATCCAAAGAAGACCCCGAATATCAAGAGCAATTCTAGGCAACAAAAACAAAATGGGAGGCATTAATATGCCAGATATCAAACTATACTACAAAGCTGTAGTAATTAAAACAATATGGTATTGGCACAAAAAGAGGAATATTGACCAGTGGAACAGATGTGAGAATCCTGATATAAAACCATCCTCATATAGCCATCTCATCTTTGACAAAGCAGACAAAAACATACGCTGGGGAAAAGAATCTCTCTTCAATAAATGGTGCTGGGAAAACTGGATAGCCACCTGTAGAAGGCTAAAACAGGACCCACACCTTTCACCTCTCACAAAAACCAACTCACGCTGGATAACAGACTTAAACCTAAGATATGAAACTATTAGAACTCTAGAGGAAAAAGTTGGAAACACTCTCCTAGACATCGGCCTGGGCAAAGAGTTTATGAAGAAGTCCCCAAAGGCAATCACAGCAGCAACAAAAATAAATAAATGGGACATGATCAAACTACAAAGCTTCTGCACAGCCAAAGAAATAGTCATGAAAGTAAACAGACAACCTACAGAATGGGAGAAAATTTTTGCATCCTATGCATCCGATAAGGGACTGATAACTAGAATATACTTAGAACTCACGAAAATTAGGAAGAAAAAATCAAATAACCCCATTAAAAAGTGGGCAAAAGACTTGAACAGAAATTTTTCTAAAGAAGACAGAAGAATGGCCAACAAACATATGAAGAAATGCTCAACATCTCTAATCATCAGGGAAATGCAAATCAAAACCACAATGAGATATCACTTAACCCCAGTGAGAATGGCCTTTATCAAAAAATCTCCAAACAATAAATGCTGGCGTGGTTGTGGAGAGAGAGGAACACTCCTACACTGCTGGTGGGACTGCAAACTAGTTCAACCTCTGTGGAAAGCAATATGGAGATACCTTAAAGCGATACAACTGAATCTACCATTTGATCCTGCAATCCCATTGCTGGGCATCTACCCAAATGATCCAGTGACACTCTACAAAAAAGACACCTGCACTCGAATGTTTATAGCAGCACAATTCATAATTGCAAGGCTGTGGAAACAGCCCAAGTGCCCATCAATCAAAGAATGGATTAATAAAATGTGGTATATGTATACCATGGAGTACTATTCAGCTCTAAGAAACAATGGTGATATAGCACATCTTATATTTTCCTGGTTAGAGCTGGAACCCATACTACTAAGTGAAGTATCCCAAGAATGGAAAAACAAGCACCAGATATATTCTCCAGAAAACTGGTATTAACTGACTAGCACCTAAGTGGACACATAGGTACTACAGTAATAGGGTATTGGGCAGGGGGGAGGGGGGAGGGGGGAGGGGGGTGGGTATATACATACATAATGAGTGAGATGTGCACCATCTGGGGGATGGTCATGATGGAGACTCAGACTTTTGGGGGGAGGGGGGGAAATGGGCGTTTATTGAAACCTTAAAATCTGTACCCCCATAATATGCCAAAATAAAAAAAAATTAAAAAAAAAGATTAATTTTGATGAGGTCCAATTCAACATTTTTTTTCCTTTTATGGAGCAAGCTTTTGATGTCATTTAAGACTTCTTCACTTAGTCCTAGGTCCTGAAGTTGTTTTTTGTTTGTTTGTTTGTTTGTTTGTTTGTTTTGCCAATGCATATACAATTGTTCCAGCCGCGTTTGTTGAAAAGGCTATCTCTCCTCCATTGAATTGGTTTTTCACCTGTCAAAAATCAACTGGGCATTCATGTGAGTCTATTTCAGGTTCCTAGTATCCAATGGCTTTTTAGCATCCTTTCAAAACAACCCTCCTCATCCACATTTTACACCTTTCATTATGAAAATTTTCATACATACACAAAAGCAGAGAACACTAATAAACTCCCAGTACACTCATGCAGCTTTGATAATTATCACTCCCCTCTCTTCTGCATCATAATTACATTTTGAAGAATCCAGGGGTGTTTTATTATATGATATCTCATGTTCTAGATTTGTCTGTTTCTCATGGTGTCTTTTATTTTGCTCGTCTGTCTCCTGTATTTCCTGTAAACTGGCAATTAAGTCTGAGAAGCTTGATTAAATTAGGTTGAACAATTTTTGGCTTATTACATCACACAAGGAGGCACATTATGTGGACTATCTTAGTCTTAGCAATATTACATTTTGTTACTTGGCTAAGAGGTAAAAGATAGCTTTCTCCATTGTTAAAGTACATATGTCCCTTTGTAATTATTATATAAACTGGGGTGACTCTTCTACAGCATGGATATGAAGCATTTTCATATTCATTACCTCATAAGTTTGTTAGGTAGATATTCTTCCTCCTGTTTAACAGATGAGGAAATCAAGGCTCCAAGAAGCGAAGGCAAGTGGCAGAACCTAACTCATATCCAGGTCTTAAGACTAAACCTTGGTCCCTTTTCAATTTTCACTCTTAGGTACCTTTCATTCTAATGAAGAACTAGGAATTAATAACATTTATTATAATCAACACAACACTTTGACATTACTAGTATTAGAAAACATAATCCTGGTATTCAGGTATTTATAGTCCAAAAAATTATCAGCTCAAGAATACAGGCTGAATTAAATCTATAAATATACAAAAGGTCACAGGCTGAATTAATGAATGGTTGGTTCACAGGGACAATGGGCACTGACTGCCCAGAAGTGAATTCTACATTGGTTTAATCAGAACTTGAAGGGCTTGGCTCAAGCTGAAAATTTTATGTAGTATTAAGTGCTGGGACAGAACGTTGTTTCATGAATTATAAGCTATCACAGGACAGCAATGATGAAATGCTTATTAGAACTGAGAATGATCAAATGTACCGTGAAGCATGTACATCTATTATGCATCAATTTAAAATACAATACAATACAATACGAGCATGACTGTGGTGAGGATCATCACCTCAGCTGTTGAGGTTAAGGATATTTCCCTATGAACAAAGAACCCAACATAGGACTGTCCTTCTATTTTTACACTCTATATCTGTTAAGTTTCAAATTCAAAAGTTGGAAAATAAATTGTTTTCCTTGGCATCATTGTTAATGGCTGGCCATAATATTTTTCCACAAACACAAGCTAAGTATATCAGCTATGATATTTAACTCCCTTAGACATTTTAAAGGTGAATTTTAAAAAATTCTTCTTAAAGCACTAAATTCTAAAGTTTGCTATTCACTATACTTCCTTTTATAAAAATGAATATTTTTGTGGTTCATGGAATTCCCTTCATTCTAATATTGGCTTAATTAACAAACTTACATTATGTCATGTTAAGACTGTGACCATACCTCTTTTATCCAACTTTATTGACAACTGATTTCACAAAGTTCTTTCACAAATATCTTTTCACTTAACCCTCACAACAACCCTGTGAGGTAGGCATTATGTCAACATTTGACTGACAGAGAAACTGAGGCTTAAAGGCTGACTTAATAGAATCATATAGCTAGTAGGGGAAAGAGCCAAACACAAACCTAGGTCTTCTGATTCCAAATCCAGTGCTCTTCTTAGCTTGTCTTCAAACAGCAGACTACTATCTCCACATCTGACATTCTGGATCATGCTGTTTATATAGACCTTCTGTAGCAGTGATGCTATATTTAAAATGTACATGTTACATATTTTCAGAAACATGTCCACTTTTTAATACAAAGACATTTTTGCTTATCATTTACAACTACATTATTAGATTTGAATTATGTTTTTGTAGACTTAAAACTCTAGATTAACTTTCTTCTATAAAATATATGTAACTCACTTGTCATAAAAGGATTGATCTTAGGGTTTTTTTTTCCTTAGAAGACCTATTTATGATTCCTCCAGCAGTTACTTAAATAGGCAGGAATGCTACTCCATTTTACATATGACACTAGATTTTCTGGCTCTCTATCTTAGACTCATTGGTATTTTGTAGCCAAGAGAATTCCTCCACAGAGTGGATTTTTTGTTGAAGATGAAATGTTTGAAGTCTGAGAGCATTCTTTTTCAGACTCATTACATTCACAAGGTTTTTCATCTGTATGAATTTTCTGATGTGCAGTAGGTTTTTTCTTTGCCTACAAACTTTGCTACAATCATTACATACATAGGGGTTCTCTCATGTGTGGATTCTCTGGTGGCCAGCTAAATGCCTCTTAGAAGTAAGGGATTTCCTACACTTCTCACACATATAAGGTTTTTCCCTAGTGTGCATTCTCTGATGTACAGCAAGGTTTTTATTCTGACTAAAGTCTTTTCCACACTCATTACATTTATAAGGTTTCTCTCCAGTATGGATTCTTTAATGTATCATAAGATTTCTACTAGAGGTAAGAACTTTTCTACATATATGACATTCAGAGGTTTTTTCCCCACTGTGAACTCTTTGATGTTCAATAAGGTTTCTGTTGTAAGTAAAGCCTTTCCCACACTCATTACATGCACAGGGCTTCTCGCCAGTGTGGATTCTCTGATGGGCTATAAAGTTCGAGTGGTAACTAAAGACTTTCCCACAGTCATTGCATTTATAAGATTTTTCCCTTGTGTGAATCCTCTGATGTCCAATGAGGCTTTTCTTCAGAATGAAGCATTTGCCACACTCATTATGCTCATAGGGTTTCTCAACACCGTGGATTCGCTTATGTTCAATAAGGTTTCTGTTTGAACTGAAAGTTCTTCCACATTCACTACATTCAAAGGACTTTTCTCCAATGTGGATTCTCCAATGTACAAGTAGGCTTGAATTGTAACTGAAAGCCTTCCCACAATCCTCACATTTGTAGGCTTTTTCTTGTGTATGGAGTTTCTGATGGACCATGAAACTTTTGCTCATGATAAAGGTTTTCCCACACTCTCAACAGTCATATGGCTTCTCCCCATTGTGGAGTCTCTCATGATCAATGAGGTTTCTGTTAGAGCCAAAAGACCTTGCCACAATCTTTACATTCATGGAGATTCTCTCCAGTATGGAATCTTTGATGTAAAATGAGGCTTTTCTTCAGAATAAAAACTTCCCCACATTCATTACATTCATAGGGTTTCTCCCCATTGTGGAGTCTCTGGTGGTCAAAAAGGTAAGCACTCTGACTGAAAGCTTTCCCACATTCAGTGCATTTATAAGGTTTCTCTCTGCTGTGCATCCTCTTATGATCAATAAGGTTTGACTTAGCACTGAAAATCTTTCCACATTTTTTACAACCAAAGGTTTTCTTTTCTGTGTGGACTCTCTGGAGTAAGAGGAGGCTTTTACTTTGAATAAAAACTTTTCCACATTTTTTGCACTTGTAATGGTTCTCTGCACTGCGGTCAACAAGGTAAGTGGTCTGAGCAAAGGTTTTTCCACATTCATCACATTTATAGGGTTTCTCCCCAGAGTGGATTCTCTGGTGCAGAATGAGGCTCTTCTTCAGAACGAAAGCTTTCTGACACTTATTACATTTATAAGGTTCTTCCCCTTTGTGGAGCCTTTGATGGTCAATGAGGTAAGCATTCTGAGAGAAAACTTTCCCACACTCATTACATTTATAAGGTCTTTCCCCTGAATGGCACCTTAGATGTATAATAAAGCCTCAGTGTCTATAGAAGCCTTTTCCACACTCCTTACATTTGTAAGGTTTCTCCCCAGTGTGGATTCTCTGATGGTTTAGAAGGTAAGCACTTTGAGAAAATACTTTCCCACACTCATTACATTTATAAGGTTTCTCCCCAGAATGGTTTTGTAAATGCATGAAAAGGCTTGAGCACTGAATAAAGCCTTTCCCACACTCCTTACATTTATGAGGTTTCTCACCAGTGTGGATTCTCCAATGGTTTATAAGATGTGAGATTTTATTGAAATGTTTACAACATATATCACATTTAAAAAACTTCTTTCCTTCAGTGCTTACTAAACTTTCAGAAATAGCTGAACCTAAAGTCAAGCTTTCTCCAAATGCGTCCACTTTGGGCCTTGTTTTTCTGGTGGAGTCTTTTTCTTCTTGTTTCATTCCCAAAGGGAACCTTTCTTCACTGTATCTGTCCTTTCCCCTGTTTCATTTTTTGACTGACTTGACAAAACTTGCCATTCACACTCTTCCTCAAAATCAAGAAACTGGGGAATACCTCTTTGAAGTCTTTTTGATATTCCTTTCTGAGAGTCTGCTCTTTGAGAAGTACTTGGCTTTGATGTCACCTCCTCATTCTCGATCATGGTCTCCCATTATAGGGAGATCACATTTCCATAATTCTCCAGCATCACATCCCAGTACATGGCCCTGTGAATTGGGCCCAGACAAGCCCATTCCTCTGAAGTGAAGCATACTGATACCTCCTCAAACATCACCAACTCCTGGGTCTGGGTTGTTAGGAGCATAAGTGCCATTAATTGATTTCTTGGGTTCTCTTCCTGGGAAAGGGCAGAAGCTCCAGGGACAGAAGAATCGTGATGAGGATCCTGGAGGTTGAGCACCACTCGGTCAGTAAGAGGATTTGGGCAAATTTCAGCCACTATGTGGCAGCCAATGGGTGTAGGAAGTGTTGTTCCTGGAGTACTCATCTCCTTCTGGAGAATGTCCTGATCCTTGACAAGGACTGGCACTTTTAGTGCTGGTCCATCGAGATCTTTCTGCAGCTCCTCCACCAAGGACACAGCCTCCTCGCCACTCCCAGGGCGATGGAGCTGCACCCAGGTCCAAATCTCCCGTGGCAGGATGCTCAGAAACTGCTCCAGCATGAGCAGCTCCAGGATCTGTGCCTTGGTGCGTGCTTCTGGCCTCAGCCACCAGTGACAGAGCTCCCGGAGGTGGCTCACAGCCTCCTGGGGTCCGGATGTGTCCCGGCCTGCGGGACCTTCTGTTACTCTCGGGGGTCAAGGGGGACCTTGCCTGAAAGAGATGGGCGAGAGAAAGGAACGAGACCAAGCAAAGGGTTGTCAAGGTCTACTTTACTTGGATTTTTAGTAGGTTTTATATACAGAAACAAGGAAGTAGAAACAGAAAAATAGAGTGGGGGGATGATGAGGCTTGGGTGTGGGCCAATCAACCCCAATTAGCATCCCAATGGCACCAGAAGCTGTTTGTAATTGATCACTCAACCCCAACCTGGCAGGGGGTCGGGAACAATTGAAGGTAGCATGCCCTGGAGCAAGCATGTCATAGAATGCATTCTTCTCGGAACTATAGCTGGAGGGCTGGGTGCTATTTTCGTCTTAGGCTATTTTCCTGGGCCAGGCCCGTGCATAGGACAAATCCTTGGAATGTGGAGGGTCTTAGTCTCCAACACGGATGTCTCATGGTAATGTAACTGTCTAAAGTGCAGGTGGCAGGTCTCCCAAACATAGGAGCTGCTCCATTGGAAGCTGGTTCCCCATTTCCAGGTGTCATCCTTTCCTTTCACAAGATCCGATTGTCTCAGAGCACTGTGGGCCCAATCTTCCCTTATCACTGTCTTTTAAGAAAGGTTCCCCTCCAGGTTTCCTTAATTCTTTTTTTTTTTTCACAGAAAGTTGGATTTATCATTTCTCACAACCGCACAGTAACTTTCAGTTTGCTCACATTACTAGCATCACAAATCTGAAATACAATGTTGCTTCTCAATTAAAAATATATACTCTGAACCCCAAACCCAGCAGAAGAAGTGAAATCACAAGATCAAATCATAACTAAACGAAATTGAAAACAGGGAAGCTATTCAGGAGATTAATAAAACAGAGAGTTGGTTCTTTGAAAAATAAACAAAATTGATACACCATTGGCTAAGCTAACGAAAAGCAGAAAAGAGAAATCTCTAATAAGCTCCATCAGGAACAAAAAAGGAGATATCACAACTGATCCCAAGGAGATACAAGATACAATTTATGAATACTACAAAAATCTTTATGCACACAAACTGGAAAATATGGAGGAAATGGACAAATTTCTAGAAACACACAGCCTCCCTAGACTCAACCAGGAAGAAATAGATTCCCTGAACAGACCAATCTCAACAGATGAAATAGAAACAGCAATTAAAAATCTCTTTTACCACACTTACAAAGAAGACCTAGACCCTATCCTGCAGAAATTATTCCACAACGTCGAGAAGAACGGAAACCTCCCCGACACCTTTTATGAAGCGAATATTACTCTGATACCAAAACCAGGAAAGGATGCAACAAAAAAAGAAAACTACAGACCAATATCCCTAATGAATATAGATGCAAAAATTTTCAACAAAATCTTAGCTAACCGAATCCAGACACTTATCAAAAAAATAATCCACCACGACCAAGTGGGCTTCATCCCAGGGATGCAGGGATGGTTCAACATACGTAAATCTATAAATGCAATTCACCACATAAACAGAAGCAAAAACAAAGACCACATGATTCTTTCAATAGATGCAGAAAAAGCTTTTGACAAAATTCAACACCCTTTCATGATACGAACACTGAAGAAAATAGGCATAGAAGGGACATACCTAAAAATGATACAAGCCATATATGACAGACCCATGGCCAACATCATACTGAATGGGGAAAAATTGAAATCATTCCCAATTAGAACTGGAACCAGACAAGGCTGCCCACTATCTCCACTTCTGTTCAACACAGTGCTGGAAGTCTTGGCTACAGCAATCAGACAGGAAAACGAAATCAAAGGTATCCAAATAGGGGCAGAAGAGATCCAACTTTCACTGTTTCCTGATGATATGATATTGTATCTAGAAAACCCCAAAGATTCAACCAAGAAACTCCTGGAACTGATCAATGAATTTAGTAAAGTCTCAGGATACAAAATCAATACACAGAAATCAGAGGCATTTATATACGCCAACAACAATCTAATTGAGAACCAAATCAAAGACTCAATTCCCTTCACAACAGCAACAAAGAAATTAAACTACCTGGGAATATACTTAACCAAGGAGGTAAAAGACCTCTACAGGGAGAACTATGAAACACTGAGGAAGGAAATAGCAGAGGATGTAAACAGATGGAAATCCATACCATGCTCGTGGATCGGCAGACTCAATATCATCAGAATGTCTATACTACCCAAACTGATCTACAGATTCAACTCAATACCTATTAAAATCCCATCAGCATTCTTCACAGATATAGAAAAAATAATTTTATGCTTCGTATGGAACCAAAGAAGACCCTGAATATCAAGAGCAATTCTAGGCAACAAAAACAAAATGGGAGGCATTAATATGCCAGATATCAAACTATACTACAAAGCTGTAGTAATTAAATCAATATGGTATTGGCACAAAAATAGGATTATTGACCAGTGGAACAGATGTGAGAATCCTGATATAAAACCATCCTCATACAGCCATCTAATCTTTGACAAAGCAGACAAAAACATATGCTGGGGAAAAGAATCCCTCTTCAATAAATGGTGCTGGGAAAACTGGATAGCCATCTGTAGAAGGCTAAAACAGGACCCACACCTTTCACCTCTCACAAAAACCAACTCACGCTGGATAACAGACTTAAACCTAAGGTATGAAACTATTAGAACTCTAGAGGAAAAAGTTGGAAACACTCTCCTAGACATCGGCCTGGGCAAAGAGTTTATGAAGAAGTCCCCAAAGGCAATCACAGCAGCAACAAAAATAAATAAATGGGACATGATCAAACTACAAAGCTTCTGCACAGCCAAAGAAATAGTCATGAAAGTAAACAGACAACCTACAGAATGGGAGAAAATTTTTGCATCCTATGCATCTGATAAGGGACTGATAACTAGAATATACTTAGAACTCACGAAAATCAGGAAGAAAAAATCAAATAACCCTATTAAAAAGTGGGCAAAGGACTTGAACAGAAACTTTTCTAAAGAAGACAGAAGAATGGCCAACAAACATATGAAAAAATGCTCAACATCTCTAATCATCAGGGAAATGCAAATCAAAACCACAATGAGATATCACTTAACCCCAGTGAGAATGGCCTTTATCAAAAAATCTCCAAACAATAAATGCTGGCGTGGTTGCGGAGAGAGAGGAACACTCCTACACTGCTGGTGGGACTGCAAACTAGTTCAAACTCTGTGGAAAGCAATATGGAGATACCTTAAAGCGATGCAAGTGAATCTACCATTTGATCCAGTAATCCCATTGCTGGGCATCTACCCAAATGATCCAATGACACTCTACAAAAAAGACACCTGCACTCGAATGTTTATAGCAGCACAATTCATAATTGCAAGGCTGTGGAAACAGCCCAAGTGCCCATCAATCCAAGAATGGATTAATAAAATGTGGTATATGTATACCATGGAGTACTATTCAGTTCTAAGAAACAATGGTGATATAGCACATCTTATATTTTCCTGGTTAGAGCTGGAACCCATACTACTAAGTGAAGTATCCCAAGAATGGAAAAACAAGCACCAGATATATTCTCCAGCAAACTGGTATTAACTGAGTAGCACCTAAGTGGACACATAGGTAATTACAGTAATAGGGTTTGGGGCAGGTGGGAGGGGGAGGGCGGGTATATACATACATAATGAGTGAGATGTGCACCATCTAGGGGATGGCCATGATGAAGACTCAGACTTCTGGGGGGAGGGAGGGAAATGGGCATTTATTGAAACCTTAAAATCTGTACCCCCATAATATGCCAAAATAATATATATATATATATATATATATATATATATATATATATATATATATATATATATACACACACACACACACTCTGGAGACTGCTGGTGGGATCCCCAGCCGGTGGAGAGACCTGCAGACACCAGCCCAGAGATGGCCACCACCAGCGAGCAGTAAGCCTCTAGTGGATGCGGCACCAGACTCCCAACTCCCGTGGGGTAGCTCCCTGTGCACAGACCCTAGTGGCGCGCAGGTGCCATATTGCCTTATTCTCACTTCTCCCATCCCTATCCGCAGCTACTGATAGAGATAATATAGCCACCAGCCGGAGGCACCTCCAGGATATGGGACCTTCCCTTTTGAGGCCCTACAGCTGACTGAGGGGAACTCAGAGTGTGAGCTTCCTACACCAGCCCTGCCAGATGCGACTGGCCCAGTCATCCCAGGAGAACGGGGCAGACCCTGAGGCTGAGAGACATAGACCCAGCTTGGGCTCCCCATGGGTGAATTGGGACTGGCACTCCTCTCCCTGGTGGGGATAGGGATTGAACTCTGGGGCCCAGAGGTCAGACCTGCAGACCAGATCCTGTGCACCCAGGTATCAAATTGCCTGGGGCACAAAAGGGATATACATGAACAGCCTACTGAGGTGTGTGTGCCTTCAGGGGCAGATCAGTGTCCTAGAGGGCAACCCTCCTCACAAAGGGAGGCCGTGCACCCAGCCCAAGTGGTGTTCCTGTGAAGGGAATCTCCCAGTCAGCAACACAGCCACGGGAGGCCCAGTGGCATAAGGTTTGGCCTGCTGGCAGAGATCCAGGAGTACCTGTGGAGTTGGGGAGGGTGGAAAGAAGTGAGGCTTCCTCCAGACTGCAGGTCTTAGCCCCACTCCACACACAGACTTTCTGCCTGAGCGGGGCCATTCCAGTCCCTCCCTGGCAGCCTTTCCCAAAAGCAGAGAACAGAACTTTGACCCCTGCTAACGACATTGGTGGTGCCTGAGGGTAGGCTTACTCAACCCAGCTCCGCCCAGACTCACTCCCAGACCAGCCCTCACTGAGGGGGAGAAAAGAACACACCTGGAATTCTCAGGGCCCCACCGACCACCTGAAGCACTAGAGTGCCTCTATAGAGGAACAAGAGCTGGTCACAGGTCACAAAATCAACAGTGTAGCCTGTTCCTCCAAGCAAGCACCACCTACTGACAGGGAGGACATTCTGCACACCCTTTTCATGGCACCTACTGACTCATCATAGAGGGTGTGGCCGAATCTCACCCACAAACACCACCTACCAGCTCAGAGACTAAACAAGGCATGTCAATACCCAAACAAAAACCTAAAGGAAAGAAGCAACAACTGACTGAGATGGAAAGAAATCAGAAAAGGAACTCCAGAAATATGAAGACCCAAACGGAAACCACACTCCCAAAGAGAAGCACCAGCCCCTTAGAAACAGACACCAACCAAAATCAGGCAACCAAAATGACAGAAGAGGAATTTCGAATGTGGATCATAAGAAAATTGAACGACCTGCAAGAACAACTGGATAACCAAAATAAAGAAAACACAAAAAGACTCCAGGACCTGGAACAAAAAGTCACTAAAGAAATCGATACAATGAAGAAAAGTTTAACTGAACTCCTGGAAATGAAGGATCAATTCAGGGAACTACAAAATACAGTGGAAAGCCTAAAGAACAGGGTGGATCAAACAGAAGAAAGAATCTCAGAGATTCAAGATAACACTTTCCAATTAAATAAAGCAGTCACAGAGAAAGAGCAGAGAAACAAGAGAAAAGGGCAAAGCCTATGAGAGATGTGGGATTATGTGAAGAAACCTAATGTGAGGGTCAGAGGGTTACCAGAAGGGGAAGAAGAAAACACTCAAGGGTTGGACAAGATATTTGAAGATGTAATAGAGGAAAATTTCCCAGGTCTTGCTAAAAATCTCGATATACAAGTTCAAGAAGCTCAGAGGACCCCTGGGAGATTCAATGCAAACAGGAAGACGTCGCAACAGTCAGTCATCAGACTGACCAAAATATCAACTAACGAGGCCGTTCTAAGAGCTGTAAGATGAAAGAAGCAAGTAACATACAAAGGAAAGCCAAGCAAATAACACCAGACTTTTCTACTGAAACCTTACAAGCAAGGAGAGACTGGGGCCCATTCTCACTTTTCTGAAACAGAACAATGCCCAGCCTAGAATCTTATTCCCTGCAAAACTAAGTTTTGTATATGAAGGAGAAATCAAGACATTCTCAGATAAGCAAAGACTTAGGGAATTCACCAAGACAAAACCAGCCCTTGAAGAAGTACTCAAAACAGTGTTACCCACGGATCAGCACAATAAACACTCACAAATGTAAATCTACTCAAAGCTAAAGATCAAAGCCCATATACCATGATGGCTCAAGAGAGAAAACAAAGCAACAGACTTCAACCCAACATAATGAACAGAAATCTGCCCCACCTATCAGTTATCTCAATGAATGTGAATGGCTTGAACTCCCCACTCAAGAGACATAGGCTGGCAGAATGGATAAAAAAAAAAACACAAGCCAAGTATCTGCTGCCTTCAGGAAACACATCTAACCTGCAAGGATGCATATAGACTAAAGGTAAAGGAATGGAGAACAATATTTCAAGAAAATTGAAGCCAAAAGAAGCTTTTGTGGGCGTACTGATTACAGATAACTTAGTGTTTAAATCAACAAAAGTAATAAAAGACAAAGAGGGTCACTATATAATGGTAAATGGTACAGTTCAACAAGAAGACATAACAATTCTAAATATATATCCACCACCCCCCTTGGTGCACCCAGATTCATAAATCAAACTCTACTTGATCTAAACAAATGGATAAACAACAATACCATAATAGGCGGAGGCGTTAAAACCCCACTGACAGCACAGGACATATCCTCAAAACAGAAAATCAACAAAGAAATAATGGACTTAAACAGAACTCTAGAACAAATGGGCCTGACTGACATTTACAGGACATTCTACCCCAAAACCACTGAATATCCATTCTTCTCATCAACTCATGGGTCATTCTCAAAGATTGACCATATCCTAGGACAGAAAGCATGTATCAAACAATTTTTAAAAATAGAAATTATACCATGTATCTTCTCAGATCACAATGGAATAAATGTAGAAATTAATTCTAACAGGAGTTCTCATTTCTACACAAAGTCATGGAAACTAAACAACCTTCTGCTGAATGATCACTTCATAAATGAGGAAATCAAGATGGAAATCAAAAGATTCTTTGAATTAAATGACAAAGGTGACACAAGTTACCAAAACCTGTGGGACACAGTTAAAGCAGTCCTGAGAGGAAAGTTTATTTCCATAAATGCTTATATCCAAAACTTCCAAAAATTACAAATACACAACCTAATGAATCATCTCAAAGAGCTGGAAACAGAAGAACAGACCAACACCAAACCCAGCATAAGAAGTTAAATCATTCAGATCAAATCAGAACTAAACGAAATTGACAACAGGGAAACCATACAGAAGATTAATAAAACAAAAAGTTGGGTCTTTAAAAAATAAACAAAATTGACACACCATTTGCTAGACTAATGAAAAGCAGAAAAGAAAAATCTCTAATAAGCTCCATCAGGAAAAATAAAGGAGAAATTACAACTGATGCCACAGAAATACAAGATATAATTTATGAATACTACAAAAACCTCTATGCACACAAACTGGAAAAAGTGGAGGAAATGGATAATTTCTTAGAAATACACAGCCTCCCTAGGCTCAACCAGGAAGAAATAGAATTCCTGAACAGACCAATATCAAGTACTGAAATTGAAACAGCAATGAAAAACTTTCCTAAAAAGAAAAGTCCTGGACCGGAAGGATTCACACCTGAATTTTACCACACCTACAAAGAAAAACTGGTGCCTATTCTGCAGAAATTATTCCACAACATTGAGAAGGATGTAAACCTCCCGAATACATTTTATGAAATGAACATAGCCCTGATACCAAAACCAAAAAAGGATGCAGCAAAAAAAGAAAACTAGAGACCAATATCCCTTATGAATATAGATGCAAAAATTCTCAACAAAATCCTAGCCAATCGAATCCAGGTGCTTGTCAAGAAAATAATCCATCACACCAAGTGGGCTTCATCCCAGGGATGCAGGGATGGTTCAACATACACAAATCTATAAATGTAATTGACCATATAAACGGAAGCAAAACCAAAGACCATATGATTCTCTCAAAAAATGCAGAGAAACCATTTGACAAAATTCAACACCATTTTATGGTGTTGAGGTGTTTAACACCTCAACAAAATAGGCATAGACAGGGCTTACCTAAAAATGATACAAGCCATATACGACACCCCACAGCTAATATCATACTGAATGGGGAAAAATTGAAAGCATTCTCACTTAGAACTGCAACAAGACAAGATTGCCCACTAGTTCCACTTCTGTTCAACATAGTGCTGGAAGTCCTCGCTACAGCAATCAGAATAGAGAGCGGAATTAAGGGCGTCCAATGGCAGCAGAAGAGATCAAACTCTCACTCTTTGCTGGTGACATGATATTATACCTAGACAACCCCAAGGATTCAACCAAGAGACTCCTTGAATTGATAAATGAATTCAATAAAGTCTCAGGATACAAAATCAATACACAGAAATCAGAGGCATTCATATACACCAACAACAGTAAAAGTGAGAACCAAATCAAAGACTCAATTCCCTTCAAAATAGCAACAAAGAAAATAAAGTACCTTGGAATATATTTAACTAAGGAGGTAAAAGACAGAGGATGTAAACAAATGGAAGAATATACCATGCTCATGGGTTGGCAGAATCAACGTTGTTTAAATGTCTATACTACCCAAAGTGACCTACAGAGTCAATGCAATCCCTATCAAAATATCATCATAATTTTTCACACATATAGAAAAATAATTTTATGCTTCGTATGGAACCAGAGAAGACCCCATATAGCAAAATCAATCCTAGGCAATAAAAACAAAATAGGAGGTACTAATTTACCATACTTCAAACTATACTACAAGGCTATAGTCATTAAAACAGCTTTGGACTGGCACATGAACAGGGACGTTGACCAGTGGAACAGAACAGAGAACGCAGATATAAAACCATCCTCATATAACCAACTAATCTTTGACAAAGCAGACAAAAACATACACTAGGAAAAGAATCCTTATTCAATAAATAGTGCTGGGAAAACTGGATAGCCACATGTAGAAGACTAAAACAAGACCCACACCTTTCACCTCTCACAAAAATCAACTCACGCTGGGTAACAGGCTTGAATCTTAGGTGTGAAACTATTAGAATTCTAGAAGAAAATGTTGGAAATACCCTTCTAGACATTGGCCTAGGCAAAGAATTTATGAAGAAGACCCCAAAGGCAATCACAGCAGCAACATAAATAAACAAATGGGACCTGATCAAATTAAAAGCTTCTGCACAGCCAAAGAAACTGTTAAGAGAGCAAAGAAACAGCCCACAGAATGGGAGAAAAGTTTTGCAAACTACACATCTGATAAAGGGCTGATAACTAGAATCTATTTAGAACTCAGGAAACTCATCAAGAATAAATCAAACAACCCTATCAAAAAATTGGCAAAGGACATGAACAGAAACTTCTCAAAAGAAGACAGAATAATGGCCAACATACATATGAAAAACTGCTCAACATCTCTAATTATCAGGGAAATGCAAATCAAAACCACAATGAGATATCATTTAACTCCAGTGATAATGGCCTTTATCAAAAAGTCCCCAAACAATAAATGCTGGTGTGGATTCGGAGAGAGAGAAACACTCCTACACTGCTGGTGGACTGCAAACTAGTTCAACCTCTATGGAGATACTTCAAAGCGATACAAGTAGATCTACCATTTGATCCAGCAATTCCACTACTGGGCATCTACCCAAAAGATCAAAAGTCACATTATGAAAAAGACACCTGCATTTGAATGTTTATAGCAGCACAATTCACAATTGCAAAGCTGTGGAAACAATCCAAATGCCCATCAATTCATGAGTGGGTTAATAAAATGTGATATATGTATACCATGGAGTACTATTCAGCTTTAAGAAACAATGGTGATATAGCACCTCTTGCATATTCCTGGATAGAGCTGGAACCCATTCTACTAAGTGAAGTATCTCAAGAATGGAAAAACCAGCACCACATGCACTCACCAGCAATTTGTATTAACGGATCAACACCTAATTGGACATATAGGAGTAACACTTATCGGGTGTCGGAAGAGTGGGAGGGGGACAGGAGGGGTTGAGTATATACAACCAAACGAGTAAGATGTGCAACGTTTCGGGGATGGACACACTTCAAACTCTTACTCGAGGGTTGGAGGCGGGCATGGGCAATATATGTAACATTAACACTTGTACCCCCATAATATGCTAAAATGAAAAATAAATAAAAATAATAATAATTTAAGCATATTTGAGCAAAGGAAAAAAATTCATTTGTCATGACTCTTTGATCTCCTTTAATCTAGAACTGTTCCTCTGTCTTTCTTTGTCTTTCATGACATTAAAAATTTTGACAAGTACAGGCCAGTAATCTTACAGAATATCTCTCTTGGGTTCATTTGATATTTCCCATTGTTAAATTCAAATAATACATCCCTGGTTGGAATATTACATATATGTGTCTGTGTCCTTCTCAGGGTATCACATTCAGAGGCACACAATGTCCATCTGCCCTTTCTTGGTGATATTAATTTTGATCATTTTGTCCAAGTGTTGTCCATTGTCTCTACAGTTTTGTTACCATTTTCTCTCTTACAATTAAGCAATCTATAAGGCAAACATATTGCTCCTCATCAAACTTTTCTCACTGAATTTATAACCCATTGATGATTCTTGCTTCCACTAATATAATTCCAAATACTGATTTTACACCTCTACCACTCCTCCCATATTTATCAGTCAATGTATTGCTACCATGAGGAAGAGCATTCATTCATTCATTTGCTCATTTATTGGAACAGATTCATAGATTCCTATTTATACAATGGTTATAATCTGTTAACATTTTTTATTTATTATGATGGTCAAACTCTCTCAGATCTGGCCAGTGCAAACTCTGTCAAGGTGCCTCCATGAAGAGAACATGCTCCTATGTCCTTGTGACATGCTCCCATCATTTGGGGGACATTTCTTTACTTTCTGGCCACAGATGTTCTAGACTTATAAATTCCTTGACCCTTCCCTGAAATCAGCTGTTACTCCAAGGAATTCTAGGTTCTTTTTATTTGTTTATTTTTTAATGACGGGATCTTGCTATGTTGCCCAGGCTGGTCTGAAGCTCCTAGCCTCAAGCAATTTTCCCACCTTGGCCTCCCAAAGTTCTGGGATTATAGGCATGAGCTACCATGCCCAGCTTGGGTTCTTTTTAGTAGAAAAATTATATTTAGAATCCAAGCTCTGGGTCCTAGGTGTGCTCATTGCTCCTATAGGGAAATTTGTTTCCCTTCATCTAGCAATAAAGTCAAGATGAGCAATTTTTCTTTCTGCCCTTCTGTTCAGCAGAGCTTATTTCTCCTTTACTCTTATACTAATGTGAATTTTTTTGAAATTTCCACTTTTTCCATCTAGGGGTTCTCCTATTACATATTCTGCTCTGGGCAGGCTCGAAGTACAAATAATAACAGCTCTATGAATTTGTAAGTAAATATATTAATATACTTTGTCACTCAGATCAAGATACAGACATTTATATCTTCCCAGAAGTTTCCCTTATGTCACTTTGTAGTCTTATACTTTGAGTGTATCCTGACTTCTAATACCATAGGTTAGTTTTGCCTATTCTTGAAGTTCATCTAAATGGAATAATATAGTATATACCCTTCTGCACCTGCCTTCTTTCACTTAGCATTAGGTTTCTGAGATTCATCATCTATGTTGTAGCATGTTTCCATCATTTGTCCTCTTTTAATTCTCAATAGTATTTCAGTATACTCCACCTTGTTTTGAGGATTTATCTGTTATTTAATGCTATTATAGTTCAATAGAGGATTTTAAACTGCCTAATTTTATTTTATTTTCCATCCAAAATTTTAATTGTTTAAATCAGGTAGGTCATTCAAGGTTATCATACTGTCTAAAACAGAAGCCTACCTTGTACTTATTGATTTAGAAAATTTGTTTTCTAACGAATGTAGTTTCAAGCCCCTATTCAACCAGAATGCCAATGCTGACCCCTCCTATATAGAAATTGCTCACTGGAAAGGATATAAAATGAAGTGCGAGTACAAGTCCAGAAGGCATTGGTATGAAATCCGTTGGCCCAGAAACATGTCCTAAGGGACATGTAGTTGAGTTGATCACTAGAGCATTTGGGGAGGTGATCAGGAGCAAGGGAGGCATTGCAGTCAAAGAGAAGAACACAAGCAAAGGCTAAAAAGAACAGCATTGAAGGGATAAGTAAGGTATCAGACCAGAATAAATTGTGAAAGTAGTATCTCCGATCACCCAAGATAATTAATTCATCATAACACTGGTTCCCCTATAAGATGTTAGGGATTGTAAATGCTTCTGAGATCAGCACAGTTAACCAGTATGGGATCAAGACTGAGACTGAAGCTCTTATGGGGCCTGAGTCAAAGCCAAGACCAGATTAAGTGAAGATATAAATGGGCCAAAATGGGCCAAAATTTTGGCCCATTGGAGTGAATGCAGATCCAGGCCATATTTGAAGCCAGCAGTAGACTTCAGATAGGGGAAGTAGTCAGGATTTTGTTGGAGAAAAGGTGAGACTTCATTTGCATTGTAGACAGAGATTAGGACTGAGTTTATTTAGAAGAGTTCAAACATGAGTTGAATTTGGGTTCTGGTTAAATGTAAAAAAATAGAATTGAGTTTCAATAAGAAATTTTGACTATGTGGTCACCCCTGCTAGAATCTCTTTTATAGGACTTGGTTTGGGTGGAGGTTGGGAATGAGAGGGAGGTGGCTTCCATCCTTTACTGTACAAGATCACATTTCTCAGGGTCTGATCTCCCCTTTTCCCTCCCAGGCACATACAGCCAGAGAAAAACTTTACTCACTGGGATCTTGCTATAACAATATCCCATTCAACCAGGCATTGCATGAGCCCAGGCCAAAGCACTTAAGATTATTTTTAACATCTATTCATGGTGCCGAGACAACTGGATAACTACATGCAGAAGACTGAAACTGGATCCCCACCTATCACCTCTTACAAAAATCAATTCAAGATGAATAACAGACTTAAACCTATGGCATAAAACCATAACAATTCTAGAAGAAGATGTGGGGAAGACCCTTTCAGACATCGGCCTAGGCAAAGAATTCTTGAAGAAGACCCCCAAAGCAATTAATTACTGCAGCAACAATAATAAACAAATGGGATCTAATCAAATTTAAAAGCTTCTGAACAACCAAGGAAACTATCATTACAGCAAATAGACAACCCACAGAATGGGAGAAAATATTTGCTCTCTACACATCCAATAAAGGGCTGATAACAAGAATCTATCTAGGAGAGGAGCTGAAAATGGCGGAGTAGGGGTGCCCTCCTGGCTCTCTGCTCCCAGAGCAAATAGTGAAGAAAGCGGATAGCCACACTCCAGCGATCTACACTTCCACGAGACCAGCTTTGCAAGCCTGCAGAATATCCAACAGGAAATGGAGGGATAAGACCATTTACAGCCTAAAGCAAAGGTGAACCGATCATTGTTCCGCAAAACTCGGGGATTCGGAGGCACACATCAGGGAGGGAGCGAGGCGCGGATTAAGCCGCTGCCGGCGGGCAGTGGCACCAGCCCTAACCGGCGCTGAGAAACACCCCTTCCTACACCGAGCTCCACTCCCACGTAGGCCGGGAGGTGCCTGAAGTTGGTGAGAAGTGGCAGCGCGGGATTAAGCTGTGTGGAGAAGAGACTAGGGTAGGGAACGCGCTGAGTTCGGTAGAGCACACAGCGGCCGCGGTTTAAGGCAGGGGAGGGTCCGCGCGCAGCAACCGCTCTCTGCGCATCAGGAACCAGAGCCTGCTCGGGCATTTCCCTGCCGAACACTCCCAGGTCAAGGGTAAGCGGAGTTTACACAGCAGGAGGCTTTGACTTTGGATTTGGAGGAGGTTTGGGATAGCACTGAGAGGTCAGAGTGCGCAAAGTTAGACTCCTTGATCCATTAGGACCCCCCTCCCTCTGCCCCTCCGGCACCGCTCCGCCCCTGCATTCCGGCGCTGACTTGCGCTGGGGGTTTGGAGAGGAGGCACAGAGAAAGCGCTGGTACGCGCCTCTGCTCCACCAATTTGATATTGGACTGTCACTTGCTGCACAAGCGGCACTGACTCTGTGCTCAGAGAGTGGACCCTGCCTGGACGGGGCAGAGCTACAGGGGAGATTGATTGCCCTTGGCGAACTTAAGGCAGAGAAAGGGTGCCTTCCACACTCTTCTGCGACCCGGAGCCCCGCCCTGGGCTCCAAAGTCTCTGCCCCAGCCTTGGGGGCGGAGCTGAGATAGAAACTGTTCTCATTCCTGCCGCTTATCTCCACCTGGGTAATTCAAGCAACAAAAGGCAGGGACAGGTGGGTCTCATTGACTGCCTGCCAGCTCTTGGTCATTCTCACCCTGCACAGGTCTCCCTCGCGTGCGCTGTGCCCAGAGTGTGGAGCACTGGGCCTTGCAGGAGGCAGCTGTCAGTGGTTATAAGGCAGAGTTATTTTACGACCCCCACATCCAGGGATTTGGGGCTAGGCCTTTGGCTCCAAAGTTTGTATCCCCGCCTTGGGGGTGGAGCCGAGATAGAAACTGCTCCCGTTCCTGCCACTTATCTCCTCCTGTGGAATTAAAGAGACAGAACAAGGGACCTGGTGGGTCTGGCTTCAGGACAATCTCTCACTGCACAGGTCTCTCGCGCTCTGTGTCCAGAGTGCAGAGCCCATCTGGCAGAAGATACCCACGAAAGAAGCTGCCCTTAGCTGCTATAAGGCAGACAGTCTTTACGTCTACCACCGTCCTGTTTCTTGTGGCCGAGCCTTGGCTCCAAAGTTTCTGTCCCCGCCTTGGGGGCAAAGCTGAGATAGGAACTGTTCGCTTTCCTTCCACTTATCTCCACCTGTGCAATTAAAGAGACAGAAGACGGGGTTCCCTGGGTTTGGCTACGGGCCTGCCGGCTTCAGGCCAATCTCTGTCTGCACAGGTCTTCTGCGCTCGGTGTCCAGGCCCCGGAGTGTGCCTGGGCACAGTCGAGCCTTGTAGGAAGCAGCCCTTGGTGAATACTAGACAGAGAGACATTACAAGCCACACACTCTGGTGACTCCAAAGTCTCTAGCCCCGCCTTGTGGGTGGAGCTGAGAGAGGAACTGCTCCGGTTCCTGCCATCTATTTCCACCTGTGTAATTAAGAAGACCAGCAGGAAGGGCAGGGTAATTAGCTGTTTCTACTCCGCTACATCTCAGACTGCTGGCTCCCCAGCGGGTTGAGAGACCTGCAGACACCACCCCAGCGAAGGCTGCTGACAGAGAGCAACTCCATCTACTGGCTCAGAAACTAAACAAGATGTGTGAATACCCAAACGAAAACCTAAAGGAAAGAAACAACAACCGAGCAAAATGGGAAGAAATCAGCGAAGGAACTCTGGAAATATGAAGAAACAAACGGAAAATACACCCCCAAAGAGGAGCACCAGCCCCTTAGAAACAGACAACAACCAAAACCTGGCAACTAAAATGACAGAAGAGAAATTTCGAATGTGGATCATAAGAACACTCACTGACCTGCAACAACAACTCAATACCCAACACCAAGAAACCACAAAAAGCCTCCAGGAAATGGAACAAAGGTTCAACAAAGAGATTGACACAGTGAAGAAAACTTTAACCGAAGTCCTGGAGATGAAGAATCAACTCAGGGAACTACAAAATACTGTGGAAAGTCTCAAGAACAGGGTAGATAAAGCAGAAGAAAGAATCTCAGAGATTGAAGATAACACCTTCCAATTAAATAAAACAGTCACAGAAATACAGCAGAGAAACAAGAGAAAAGACCAAAGCCTACAAGAGCTGTGGGATTATGTGAAAAAACCTAACGTGAGGGTCATAGGGTTAGCCAAAGGGGAGGAAGACAACACTCAAGGGCTGGAGAAGCTTTTTGAAGATATAATAGAGGAAAATTTCCCAAGCCTTGCTCAAAATCTCCATATACAAGTTCAAGAAGCCCAGAGGACACCTGGGAGACTCAATGCAAACAGGAAGACGTCACGTCATGCAGTCATCAGACTGACCAAAGTATCAACTAAAGAAGCCCTTCTAAGAGCTGTAAGACAAAAGAAGCAAGTGACATACAAGGGAAAGCCAATCCGAATAACATCAGACTTCTCTAATGAGACATTACAAGCAAGGAGAGACTGGGGCCCCATTCTCACTCTTCTGAAACAAAACAATGCCCAGCCTAGAATCCTATTCCCTGCAAAGCTAAGCTTCATATATGAAGGAGAAATAAAGACATTCCCAAACAAGCAAAGCATCAGAGAATTCACCAAGAGAAGACCAGCCCTACAAGAAGTTCTCAAAACAGTGTTACACATGGAACACCATAATAGAAACTCACGAATATAAAAAAAAAACAACAACAAAAAACCAACACCCAAAGATTAAAGGCCAGATATCTCTATGGCTCAAGAGTGAAATCAAAGCAACAACATCCAACCCAACAAAATGAACAGTAATCTACCTTACCTATCAGTTCTCTCAATAAATGTGAATGGCTTAAACTCTCCACTCAAGAGACATAGGCTGGCTGAATGGATAAGAAAATACAGGCCAAGTCTATGCTGTCTTCAGGAAACACATCTAACCTGCAAGGATGCATATAGACTAAAAGTAAAAGGGTGGAGATCAGTATTCCAGGCAAGTGGAAGCCAAAAGAAGGTTGGTGTGGCAGTTCTAATTTCAGACGATTTAGTTTTTAAACCAACAAAGGTAGTGAAAGACAAAGAGGATCATTACATAATGGTGAAGGGCACAGTTCAACAAGAAGAGACACCAATTTTAAATATATATGCACCCAACTTAGGTGCACCCAGTTTCATAAAGCAAACCTTACTGGATCTAAGCAAATGGATTAATAGCAACTCCATAATCGCCGGAGATTTCAACACCCCACTGACGGCTCAAGACAGATCCTCCAAACAGAAAATTAATAAAGAAATAATGGACTTAAACAAAACTCTAGAACAATTGGGTCTGACAGACATCTACAGGACATTCTACCCCAAAGCCACTGAATATACCATCTTCTCATCAGCTCACGGGACATTCTCTAAGATTGACCATATCCTAGGACACAAAGTAAACCTCAAGAAATTTAAAAAAATAGAAATCATACCATGTATCTTCTCAGATCACAAAGGAATAAGGGTAGAAATCAACCCTAACAGAAACTCACATTTCTACACAAAAACATGGAAATTAAACAACCTTCTACTAAATGATTACTTCGTAAATGAAGAAATCAAGACAGAAATAAAAAAATTCTATGAAGAAAATGACAATGGAGAGACAAGTTATCAACTCCTCTGGGACACAGCTAAAGCAGTTCTGAGAGGAAAGTTTATCTCCATAAATGCTTATAACCAAAAGTCAAAAAGATCACAAATAGACAATCTAATGAAACGACTCAAAGAGCTGGAAAAAGAAGAACAGATCAGCCCCAAACCCAGCAGAAGGAGTGAAATCAACAAGATCAAATCAGAACTAAATGAAATTGAAAACAGGAAAGCTATTCAGGAGATTAACAAAACAAAAAGTTGGTTCTTTGAAAAAATAAACAAAATTGACACGCCACTGGCTAAGCTAACGAAAAGCAGAAAAGAGAAATCTCTAATAAGCTCCATCAGGAATAAAAAAGGAGATATCACAACTGATCCCAAAGAAATACAAGATATAATCTATGAGTACTACAAAGATATTTATTCACACAAACTGTAAAATGTGGAGGAAATGGACAAATTTCTAGAAACACACAGCCTCCCTAGGCTCAACCAGGAAGAAATAGATTCCCTGAACAGACCAATCTCAACAGCTGAAATAGAAACAGCAATTAAAAATCTCCCTAAAAAGAAAAGTCCCGGTCCAGATGGCTTCACACCCGAATTTTACCACACTTACAAAGAAGAACTAGTACCTATCTTGCAGAAACTATTCCACAACATCGAGAAGAATGGAAACCTCCCTGACACCATTTATGAAATGAATATTACTGATACCAAAACCAGGAAAGAATCCAACATAAAAAGAAAACTACAGACCAATATCCCTAATGAATATAGATGCAAAAATTTTCAACAAAATCTTAGCTAACCGAATCCAGATGCTTATCAAAAAAATAATCCATCATGACCAAGTGGGCTTCATCCCAGGAATGCAGGGATGGTTCAACATACGCAAATCTATAAATGCAATTCACCACATAAACAGAAGCAAAAACAAAGACCATATGATTCTCTCAATAGATGCAGAAAAAGCTTTTGACAAAATTCAACACCCTTTCATGATACGAACACTGAAGAAAATAGGCATAGAAGGGACATATCTAAAAATGATACAAGCCATTTATGACAGACCCATAGCCAACATCATACTGAATGGGGAAAAACAGAAAGCATTCCCACTTAGAACTGGAACCAGACAAGGCTGCCCAACTATCTCCACTTCTATTCAACATAGTACTGGAAGTCCTGGCTACAGCAATCAGACAGGAAAGTGGAATTAAAGGTATCCAAATAGGGGCAGAAGAGATCAAACTTTCACTGTTTGCGGACGATATGATATTATACTTAGAAAACCCCAAAGATTCAACCAGGAAACTCCTGGAACTGATCAATGAATTTAGCAAAGTCTCAGGATACAAAATCAATACACAGAAATCAGAGGCATTCGTATATGCCAACAACAATCAAATTGAGAACCAAATTAAAGACTCAATACCCTTCACAATAGCAACAAAGAAATTAAAGTACCTAGGAGTATACTTAAGCAAGGAGGTAAAAGACCTCTGTAGAGAGAACTATGAAACACTGAGGAAGGAAATAGCAGAAGATATAAACAGATGGAAATCCATTCCATGCTCGTGGATCGGCAGACTCAATATCATCAAAATGTCTATACTACCCAAACTGATCTACAGATTCAATGCAATACCTATTAAAATCCCATCAGCATTCTTCACAGATATAGAAAAAATATTTTTACACTTCGTATGGAACCAAAGAAGACCCCGAATATCAAGAGCAATTCTAGGCAACAAAAACAAATTGGGAGACATTAATATGCCAGATATCAAACTATACTACAAAGCTGTTGTAATTAAAATAATCTGGTATTGGCACCAAAATATGATTATTGACCAGTGGAACAGATGTGAGAATCCTGATATAAAACCACCCTCATATAGCCATCTCATCTTTGACAAAGCAGACAAAAACATACGCTGGGGAAAAGAATCCCTTTTCAATAAATGGTGCTGGGAAAACTGGATAGCCACTTGTAGAAGGTTAAAACAGGACCCACACCTTTCACCTCTCACAAAAATCAACTCACGCTGGATAACAGACTTAAATCTCAGGTATGAAACCATTAGAATTCTAGAGGAAAATTTTGGAAAGACTCTCCTAGACATCGGCCTAGGCAAAGAGTTTATGTAGAAATCCCCAAAGGCAATCAAAGCAGCAACAGAAATAAATAAATGGGACATGATGAAACTACAAAGCTTCTGCACATCCAAAGAAACAGTCATGAAAGTAAACAGACAACCTACAGAATGGGAGAAAATTTTTGCATCCTACGTATCCGATAAAGGGCTGATAACTAGAATATACTTAGAACTCACGAAAATCAGCAAGAAAAAATCAAATAACCCTATTAAAAAGTGGGCAAAGGACTTGAACAGAAACTTTTCTAAAGAAGACAGAAGAATGGCCAACAAACATATGAA
The DNA here is from genome assembly GCF_040939455.1 of Microcebus murinus. NCBI lineage: Eukaryota > Metazoa > Chordata > Mammalia > Primates > Cheirogaleidae > Microcebus > Microcebus murinus. The sequence continues at coordinate 78,619,224 of NC_134136.1, read as the reverse complement.
AAAATGCTCAACATCCCTAATCATCAGGGAAATGCAAATCAAAACTACAATGAGATAGCACTTAACTCCAGTGAGTATGGCCTTTATCAAAAAGTCTCCAAATAACAAATGCTGGCGTGGATGTGGAGAGAGAGGAACACTGCTACACTGCTGGTGGGACTGCAAACTAGTTCAACCTCTGTGGAAAGCAATATGGAGATACCTTAAAGCGATACAAGTGAATATACCATTTGATCCAGCAATCCCATTGCTGGGCATCTACCCAAATGATCCAATGACACTCTACAAAAAAGACACCTGCACTCAAATGTTCATAGCAGCACAATTTATAATCGCAAGGCTGTGGAAACAGCCCAAGTGCCCATCAATTCAAGAATGGATTAATAAAATGTGGTATATGTATATCATGGAGTACTATTCAGCTCTAAGAAACAATGGTGATATAGCACATCTTATATTTTCCTGGTTAGAGCTGGAACCCATATTACTAAGTGAAGTATCCCAAGAATGGAAAAACAAGCACCAGATATATTCTCCAGCAAACTGGTATTAACTGAGTAGCACCTAAGTGGACACATAGGTACTACAGTAATAGGGTATTGATGAGGGGGGGTGGGGGGGCAGGTATATACATACATAACGAGTGATAGGCGCACCATCTGAGCGATGGTCATGCTGGAGACTCAGACTTATGGGGGGAGAGTGGGAAGGGCATTTATTGAAACTTTAAAATCTGTACCCCCATAATATGCCGAAATAAAAAATAAAAAAAATAAATAAATAAATAAAAGAATAAGGACCCTCAATTAAAAAAAAAAAAGAATCTATCTAGAACTTAAAAAAATCAACAAGAAAAAATCAAAAACCCCATCAATAAATGTGCACAGGAAATGAACAGAAACTTTTCAAAAGAAGACAGAATAATGGCCTGCAAACATATAAAAAAATGCTCAACATCTCTAATCATTAGAGAAATGCAAATCAAAACCACAATGAGATGCCACCTAATCCCAGTGAGAATGGCCTATATCAAGAAATCCCAAAACTACAAATGCTGGCGAGGATGTGGAGAGACAGGAACACTCCTACACTGTTGGTAGGATTGCAAATTAGTGCAACCTTTGTGGAAAAGAATTTGGAGATACCTCAAACAGCTAAAAATAGAAATACTATTCAATCCCGCAATAGTACTATTAGGCATCTACACAAAAGAGGGTAAGACAGGTAGGGCGGGCCAGACTCCCCGCTCACATGCCCTTGGGCCGTGGCTGGGCGACCACTCTCCCTTCCGCTCCCTCATTCAGCTGAGCAGTCGTATGTACAGCAACATCATGTCTGCTCTGCTGCCTGCCATCGTGCCTGCCTCACAAAAGGCCGCTGCTGTGGTGATTTTCCTTCATGGACTGGGGGATACCAGGGTCCTATCAGTGGCCCTAACAGAGATATTTCTATCCTTTAGTTCCCATGACGTTTGGTTCTCTTACCGCTGAAAAACTAAAAACATTGGTAAATCCAGCAAATGTAACCTTTAAAACCTATGAAGGCATGATGTACAGTTCATCTCACCAGGAAATGATGGATGTCAAGCAATTCATTGAAAAACTCCTACCTCCAATTGATTGACATCACTAAGAGGCCTTGGTAGAAGTACACCAGCATCATTGAAATAGAGTATAAACCTTTTCCAGTGCCCAGTCTCCAAACTTCTAATGTTTGCAGTGTTAAAATATTTTGCAAATACACGCCAATGACACAGACTAAATAATATCTCCTCATGGGAAATTTATGATCTTTTAAATTTCTATACATGTATTCTTACAATCCAGAATATCATTAGTATTAAGGTGAAGCAGCTAGCTTCTTTTTTCTCAAATGTAATTCAGCAAAATAAAAAATACTGCAACCAGATTTTTGTATTACATGATTTGAAAACTACTAGTATGCTTAATGAAAATTTGTTCAGGTATAAACAGCAGTTAATATATAAACGATTTATGCATGCTGTGACTTAGTCTATGGATTAATTCCAAAATTGCTTAGTAACCATGCAGTGTCTGCGTTTTTATATGTGTATTCCTATATACATAATGATTGTAATACATAGTAAGAATGAGGTGGTATTACATTATCCCTAATAATAGTGATAATTCTTTTTAATGTCAATAAAGAGTAATATGGCTCTTTTCAATCATTGACCCTTTTATTTTGGGACCAGGCTTTTCTTTTCCCTGATATCATTTCTATTTAATATTATTTCTCCTCTCAAGAAAAAAAAATGTTATTTCTTTATTGTACTTAAACTCCCTGCCATAGACATCTACTGTCAAAATATGCTATAATTTCACATTCTGAATCACAGACATAAGGTATCAAAATCTATACTTTATAAAGAAACCATACATTACTTAAACCTTTCTGCACTACTTATTTCAAATAGCTATACCATAATCCCAATTTAAATCTATTTCGTTAATAGACAATTCAATCCCCATGACAGGAATAATTCTGTGGTTTTATTTTTTCTGTAAGCAACTGAAAGAATAAATATATTTTGGTATGTTCTGCAGTATTTAAAACTGATCTTAAAAACCATTTTTTAAGATGATTTGGTCTCCTTGTAGCACAGAGTTTAACTTTACTTATTTTGTACATATGTTTGAAACCAACTACTGTGGAAAATGGGCAATCATGCATTGTAGGATGTTTAGTGAAAATAAAATATAGTAATGTAAAAATGAAAATGAGCAATCCATTTAAAAATTGCTTTATTTTTATCTGCCAATGGACTTATTTGAAATTTTCACTTTAGTCAGTGATATTTCTTTTAAAATTAGTTTTTTGTGTGAATATAAAAATAGCAATCATTTGATTTTAAATAGTCAAAATTTCTAGGTTACTGGTAAAAATTATTTGAAAACAAATTTGTGAGTAATAAAGATTAGTCACATGTGTGATGTATGATGTGATTACCATGCAGTTTAATATATAGCAAAAATATATGCTCCATATTTCTGAACTGTTAATTTTTCTTCTGTATTATAATTGACCAAAAAATGTTAAGAATGCATCTTTGTAAATGGGTGCTACCTGATAATGGAAATAATTTAGCAATGGACTATATAGGATGTTAATAATGAAGCCATATGTTTACGTATGGATTTAAAAATTTTAAACAATCATTTGCTAAGTCATTTTGCTTTACCTTGAAGAACATAAACTGTTGTCTCAGTTACACAAATCAGCAAGATCTTATTTATGGCAAGAAACATTCCATTGAAATGTTGTGCCATAACCTGGGAAAATGTAATGTTTTTCATGGTTTCTATCAATGTGAAATAAAATTTAATTCTGACTTTTCTGTGAAAAAAAAAAGCATAAGACATTCTATAATAAAGACATCTGCACCCGAATGTTTATGGCAGCACAATTCACTATTGCAAGGATGTGGAAACCACCCAAGTGCCCATCAATTCATGAATCGATTATTAAAATGTGGTATATGTATACAATGGAATACTACTCATTTATAAGAAACGACAGTGATCTAGCACTTCTTATATTTTCCTGGATTGAACGTGGGCCCGTTATCCAAAGTGAGGTATCACTAGATCAGAAGAATGGGCTCCACATGCACTCGCCATCAAATTGGCACTAACTGATCAACACTATGGTGCTCACAAAGTAGTAATATTCTCCAGGGATTAGGAGGTTGAGGGGTAAACTCATAACTAATGGACGCGGTGAGCATTGTAGAGGGGAAGGGCATACCTCTAATAATCCTTGCTTCGTTGAGGCAAAGACATAAAATGTAACCAAAATGTTTGTACCCTCATAATATCCTGAAATTAATAAAAAGATAATTTTTAACATTTATTGGATGTGTGCTTCATACTGGACACCATCTTAAGCATTTTACATAAACTTGTCCATTTCATTCTTAAGATAAATTATTTAGATGGAGCTATCATTAATCTCATTTTTTTTTATTTCAGCATATTATGGGGGTACAGATTTTAAGGTTTGAATAAATGCCCATTTCCCCCCATCCCCCCAAAAGTCTGAGTCTCCATCATGACCATCCCCTAGATGGTGCACATCTCACTCATTATCAATGTATATACCCACCCCCCTCACCCCTCCCACCTGCCCAATACCCTATTACTGTAGTACCTATGTGTCCACTTAGGTGCTACTCAGTTAATACCAGTTTGCTGGAGAATATATCTGGTGCTTGTTTTTCCATTCTTGGGATACTTCACTTAGTAGTATGGGTTCCAGCTCTAACCAGGAAAATATAAGATGTGCTATATCACCATTGTTTCTTAGAACTGAATAGTACTCCATGGTATACATATACCACATTTTATTAATCCATTCTTGGATTGATGGGCACTTGGGCTGTTTCCACAGCCTTGCAATTATGAATTGTGCTGCTATAAACATTCGAGTGCAGGTGTCTTTTTTGTAGAGTGTCATTGGATCATTTGGGTAGATGCCCAGCAATGGGATTGCTGGATCAAATGGTAGATTCACTTGCATCGCTTTAAGGTATCTCCATATTGCTTTCCACAGAGGTTGAACTAGTTTGCAGTCCCACTAGCACTGTAGGAGTGTTCCTCTCTCTCCGCAACCACGCCAGCATTTATTGTTTGGAGATTTTTTGATAAAGGCCATTCTCACTGGGGTTAAGTGATATCTCATTGTGGTTTTGATTTGCATTTCCCTGATGATTAGAAATGTTGAGCATTTTTTCATATGTTTGTTGGCAATTCTTCTGTCTTCTTTAGAAAAGATTCTGTTCAAGTCCTTTGCCCACTTTTTTTTTTAATTTTTTTTTATTTTGGCATATTATGAGGGTACAGATTTTAAGGTTTCAATAAATGCCCATTTCCCCCCCTCCCCCCAAAGTCTGAGTCTCCATCATGACCATCCCCCAGATGGTGCACATCTCACTCATTATGTATGTATATACCCACCCCCCTCCCCTCTCCCACCTCCCCAATACCCTATTACTGTAGTACCTATGTGTCCACTTAGGTGCTACTCAGTTAATACCAGTTTGCTGGAGAATATATATGGTGCTTGTTTTTCCATTCTTGGAATACTTCACTTAGTAGTATGGGTTCCAGCTCTAACCAGGAAAATATAAGATGTGCTATATAACCATTGTTTCTTAGAGCTGAATAGTACTCCATGGTATACATATACCACCTTTTATTAATCCATTCTTGGATTGATGGGCACTTGGGCTGTTTCCACAGCCTTGCAATTATGAATTGTGCTGCTATAAACATTCGAGTGCAGGTGTCTTTTTTGTAGAGTGTCATTGGATCATTTGGGTAGATGCCCAGCAATGGGATTGCTGGATCAAATGGTAGATTCACTTGCATCGCTTTAAGGTATCTCCATATTGCTTTCCACAGAGGTTGAACTAGTTTGCAGTCCCACTAGCAGTGTAGGAGTGTTCCTCTCTCTCCGCAACCATGCCAGCATTTATTGTTTGGAGATTTTTTGATAAAGGCCATTCTCACTGGGGTTAAGTGATATCTCATTGTGGTTTTGATTTGCATTTCCCTGATGATTAGAGATGTTGAGCATTTTTTCATATGTTTGTTGGCCATTCTTCTGTCTTCTTTAGAAAAGTTTCTGTTCAAGTCCTTTGCCCACTTTTTAATAGGGTTATTTGATTTTTTCTTCCTGATTTTCATGAGTTCTAAGTATATTCTAGTTATCAGTCCCTTATCGGATGCATAGGATGCAAAAATTTTCTCCCATTCTGTAGGTTGTCTGTTTACTTTCATGACTATTTCTTTGGCTGTGCAGAAGCTTTGTAGTTTGATCATGTCCCATTTATTTATTTTTGTTGCTGCTGTGATTGCCTTTGGGGACTTCTTCATAAACTCTTTGCCCAGGCCGATGTCTAGAAGAGTGTTTCCAACATTTCCTCTAGAGTTCTAATAGTTTCATACCTTAGGTTTAAGTCTGTTATCCAGCGTGAGTTGGTTTTTGTGAGAGGTGAAAGGTGTGGGTCCTGTTTTAGCCTTCTACAGGTGGCTATCCAGTTTTCCCAGCACCATTTATTGAAAAGGGATTCTTTTCCCCAGCGTATGTTTTTGTCTGCTTTGTCAAAGATTAGATGGCTATATGAGGATGGTTTTATATCAGGATTCTCACATCTGTTCCACTGGTCAATAATCCTATTTTTGTGCCAATACCATATAGTTTTAATTACTACAGCTTTGTAGTATACTTTCATATCTGGCATATTAATGCCTCCCATTTTGTTTTTGTTGCCTAGAATTGCTCTTGATATTCGGGGTCTTCTTTGGATCCATACGAAGCGTAAAATTATTTTTTCTATATCTGTGAAGAATGATGATGGGATTTTAATAGGTATTGCATTGAATCTGTAGATCAGTTTGGGTAGTATAGACATTTTGATGATATTGAGTCTACCGATCCACGAGCATGGTATGGATTTCCATCTGTTTCCATCCTCTGCTATTTCCTTCCTCAGTGTTTCATAGTTCTCCCTGTAGAGGTCTTTTACCTCCTTGGTTAAGTATATTCCTAGGTAGTTTAATTTCTTTGTTGCTGTTGTGAAGGGAATTGAGTCTTTGACTTGGTTCTCAATTAGATTGTTGTTGGCGTATATGAATGCTTCTGATTTCTGTGTATTGATTTTGTATACTGAGACTTTGCTAAATTCATTAATCAGTTCCAGGAGTTTCTTTGTTGAATCTTTGGGGTTTTCTAGATACAATATCATATCATCAGCAAACAGTGAAAGTTTGATCTCTTCTGCCCCTATTTGGATACCTTTAATTCCATTTTTCTGTCTGATTGCTGTAGCCAGGACTTCCAGCACTATGTTGAACAGAAGTGGAGATAGTGGGCAGCCTTGTCTGGTTCCAGTTCTAATTGGGAATGATTTCAATTTTTCCCCATTCAGTGTGTGCCTCCAGGGGTGGGTCAGCATCCTAGAGGGCAACCCTTCTCCCAGGAGGAGGCCGTGCGCCCAACCCAGGTGGCGTTCCTGTGCAGGGAACCTCCCCGCCGGCATCACAGTCCGGGGAGGCCTGCTGGCTGGTGGTCTGGCCTGCTGGCAGAGGCCCAAGAGTAGCTGTGGAGTTGGGGAGGGTGGAAAGGAGCGAGGCTCGCTCCAGACTGCAGGTCTCAGACAGCCCCACCCCCACACCCAGACTTTCTGGCTGAGCGGGACCATTCCAGCCCCACCCTGACAGCTTTCCCTGGAAGCAGAGAACAGAACTTTGACCCCTGCCAGCGGCCTGAGGGCAGGCTTACCCAACCCAGCTCTGCCCAGAACGAGAGCTGTTAACAGGACACAAAATCAACAGTATAGCCTGTTTCTCCAAGCAAACGCCACCTACTGACAGGGACGGCATCTTGCACAGCCTTTCCACGGCACCCACTGACTCAATATACAGGGAGTGGTCCAATCTCACACACAGACACCACCTAACGCCTCAGAAACTAAACAAGGTGTGTGAATAACCAAACAATAACCTAAGGAAAGAAACAACAACTGATCGACATGGGAAGAAATCAGCGAAAGAACTCAGGAAATATGAAGAACAAAACGGAAAACACACTCCCAAAGAGGAGCACCAGCCCCCTAGAAATGGACACCAACCAAAATCAGGCAACCAATATGACAGAAGAGGAATTTCGTATGTGGATCATAAGAACACTCACCCAGCTGCAACAACAACTCAATAACCAACACAAAGAAACCACAAAAAGTCTCCAGGATATGGGAAATGAAATAGACACAATGAAGAAAAGTGTAACCGAACTCCTGGAAATGAACAATTAATTCAAGGAACTACAAAATACAGTGGAAAGTCTCAAGAAAAGGGTAGATCAAACAGAAGAAAGAATCTCAGAGCTTGAAGATAACACCCTCCAATTAAATAAATCAGTCACAGAAATAGAGCAGAGAAACAAGAGAAAAGAGCAAAGCCTACAAGAGCTGTGGGATTATGTGAAGAAACCTAATGTGAGGGTCATAGGGTTACAAGAAGGGGAAGAAGACAACACTCAAGTGTTGGACAAGCTGTTTGAAGATATAATAGAGGAAAATTTCCCAGGCCTTGCTCAAAATCTTGATATACAAGTTCAAGAAGCTCAGAGGACCCCTGGGAGATTCAACGCAAACAAGAAGACGTCACGACATGCAGTCATCAGACTGACCAAAGTATCAACTAAAGAGGCCCTTCTAAGAGCTGTAAGACAAAAGAAGCAAGTAACATACAAGGGAAAGCCAATTCGAATAACATCAGACTTCTCTAATGAGACTTTACAAGCAAGGAGAGACTGGGGCCCCATTCTCACTCTTTTGAAACAAAACAATGCCCAGCCTATAATCTTATTCCCTGCAAAACTAAGCTTCGTATATGAAGGAGAAATAAAAACATTCTCAGACAAGCAAAGGCTCAGAGAATTCACCAAGACAAGACCAGCCCTACAAGAAGTATTTAAAACAGCGTTACGCACGGAACATCATAATAATAACCCACGAATATAAAAACAACCAAAACCCAAAGATATTAAAGGCCAGATATTACAATGGCTCAAGACAGAAATCATAGCAACAACATCCAACCCAACAGAATGATCAGTAATCTACCTTACCTATCAGTTCTCTCAATAAATGTGAATGGCTTAAACTCTCCATTCACTGCAACCTCAAACCTGGAACTCCTGGACTCAAGCAATCTCCTCCTGCTTCAGCCTTCCCAGTAGCTGGGACTAGAGTTGCACGCCACAACCCCCAGATAATTTTTTCTATTTTTTGTAGAGACGGGGTCTCAATCTTGCTCTGACTGGACTCAAACTCCTGAGCTCAAGCAATCCTCTCATCTCAGCCTCCCAGAGTGCTGGGATTACAGGTGTGAGCCACTGCACCTGGCTTCTGGTTTATTCTTAATCATCATACTTATTTTCAACTAATATGATATAATAATTTATTTAGTGTTCATTTTCCCCACTAAAATGTTAAGCCCATAAGAGCAGAAGTTTTTGTCTGTTTTGTTGGCTGAAGTATCCCAGTACCTAGGACAGTGCTTGGCACATGGGTAGATACAAATATTTCCTTTCTAATTTTTTATTTGGAAATAATTTCAAACTTACGAGGAAATATTGCAAGATAAGTACAAAGACTACCATATACATTTCTTTTTAAATATTAATTTTATTTTTAATTGACACAGTAATTGTACATATTTATGGGGTACATAGTGGTATCTCAATACATATAATGTAGAGTGATCCGATCAGGGTAATCAGCATATCCATCATATCAAACATTTTTAATTTATTTTGGTTGGGAACATTCAATATCTTTCTTCTAGCTATTTGAAACTATATGACTCAGCGGTGGTCACTGTGCAGATCGGTTTCTTCTCCCTCTCGCAACTCGCACCTCACTCCGCTTTTCTGCAACCATGTCTGACAAGCCCGATATGGCTGAGATTGAGAAATTCGGTAAGTCAAAATTGAAGAAGACAGAAACGCAAGAGAAAAATCCACTGCCTTCCAAAGAAACGATTGAACAGGAGAAGCAAGCGGGTGAGTCATGAGGCGAGCGCCACCAATATGCACTGTATATTCCACAAGCATTGCCTTCTTATTTTACTTCTTTTAGCTGTTTAACTTTGTAAGATGCAAAGAGGTTGGATCAAGTTTAAATGACTGTGCTGCCCCTTTCTCATCAAGAGAACTACTGACAACGAAGGCCGAGCCCGCCTCTCCCATCTGCCTGTCTGTCTGGCAGGGAAGGAAATGAACAAACAGATATATACAGAATGTTCTACCTCAAGTGCACATGTAGCATTCTCCAGGATAGACAAATGTTGGCCACAAAACAGGTCTTAATAAATCTCCAAATATTGAAATCATACAAAGTTCTTTTATCCAACACTTTGAAATACAAATCAATAGCAGAAGGCAAACTGGAAAAATGATACACTACAAAAATGCAATGAAACACACACAAAAAAACAGTAATGAAGGAATTAAGGAACAAAAAAATTTATAAGACACAAAAAAGATAAAGAGCAAAATGGCAGAAGTAAGTTCTTCACTATCAGGAATTGCTTTAAATAGACTCAACTCTCCAATTAAAAGGCAGATATTCACAGGAATGGATTTTTTAAAACATGATCCAATTATATGCTGCCTACAAGGACACACTTTGGATTCAAAGACACAAACAGATTAAAAGTGAAAGGAAAATTAAGATAGTGACATCAGCAAGATGGTGGGATAGGAAGTGCTAGAATTCCTCCCCCTACAAAAGACAATAAGTAGACACTTATCTGTGAATAAAAATAGCCCTACGAGGGCTCAAGAGCCCACTTAAGAACCTACAGCAACACTCTGGAGGAAAAAAGGGGGAAAAATCACACAGAATGAATTGCTGGGGAGACAGGCTCAGCAGATATGTCTGGAGAAAATTAGGAACAAAGAAGAAGACTGGAGGTTATCTGTATTAGCCACACAGGGGGTGCCATCACAGACCCCAGTGGTGGCCTGAAGAGAACCCAGCCAGCCTTTGCTGCTGAGGATCTCAACAGTGCCTATGATAGACATGCACTCCCCATAGTTTTCATTAGTGCCAATCCTAGCAACCTGCTCCACAAAGGACACCAGCAGCTTTTGGCACTGAGCCATCACTGACATGGACACCCTGGAGAAGAAGATGCCGCTGTACTCCTTTACACACAGAGAAAAATCTGCTGTAGCACTGACCTGAAACCAGGACTGCCATAATCTCCAACCCTGTGCAAGTGCTGGACCCCAGGGTTGGTGTACACTTGCACTTCAGACTACAGCTTCACAGCCACTCTACACATAGCCACACTCCAGATCCTAGCTCTGCAGCTGCTGTGTGTGCACTCATGCTCCTTGGTGTGCACTGGCACTTCTGATCCCAGCTCTACAGCCACTCTGCACATACACATCCATTCAAATGGAAAACAAAAGTAATTAGGGGGAGCTATACATAGACAAAATAGACTTTAAGTCAACTATTTTAACAAGAATAAAAGAAGGTAATTATATAAAGATAAAGGGGTTAATTCATCAAGAGAATATAACAATTAAAAATATGTATGTACCAAACATTGGAGAACTTAAATATACTAAGCAAATATAAACAGATCTGAAGGCAGGAATAGATAGCAAAACAATAATAGTAGGAAACTTCAATACCCCACTTTGAACAATGAATAAATCATCCAGACAGAAAACCAATAAGGAAGTATTGGACTTGAACTACACTTTAGAAGATCACAAATAAGCAATCTAACTTTACAGCTCAAGGAGCTAGAAAAGAATAAGCTAAGCTCAAAGTTAGCAGAAGGAAAGAAATAGCAAAGATCAGAGCAGAGATAAATGAAACAAAGATTAGAAAAATAATAGACATTATCAACAAAACTAAAAGTTCGTTTTTTAAAAAGATGAACAAAATTGACAAACCTTTACCTGGACTAAGAAAAAAAGAGAGAAAACTTAAATAAATAAAATCAGAAATGAAAGGGGAGGCATTACAACTGTAATAAAACATAGTAAGAGACTACCATGGATAATTACATGCCAATGAATTGGATAATCCAGAAAAAATGGATAAATTTCTAGAAATATAAACCTACCCTGACTGAATAATGAAAAAATTGAAAATCTGAACAGACCTATAACTAATAAGGAAATTGAATCAGTAATGAAAAATCTCCCAACAAAGAAAACACCAGGACCACATGGTTTCACTAGTGAATTCTACTGAACATTTAAAGAAGAGGCCGGGCGTGGTGGCTCACACCTGTAATCCTAGCATTCTAGGAGGCCGAGGTGAGCGGATTGCTTGAGGTCAGGAGTTCGAAACCAGCCTGAGCAAGAGCGAGACCCCATCTCTACTATAAATAGAAAGAAAGTAATTGGCCAACTAATATATATAGAAAATATTAGCCGGGCATGGTGGCGCATGCCTGTAGTCCCAGCTACTCGGGAGGCTGAAGCAGCAGGATTGCTCGAGCCCAGGAGTTTGAGGTTGCTGTGAGCTAGGCTGAGCCACGGCACTCACTCTAACCTGGACAACAAAGCGAGAGTCTGTCTCAAAAAAATAAAATAAAATAAAGAAGAATTAACACCAAACCTTCTCAAAATCTTCCAAAAAATTGAAAATGATGGACAATATCCCTGATAAACATAGATGCAAAAATCCTCAACAAAATACTAGAAATTATCAAAAGGACAAAAGACAACACGTTTTTTGGAGGATATGGAGAAAAGAGAACCCTGTGCACTGTTGGTGGAAGTGTAAATTGCAACAGCCATTATGGAAAAGAATACATAGATTCCTCAAAAAAATGAAAAATAAAACTACCATTTGACCCAACAATCCCACTACTGGGTATATATCCAAAGGAAATTAAATTAGTAAATTAAAAAGATATCTGCAATACCACGTTCATTACATATTATTCACAATAGCCAATATATGTGAACAACCTATGTGCTCATCAGCAGATGAATGAATAAAGAAAATATGATATATAAACAGTCATATGCTGCATTTCAGTGAATGATGGACCACTTATACATTGGTGGTTCCATAAGATTATAATGGAGCTCAAAAGTTTCTATCACTTGGACACACTGTAATTTTGGCTCAAACTGTACAAAAGCACTTCATGTAACCAAAACGTTTGTACCCCCGTAATATTCTGAAATAAAAAAAAATTTCTATCACCTAGTGATGTTGTAGCACATGTTTGTGGTGATGCTGATGTAAACAAACCTACTTTACTTCCAGTCATATAAAAGTATAGCACATAAAATTATGTACAGTACATAATCTCCATCATAATAATAAATGACTGTTACTGGTTGATGTATTTACTACAATTTTTTTTTTTTTTGAGACAGAGTCTCGCTTTGTTGCCCAGGCTAGAGTGAGTGCCATGGTGTCAGCCTAGCTCACAGCAACCTCAAACTCCTGGGCTCAAGCAATCCTCCTGCCTCAGCCTCCCGAGTAGCTGGGACTACAGGCATGCGCCACCATGCCCGGCTAATTTTTTCTATATATATTAGTTGGCCAATTAATTTGTTTCTATTTATAGTAGAGACGGGGTCTCGCTCTTGCTCAGGGTGGTTTCGAACTCCTGACCTTGAGCAATCCGCCCGCCTCGGCCTCCCAGAGTGCTAGGATTACAGGCGTGAGCCACCGCGCCCGGCCTTACAATTTTTATTATTATTTTAGAGTGTACTCCTTTTACTTATTAAAAAAGTTAACTACTAAACAACCTCAGGCATCCCCTTCAGGAGGTATTCCAGAAGAAAGCATTGTGATCATAGAAGATTACAGCTTCGTGAGCATTATTGCCCCTGAAGATCTTCCAGTAGGACAAGATGTGGAGGTGGAAGACAGTGATATTGATAATTCTAAGTCTGTGTAGGCCTAGACTAATGTGTGTGTTTGTCTTATTTTTAACTAAAAAGGTTTAGAAATTAAAAAAATCTAAAATTTTCAAAATAGAAAAAAGCTTATAGAATAAGGATATGAAGAAAGAAAATATTTTTGTATAGCTGTACAATGTGTTTGTGTTTTAAGCTAAGTGTTATTACAAAAGAGTCCAAAAGGTTTTTAAAATTTTAAATCTATAAAGTAAAACTTTCAGTAATCTAAGTTTAATTTGTTACTGAAGAAAGAAAATTTTTTTAATTTAGTGTAGCCTGAGTATACAGTGTTTATAACATCTATGGTAATGTACAGTAATGTCCTAAACCTTCACATTCACCCACCACTCACTGACTCACTCAGAGCAACTTCTAGTCCTGCAAGGTCCACTCATGCTAAGTGCCTGATACAGGTGTACCATTTTTTATAATTATTTATACTGTATATTTACTGTACCTTTTCTATATTTAAATACACAAATACTTAACATTGTTTTAGAGTTGCCTACAGTATTCGAGTACAGTAACATGCTGTACAGGTTGGCAGCCTAGGATCAAAGCTAGAACATATAGCCTAGGTGTATAGTAGGCTATATTATCTAGGTTTGTGTAACTATACTTTATGACATTCATATAATAACAAAATTGCCTAATGATGCATTTCTCAGAATGTATCCCTGCCATTACTGCACATGACTATACCTACAATGGAATGTTATTCAACCGTAAAACTAAGAAAATCTTGGCCAGGCGCGGTGGCTCACGCCTGTAACCCTAGCACTCTGGGAGGCCAAGGCAGGTGAATCACTCAAGGTCAGGAGTTCCAAACCAGCCTGAGCAAGAGCGAGACCCCGTCTCCACCAAAAATAGAAAGAAAGTAAGTGGACAACTAAAAATATATAGAAAAAATTAGCCGGGCATGGTGGCACGTGCCTGTAGTCCCAGCTACTCGGGAGGCTGAGGCAGAAGGATCACTTGAGCCCAGGAGTTTGAGGTTGCTGTGAGCTAGGCTGACGCCATGGCATTCTAGCCCAGGCAACACAGTGAGACTCTGTCTCAAAAAAAAAAAAAAAAGAAAGAAAAAAGAAAAGAAAGAAAAAAAGAAAAAAATGAAATGAAATGAAAAGAAGAGAAGAGAAAAGAAAAGAAAATCCTGCCATTTGTGACAAAATGGATGAAACTGGAGGGCATTATGTTAAGTGAAATAAGCCAGACAGATAATGACAAATACTGTATGGTATCACTTATATGTGCAATCCTAAAAAAAAAAAAAAAAAAAAAAAAAAAAAAAAAAAAAAAAAAACAGATAAACTCATAGAAACAGAGATAAAGAAATCCTGAGGATCTAATATACAGCTTGGTGACTATAGTTAATAATACTGTATCATACTCTTGAAATTTGCTGAGAGTAGATGTTAAGTTTTCTCACCAAAAAAGGTAACTGTGTGAGGTGATTTATGTGTTAATTAACTTGATTGTGGCAATGTTTTGCAATATATACATATATCAAATTATTGTATCATACACTATATATACAATTTTATTTGTCAATTGTAACTCAATAAGGCTGAAAAAATTGCAAAACTAAAAAATTAGGATCACATACAGTAAGATTTTCTTTCATGAACTGCCGTTAAAGAGTATGGGGTGAAATCAGGTAAGACACCACAACCTAAGGCTTTGGAGAGGGGATATTTGGTACTTATTGTTAATGAGTACAAAGTTTCTGTTTGATATGATGACAAGTTTCTGGAAATGAGTAGTGGTGACAACACTGTGAATGATTTTAATGTTATTAAACTGTACACTTAAAATAGTTAAAATGGTAGGTTTTATATATGTATATTTTATCACAAAAAAGACCCACTCCTCCCAAAAAGTGAAAGGATAGGTAAAGATATTCCATGCAAATAGTAACAAAATGCAAATAGTAGCAAAAACAGAGGTGAAATGCCTAAAATAATATCAGACAGAATGGACTTCAAGTCAAAAATTGTAACAAGCAACGAAGGAGGACATTATATATTAATTGAAGGAATAGATAGTTCTACAATAATAGTTAAAACTTCAATACCCCACTTTCAATAATGAATAAAACATCTAGAAAGAACAGCAAGAAAATAGAAGACTTGAGCAACACTATAAACCAACCAGACCAAACAGATATATACAGAATGCTCTACCTCAAGTGCACATGTAGCATTCTCCAGGATAGACAAATGTTGGCCACAAAACAGGTCTTAATAAATCTCCAAATATTGAAATCATACAAAGTTCTTTTATCCAACACTTTGAAATACAAATCAATAGCAGAAGGCAAACTGGAAAAACTCACAAATATGTGGGAATTAAACAACACACTCTTAAATAATCAAAGGGTAAAAGAAGAAATCACAAGGTAAATTAGAAAACATCTTGAAACAAAAGAAAATGAAAATACAACCCACCAAAAATTATGGGATGCTGCAAAAGCAGGACTAAGAGAGAATCTTATAGTGGTGAATGATTACATTAAAAGGGAAGAAAGAAATATCTCAAATAAACAACCTGACTTGGCTGGGCACAGTGGCTCACACCTGTAATCCTAGCACTCTGAGAGGCCTAGACGGGTGTATTGCTCGAGGTCAGGAGTTCGAAACCAGCCTGAGCGAGACCCCGTCTCTACTAAAAATAGAAAGAAATTAATTTACCAACTAAAATATATATATACAAAAAATTAGCCAGGCATGGTGGTGCACACCTGTAGTCCCACCTACTCGGGAGGCTGAGGCAGGAGGATTGCTTGAGCCTAGGAGTTTGAGGTTGCTATGAGCTAGGCTGACACCACGGCACTCACTCTAGCCTGGGCAACAAAGTGAGACACTGCCCCGCCCAAAAAAAAAAACAAAAACAAAAACAAAAAAACCTGACTTTACAACTCAAGGAACTAGAAAAAGAAAAACAAAACAAGTGCTAAGTCAGCAGAAGGAAGAAAATAATAAATATTAGAAAAGAGATAAATAAAATACAGAACAGAAAAATGATAGAAAAAAATCAACAAAACTAAGGGTTGTTTTTTTCTTAAATATCAATAAACTAGACAAACCCTTACCTAGATTAACTAAGTAAAAAGAGAGAAAATTCAAATAACTAAAATCAGAATTGTTAACATGTCTATACTACCCAAAGTGATCTACAGATTCAATGCAATCTCTATTAAAATACCAACATCATTTTTCACAGATATAGCAAAAATAATTCTATGCTTCATATGGAACCAGAGAAGACTCAGTATAGCAAAAGCAATCTTAAGCAAAAAGAACAAATTGGGAGGCATCAATTTACCAGACTTCAAACTATACTACAAGGCTATAGTAACTAAAAGAGCATGGTACTAGAACAGTCATTTTGAAAAACTGTCTGACAGTTCTACAAAAAGTTAAACATAAAGGTACTGTATCATGCAGCAATTTTATTCTTAGGTATTCAAAAGTATTCAAAATATATGTCCAGAAAAAACTTGAATATTTATAGCAGCACTATTTACTAATGTTCACCAACTGATTAATGGATAAACAAAATGTGTTACATTCATACAAGAGAATATTTTTCAGCCATAAAATGGAATGGGGTACTGATACTACAAATGAATGAACCATGAAAGCATTTTGTTATATGAAAGAAACCAGACACAAAAGGCCACACATTGTGTGATTACATTTATATGAAATACCCAGAATAGGAAAACTACTAGAGATAGAAAGCACATTAGTGGTTTCCAGGGCCAGAGGGGAGGAGAACTTGGGAGTAACTCCTTAATGGGTACAGTGCTACCTTTGGGTGTGATGAAGAATTTCTGGAACATGTTAATGATGAGGGTTGCACAACATTATGAATGTACTTAATGCTACTGAATTGCACAATCTTAACTGGATAAAATGGTAACTTATGTTATGTATTGCCTCAATTAAAACAAAGAAATTAGAGAAAGGAATCAGAGGATTTCATGAAAAATTGATGAGGGATCTGGAATATAAGACAATGAAAATATCCTGAATTCTCAGACAGCCAATGGTGCCTCTCAGTGTCTCTGAATGGGAAGAGTATGATATGCACTGTTTTGTGCGTAAACAAATACCAACATGGTCAACAATTTGATGCTGGATCTGGTGTGCTGGGCATCAAGGGCTTCACCTGGGGCAAAGTGTACTGGGAAGTGAAAATTGATAGAATTTGGTGGAGAGCAGATTAAAAATAAGAAGCAATAAAATACAGGGGTGGAGCCAGAGGTGTGTTTGGCAGTAGCTATCTTGGTGAATTCACAGGCATCACAGATTTGGTATAGTTCCCCTGGATGTAGAAATGACAATGAAGAGTTTTAGGAGGAATGGTTTCAGGAAAATGGAACATGGCCAAAATTCTGCCTGGTAAGAGTTGCCAAGAGAGCCAGTGATGAGAAAAAAATTCTGAACTTCACCCCTGAGGAGAGATCCTGGTCCCTGCAGCTGTCTTCAGTTGGGGTCTATATAGGTATTAACACTGAGCTTTCAAGATCCTGTCCTACTGTCCAAGGCAAATTGGAGTTGCTTTGGATTATGATGGAGGGAAGGTAACCTTTACCAATACTATAACTCAAGAATTTATCTATGCATTTATGAATTCTCAGCTTCCTTCACAGAGAAATTTTTTCCTTTCCTGTGGCTTAATTGCATGAGATCCAGACTTACACTGAGTCCCTAAGAAGAGATCTCATGAACACAGCCCTAGATTTTCTCATTTATCCCTTATTCCTCTATATCATTCCCAACTTTCTATCTCAGCTAGACTGTCCTGCTAGGTTTCTAAATCCTCTTAGCTGATTGGAGCAGTATGGTGGAGTCAGAAGTCTCTGGTCCTCTCTGTTTTATCTCTAAAATGGGAATGATACTACTTGATCTGCTTCATCTACAATGGAAGAATTGAAATGTCTGTATTTATTAAAATGTATGCTATTGGGGATAAAAAGAAGGAGAAATTAACAATCTGAACCTAAATTCCTGTGGAAGTTCAAGGATCTAGACTAGCGACCAAAAAAAAAAAAAAAAAAAAAAAAACTTGAGAAAAAGGAACAAAGGTGGAAAACTCAAAATTCCTACTATCAAAACTTACTACAAAGTTACAGTCAACAATACAATGTGGTATTACCCTAAGTATAGATATACAGCTAAATAGAATTGAGAGTCCAGAAGTAACTCTCACATTTATGGTCAGTTGGTTTCCAACAAGACCATTCTGTTGGGAAAGGATAAATCTTTTCAATAAGTGTTGCTGGGACAATTGGATATCCATGTGCAAAAGAATGAAGTTGGACCTCACACTATATACCAAAAATAACTCAAAATGGATCAAAGAACTAAATGTAAGAGCTAAAACTATATGATGTTTAGAAAAAACGTAGGCTTAAATATTCATGATCTTGGATTTTGCAATGGAGTCTTAGATATGACACCAAAAGTATAAGCAACATAATAAAAAAATAGGTAAATTGCACTTCATCAAAATTTCAAAGATTTGTGTTTCAAAGAACACCATTAACAAAGTGAAAAGACAAACTATAGAAATATATTTGAAATATTTGCAAATCATATATCTGTTGGGAGACTTATATCTAGAATATATAAAAGATTCTTACAACTTGATAAAAAGACAAATAACCCAATGAAAAATGGGCAAAGAATCTAAAACATTTCTCAAAAAAAAAAAAATTGCCAATAAGTATATGAAAAGCTATTTAACATCATTATCTATAATGGAAATGCAAGTCAAAACCACAAGATGATCCCACTTTATACCCACTAGGATGGCCATAATCAAAAATGCAGTCAGTAACATGTATCTGTAAGGATTATGAGTAATTAGAATCCCCATACAACATTGATAGGTATGTAAAATAGTGCAGCCACTTTGGAAAAAATCTGACTATTCCAAAAAAAAAATTAAACATAAAGTTACTATAAGACCCAGCAACTCCAAACCTAACTTCAAAAGCTTGGATATATGCCCAAGTGAAATATAAATATTTTTTTCACACAAAAATTGAATACAAATGTTCATAGCAGCACTATTTATAATAGCCATAGAGTGAAAATAATGTGTTATGTCCATACCATGGAATAGTATTCAAGAATTAATAGAAGTGTAGTACTGATACAAGCTACAACATGACTGAGCCTTGAAAACATTATGCTAAGTGGAAAAATAAAACTAGTCACAAAAGACCACATACTATATGACTCCACATATAGAAATGTCCAGAATAGGCAAATCTATACAAGCAAAATGTAAATTCGTGATTGCCTCACGCTGGCAGTGTTTGGGGTTAACAGAGAGTGACTGGTAATGGGTACAGCATTTTCTTTTTGGACCTATGATAATGTTCTAAAATCAATTGTGGTAATCATAGTAGTACAATCCTGTAAATATAGTAAAAGTCACTTAAATGTACATTTGAAATAAGTGAATTGTATAGTATATGAATCCTCAATAGAGCTGTTATACAATAAATTGAAGGAAAAATAAGACATTCTCGGTTAAACAAAAACTAAGAAAATTCATTTCCAGTAAACCTGCTCCACAAGAAATACAAAAGGGAGTCCTTCGGGCTGAAATCAAAGGACACTAGACATTAACTGGAATCCATATGAAGATATGAAAAATGCAGGTAAAGGTAAATGCATAGGTACATATAAAGGAGAGTATAAATGTATTTGTTTGTTAGTATTCTTTCTCCTATCTGATCTAAAAGACAATGTGTAAAGCAACAATTAGAAATTAGAAATCAATAACAAGAACATCTGTAAAATTCACAAATATGTGAAAATTTAAAAACACACTCCTAAATAACCAATGAGTCAAACAAAAAATAATCACAGGGAAAATTATAAAATAAATGCTTTGAAATGGATGAAAACAATGGATAAAGGTATAATTTGTATGACTATACCTGGCTAACTAATATGCATTTGTTAGTTA
Source organism: Microcebus murinus (assembly GCF_040939455.1). Taxonomy (NCBI): domain Eukaryota; kingdom Metazoa; phylum Chordata; class Mammalia; order Primates; family Cheirogaleidae; genus Microcebus; species Microcebus murinus. The sequence goes on along the minus strand of NC_134136.1, from coordinate 78,598,755 downwards.
AACTTTTTTATTTTGAGATAATCATACATTCACATGAAGCTGTAAGAAACAATACAGATGAAAGACTGTTGAAGGACTTTCAACTCTTAAAGGACATTTGGGATGATTGCAATTTTTGACTATTACAAATAAAGCTACCATAAACATTTTTTGTACAGGTCTTGGTGTGAACATTAGTTTTAGTTTCTCTGGGATAAATGCCCAGAGAGCAAAGGGAGGAGGAAGAAATAGAGTATGCAGGAGCAAAGATTTGTATACTATTATTAAAAAATTGGATACCAAAAATTAAGTTGGCATTAATCTGAACTAGATTGTTATAAATTAGAAAGTTCATTATAATCCTCAGGGAAACCACTAGGAAAATAACTCAAAAATATAATAAATGACAAAATAATTGATTACAACACTGGAAGACATTTATTTAACACAAAAGGGGCAGTAATATAAGAATAAAAGAACAGGCCGGGTGCGGTGGCTCATGCCTGTAATCCTAGCACTCTGGGAGGCCAAGGCAGGCGGATCACTTGAGGTCAGGAGTTCGAAACCAGCCTGAGCAAGAGCGAGACCCCATCTCTACTATAAATAGAAAGAAATTAATTGGCCAACTAATATATATAGAAAAAATTAGCCAGGCATGGTGGCACGTGCCTGTAGTCCCAGCTACATGGGAGGCTGAGGCAGTAGGATCACTTGAGCCCAGGAGATTGAGGTTGCTGTGAGCTAGGCTGATGCTACGGCACTCACTCTAGCCTGGGCAACAAAGTGAGACTCTGTCTCAAAAAAATAAATTAAATAAATAAATAAATAAAAAGAATAAAAATATAAAGAGAGAACAAATAGCAGGTACAAATCTTACCTTATCAGTTATTACATTAAGTGTACCTGGATTAAATGCTCCAATTAAAAGACATAATAGAATTTTTAAATGATCCAATTATATTATTTCTACAAGACAAACATATTATATTCAAAGACACAAATAGATTAAAAGTAAAGGGTGGGAAAACTGGATAGCCACCTGTAGAAGGCTAAAACAGGACCCACACCTTTCACCTCTCACAAAAACCAACTCACGCTGGATAACAGACTTAAACCTAAGATATGAAACTATTAGAACTCTAGAGGAAAAAGTTGGAAACAGTCTCCTAGACATTGGCCTGGGCAAAGAGTTTATGAAGAAGTCCCCAAAGGCAATCACAGCAGCAACAAAAATAAATAAATGGGACATGATCAAACTACAAAGCTTCTGCACAGCCAAAGAAATAGTCATTAAAGTAAACAGACAACCTACAGAATGGGAGAAAATTTTTGCATCCTATGCATCTGATAAGGGACTGATAACTAGAATATACTTAGAACTCACGAAAATTAGGAAGAAAAAATCAAATATCCCCATTAAAAAGTGGGCAAAGGACTTGAACAGAAATTTTTCTAAAGAAGACAGAAGAATGGCCAACAAACATATGAAGAAATGCTCAACATCTCTAATCATCAGGGAAATGCAAATCAAAACCACAATGAGATATCACTTAACCCCAGTGAGAATGGCCTTTATCAAAAAATCTCCAAACAATAAATGCTGGCGTGGTTGCGGAGAGGAACACTCCTACACTGCTGGCGGGACTGCAAACTAGTTCAACCTCTGTGGAAAGCAATATGGAGATACCTTAAAGTGATACAAGTGAATCTACTATTTGATCCAGCAATCCCATTGCTGGGCATCTACCCAAATGATCCAGTGACACTCTACAAAAAAGACACCTGCACTCGAATGTTTATAGCAGCACAATTCATAATTGCAAGGCTGTGGAAACAGCCCAAGTGCCCATCAATTCAAGAATGGATTAATAAAATGTGGTATATGTATACCATGGAGTACTATTCAGCTCTAAGAAACAATGGTGATATAGCACATCTTATATTTTCCTGGTTAGAGCTGGAACCCATACTACTAAGTGAAGTATCCCAAGAATGGAAAAACAAGCACCAGATATATTCTCCAGCAAACTGGTATTAACTGAGTAGCACCTAAGTGGACACATAGGTGCTACAGTAATAGGGTATTGGGCAGGTGGGAGGGGGGAGGGGTGCGGGTATATACATACATAATGAGTGAGATGTGCACCATCTGGGGGATGGTCATGATGGAGACTCAGACTTTTGGGGGGATGGGGGGAAATGGGCATTTATTGAAACCTTAAAATCTGTACCCCCATAATATGCCAAAAGAAAAAAAAAAAAAGTAAAGGGTGGAAAACAACATGCCAGAAGTAGCCAGAAAAGAGCTGGAGTGGCTGTATTAATATCAGATAAAATAGACTTAGGAGAAAAATGATTATTAGAGACAAAAAAGAGTATCTTATGATGATTGAAGGCTCAATCCATCAAGAATATATAATAATTAGAAATACATATGCACTTATGGCCAGGTACAGTGGCTCATGCCTGTAATCCTAGCTCTCTGGGAGGCTGAGGCGGGTGGATTGTTTGAGCTCAGGAGTTTGAAACCAACCTGAGCAAGAGCGAGACCCCGTCTCTACTATAAATAGAAATAAATTAATTGGCCAACTAATATATATAGAAAAAATTAGTCGAGCATGGTGGTGCATGCCTGTAGTCCCAGCTACTCGGGAGGCTGAGGCAGGAGGATTGCTTGAGCCCAGGAGTTTGAGGTTGCTGTGAGCTAGGTTGATGCCACAGCACTCAAGCCCAGGCAACAGAGTGAGACTCTCTCTCAAAAAAAAAAAAAGAAAAAAAAGAAAAGAAAAGAAAAAAAGAAATATATATGCACTAAAAAACAGAGCCCCAAAATACATACAGCAAAAACTGTCAGCATATAACTAAGAAATAGACAATTCAACAATAATAGTTGGAGACTTCAATGCTCCATTGTTTAATGGGTACAGGGTTTGCTTTGAGAATGATGAAATATTTTGGAATTAGATAGAGGTAATTGTAAATGTACTAAACGCCACTGAATTGCACACTTTAAAATGGTTAATTTTATGTTATATGAATTTTATCTCAATTTAAAAAAATGAACTTCAGCGAAAGTCTCACAGGTTATATAAATATCAACCCAAAATAGGTTGCAAATTTAAATATAAAACTAAAAAAAAATAGAAGAAAATTTGCAGGATCTAGGACTAGGCAGAGAATTCTTAGACTTAACATCACAAGTATGATCTATAAAGAAAAAGTCAATAAATGGGACCTTATCAAATTTAAAAACTTTTACTCCATGAAAGTCTCTATTATTAAGAGGATGAAAAACAAGCTACCGAGTGGGAGAAATTATTTGCAAACCACATAGTAGGCAAAGGACTAGTATCTAGAATATATAAAGAACTCTCAAGACTCCAGAGTAAAATAAATAAATAAATAATTCAAAATAAGGCAAAAGACATAAATGGACATTTCACTGAAAAGAAAATACAGGTGGCAAATAAACATGAAAAGATGTTTACCATCATTAGCCATTTGAGAAATTCAAACTAGGACCATAATGAGATATCACTACACATCTATCAGAATGACTAAAATACTACATTTGAACACCATAGTTTTAATCAGTACCAATTTGATGTCGAGTACACGTGGAGCCCATTTTCCAGATCTTGTGTCACCTCACTTTGGATAATGGGCTTAAGCTTGATCCAGGATAGTATAAGCAGTGCTAGCTCACTGTCATTTCTTAGAATTGAGTAATATTCCATTGTGAACATATACCAAATTTTAATTATCCAGTCATGAATTGACGAACACTTGGGATGTTTCCATGTCCTTGCAATAGTGAATTGTGCTGCCATAAACATTCGGGTGCAGGTGTCTTTATAAAAGAATGTCTTATGCTCTTTTGGGTAGATGCCTAACAATGCTATTGCAGGGTCAAATGGTATTTTTATTTCTAGTTGTTTGAGGTGTCTCCAAATTCTTTTCCACAAAGATTGCACTAATTTGCAGTCCCACCAGCAGCCTAAGAGTGTTCCTATCTCTCCACATCCTCGCCAGCATTTGTTGTTGTGGGATTTTTTGATACAGGCCATTCTCACTGGGGTAAGATGGTATCTCATTGTGGTTTTGATTTGCATTTCTCTAATGATTAGAGATGTTGAGCATTTTTTTATATGTTTGCAGGCCATTATTCTGTCTTATTTGGAGAAGTTTCTGTTCATTTCCATTGCCCATTTCTTGATGGGGTTGGTTGATTTTGTATTGTTAATTCTTTTGAGTTCTAGATAGATTATTGTTATTAGACCTTTATCGGAAGTGTAGAGAGCAAATATTTTCTCCCATTCTTGGGTTGTCTATTAGGTAGTGTTCACCAGGGAATCAGGGGTGGTGGGGTAGACCCACATCTTAGGAATGCGGTGAGCATTGTGGAGGGGAAGAGCTTACCTCTAACCCTTCCTAGGGAGAGGCAAAGATATAAAATGTAACTAAAATGTCAAAAACTAAAAAAAAACATTTATCGGGTGTCGGGCAGGTGGGAGCAGGGAGGAGGGGATGGGTGTATACTTACATAATGGGTGTGATGCGCACCACATGGAGGATGAACACACTTGAAGCTCTGACTCAGCAGGGAAGGAGTGGCAAGGGCAATATATGTAACCTTAACAACATTTGTATCCCCATAACATGATGAAATAAAAATAAATTTAAAAATAAAATAATAAAAAATATATATCTCCTTTTCTAGTCAGTAAATACCAATAAATCTTAATTTATAATAAAAAAGAATGACTAAAATAAAAATTAGTGATAAAACCAAATGCTGGTAAGGATGCAGAGATACTGTATCACTCATATATTGTTGGTGGAAATGTAAAATGGTACACTTGCTCTGGAAAACACTTTGGAAGTTTCTTAAAACAATCAATATAAAATTACTACTATATAATTCAAAAATTGCTCTGGGCATTTATCCCAGAGAAACTAAAATTAATGTTCACACCAAGACCTGTACAAAAAAATGTTTATGGTAGCTTTATTTATAATAGCCAAAACTTGCAATCATCCCAAATGTCCTTTAAGAGTTGAAAGTCCTTTAATAGTCCTTCATCTGTATTGGCTCTTACAGCTTCATGTGAATCTATAATTATTTCAAAATAAAAAGTTTAATTAACAAATACATATGAGTTATCCAGGTGAGGAGGTTCAGAGAAAGAGCAGAGTAGGAAAGAATGTGTATGGTGGATTGATTGCAGTAATGGTTCCCATAGTTCATGTCCCTTTCTATCCATATTCTCTGTAATGTCACTTTGTAGCTTCTCCCATCAAGAAGTGGCATCTACTTCCCCACTTCTTAAGTGTAGGCTGGTCTTGTAAATTGCTTTTTCTAATAGAACACTGCAGAACTGAAGTTACACCAGTTCTAAGCCTAGGCTTCTATTCACTGTTTTGGACCCTTGCAAATAATATGTGAAAAAATCCAGGTTAGCATGCTGGAAGATGAAGGAAACACAGCTCAGTTGTTTCCCATCACTATGGTTGCCAGCTAGCCTACTGCCAAACTGTGAATGAAGCTATCCTTGACCAGTAGCCCCAGCTGATCTGCCAGTTGACCACAGGTGCTTGAACCACCCTTACTTAGATCATGTGGGCCTGTCCCAGGCTGGAAGAACTGATCAGATGACCTACAGACTCAAAAGCTAAATAAAATCTGACTGAGTCATTAAAAAAAATTACACACTAAATATTTCCATTTATATAACATTGTCAAACTGACAAAATTGTAAATATGGAAAACAGATTAGTGGTCCCCAGAAGTGAAAAATGGTAGAAGAGAGGGAGATATGCATAACTATGAAGGGGTAGCATGAGGGATATCTTTATGAAGATGAATAGTTCTATATTTTGATTGTGGTAGTAATTATATCAACCTACATATGTAATAAAATGGCATAAAAATATACACATATCCTATCAAAATAAATTTTCTATGTTTGATAGTATGCTATAATTATGTAAAATATAACCATTTGGGCAAACTAGATAAAGGGAACATGGTACTTCCACACTATTTTTATAATTTCCTGTAATTCTATAATTTATTTTTAAATAAAAAGTTTTAAAAATGATCAATTCATGCAACAATTCAGATGAATCTAAAATACATTTTACTAAGTGAAAGAGGCCAGATCAAAAAGGACCTATAATATACAGCAATAGAAAATTGGAAATTTTAATTTTTTAAAGGATGATATATTATAGCAAAAAAACTAGTTATAAATCTAACAATATGTGTGTAGGGTATGCTAAAAACTACAAAACACTGATGAAAGTAATCAGAGATATAAGTAAATGGAGAAATATAACATTTATGGGTTATAAGACTCAATGTTGTTAAAATGTCAATTCTCCCCAATTTCATTTATACTTTCAACATAATCCCAATAAAAACTTCAGCAGGATTCCTTTGTATCTATCCTCAAGCCAATTCTAAAATTTATGCAGAAAGACAACAAAACAGAACAGCTAAAACAATTTTGAATCAAAACAATGAAGTTAGAGAATTCACACTATCTGATATCAAGATTTACTATAAAGTATAGTAATCAAGACAGCATGGCATTGGTGAAAGGACAAATACATAGAACAATGAAACAGAATAGAGTCCAGAAATAGATCCATGTGAATATAGTCAATAGATTTTTGAGAAAAGTGAGAGGACAATTCAACAGAGAAAAGATAGTTTTTCTTTAAGGGTGCTGGAAAAATTAGGATTGCAAAATTGACATATTACCTAAATCCAGTGAGAATGGCTTTTTATCAAAAAGTTTCAAAACAACAGATGCTGGCATGGATGTGGAGAGAAGGAACAGTTATACATTGTTGGTGGGACTGCAAACTAGTTCAACCTCTATGAAAAGTAGTACAGAGATACCTCAAAGAACTAAAAGTAGACCTACCATTTGATCCAGCAATCCCACTATTATTTACCCAAAGAAAAGAAATTAATTGGCCAACTAAAAATATATAGAAAAAATTAGCCGGGCATGGTGACACATGCCTGTATTCCCAGCTACTCGGGAGGCTGAGGCAGTAGGATCACTTGAGCCCAGGAGTTTGAGGTTGCTGTGAGCTAGGCTGATGCCACAGCACTCCAGCCCGGGCAACAGAGTGAGACTCAAAAAAAAGAAATGATATAATGTAACACTAATTGTACACAGATTCTTCCCAAAATAGAAGAGGAGGAAACACTTCCCAACCCATTCTATGAGGCTAGCATTATCCTGATACCAAAGATAAATACATTAAACAGAACACAACTTCAGACTAATATCCTTTATGAACATAGATGCAAAAATTCCAACCAAAAATTTATCAAATTTCATCTGTGGTAGGCTGAATAATGTCTGTCACCCTCAAAGATATATATGTCCTAATATGTAGAACATTTGAATATGTTACTTTACGTGGTTAAAGGGACTTTCCAGATGCGATTAACTTAAGGATTTTGAGATGTGGAGATTATCCTTGATTATTCTAGTGCACCCAGTGTAATCACAAGAGTCCTCATAAGTGGGAGGGAGAAGGATCAGAGTCAGAGAGAGAAGATGTTAAGGATGGAAGCAGAGGTTAGACAAGAGAGGATACTATGCTGCTGTTCTGAAGATGAAGAAAGGACCCATGATCCCAGGAATCTAAGAAGCCTCTGGAAGCTGGACAGGGCAAGGAAATGGATTCTTCCCTACAGTCTCTGGAAAGCATGTAGCCCTTTGATTTTTGATTTTGGCCTAGTAAAATGAGTTGGGACATCAGACCTCCAGAACTGTAAGATGATAGATATATGTTGTTTTAAGCCACTAAGTCCATGGTAATTTGTTACAGAAGCAATAGGAAACTAATACAGCATCCGACAATATATTAAAAGGATAATACAACATGACAAAGTATGATTTATCACAGGAATGCAGGGCTGGTTTAAAATTAGAAAAATCAATCAGTGTAATTCACTAAAACAAACTACATAAAAACAAACTATAGAAGAAAAACCACCAGGGGAGCGTGCTTTATAAAAGAAAAAAGAAGAAAGAAAAACCATGTGGTAATTTCAACAGATGCATAAAAACATTTGAGAAAATCCAACATCCTTTCCTTTGGCACCTCATACTAGTAAAGATCAATTTAAACAAATATATAGCTAACATATTTAATGGTCAAAGACAATATATTTTCTCTATAAGGTCATGAACAAAACAGGGATGCCTGTGCACACCACCCTTACTTCAACATAGGACTGGAAGTCCCAGCCACTACATTAAAGAAAAGTAAATATAGGCATAAAGATTAAAAATGAAGAAGTAAAACCATCTTTATTCACAGAAGACATGATTGTCTATGTAGTAAGTCCAATGAAATCGACAAAAGCTACTAGAACTAAGTGAGTTTAGCAAGGTTATAGCACATATTGCTAAAACAATTGGGTAACCATTTTTTTTAAAAAAGAACATGCATAAAAAACTTTGAGAAACAAGATATTCATATAATTTCACAGTATTTCCCAACATACATTTTAATATTCGCAAATGAAAGACAGTTTGGAGACATCTCCTTAACGAAAGGATTGAAGGTGACATCAACAATGGAACAAAGTAGGCCGGGTGCAGTGGCTCACACCTGTAATCCTAGCACTCTGGGAGGCCGAGGCAGGAGGATCATTGCAGGTCAGGAGTTCGAGACTAGCCTGAGCAAGAGCAAGACCCCATCTCTACTAAAGACAGAAAGAAATTAATTGGCCAACTAAAAATATATAGAAAAAATTAGCCGGGCATGGTGGCACATGCCTGTAGTCCCAGCTACTCGGGAGGCTGAGGCAGGAGGATTGCTTTGAGCCCAGGAGTTTGAGGTTGCTGTGAGCTAGGCTGATGCCACAGCACTCTAGCCCAGATAACAGAGCCAGACTCTGTCTCCAAAAATAAAAAAAAAATAATGGAACAAAGTAGTGTCACATAACTTCTGATATATTAAGGATAAGACATCACATATATGTATTCCTACAAAATATGCATGACCTGAATGTAATCATGAGAATATATCAGACAAACTAAATTTGAGAGACATTCTAAAGGACCAGTGACAATATTCTTCGAAATTATCAATAAAGGCAAAGAAAGATTAAAGGACTTGTCCAGATGAAAGGAGAATTGAAATCTTGAAGCAGGTGGGGGAGATGTGTTGGTGCACATTTTGGGGATTGTTGTCAAAATTTAAACATAGACTCTGTATTAGAAAATAGTATTATATTAGTGTGAAATTTCCTACATTTGATTATTGTACATGGATGTTCTTTTTAGAAAATACATACTGAAATACTGAATTTTTTAGGGGCAAATGGGTATGATGTCAGCAACTTACTCTTAAATGGATCATAAAAATATGCCCTTCAAATATATATATACACATATGTGCATATATACATATATACACATACACACATATACAAGAGATTGCCAGAGTGAGAAAGTATCAAAATGTTATTAATTGGTGAATTGGGTTAAAGAGTAACCTGGAGATTTTCTGTAGTACCCTTAAAACACTTCTGTAAGTTTGAAATTGTTTCAAATTAAAAATTAAAAAAATAGACCCCGGCTCGTTCTTCAGGCAGAGACAAGCCCTCGCGCGGCCCTGAAAAGCAGCGTTAACGTTGGCCTCTCCGGGGAAAGCGGACGGGAGCTATTGGGAGCGTTTAATAAACCATCACGGACTTTTTTAGGGGGAGAAGAGGTCCGGTCCAGTGGGCTTGTCCCCTTTGTCGCTCTCCGCAGAATAAGCGGGGCTGCAGCTCTGCTTCAGAGCGCGGGACGCAGCAGTCCCGGGCCTGAGGCTCTGAGTCTTTCCCGGCATCCTGGCGGATGCCCCTGGCTCTCCCATTCTGGCTGCCGTCGCACACAACGGCTGGCCCGTTCACGGGCTCCCTTACAGCAGAGCACGCCGTCCTTTGACCGCCGTTTGGGTTCCTGTTACTGCAGTGCTGTTCTGATTCACAGAGAGGTGGGGCCCTTCCTGAGCCATCTTAGGCCCACAGTGTTTATATGTCTCTGCCCAGAAAAGTGCCCTTTTTCTTATTTGTTATTTCATGTTTCCTAGCCACGTTCATGTGCATCATTCCTCCAAATTCCTTGGTCATTGATTTTATATTTATCTGGGTTCCATTAATTCAGCCTTTTGGGGGTATATTCTGCACCTCACTCTCCATGAGAGGCCCATCGGGATTTAATCCTACTCAGTTCTGCTGGGACAAGGACAAAGACAGCTGAGTTGTTGCTCTCTCCTTTGTCACTTCCGGAATCAGGAGGTGTTGAGAGGGTGCACACTCCAACTTTTAGGACAGCCCCAGCCACCACCTCCACCCCCAATCGCACAGCTGAGATCTCCACCTAAATTCAGCCTATCCAATCTTCACACCTGCACTCTGGATCTGGTCTTTCCAAGAACTATTTTGGCCAGAATGTGATAGACATCCACAAAGATGCTACTGTAAAGAAAGAAAAATCTCCATCATGAGATCCTTGGGCCAGGATTTCTGAAGAAATGCTGAGGCCTCTGTAGGCCCCTTGTAATTTTGGGTTCAGTGGCCAAGAGAAACCCCACAGGACACTCTACCAGCTGGACTTCCCTTTCTTTTCCCTCACCCCCAAACCCCCAAAGCCTTCAGGAGTCACTTTTGATAATGGTTTATTAAAAATATTAGCGTAAGGCCAGGCGCGGTGGGTCACTGCTGTAATCCTAGCACTCTGGGAGGCTGAGGTGGGTGGATCACTCAAGGTCAGGAGTTTGAGACCAGCCTGGGCAAGAGCGAGACCCTGTCTCTACTAAAACAATACAAAGAAATTATCTGGACAACTAAAAATAGAGAGAAAAAAAATTAGCCAGGCATGGTGGCGCATGCCCTACTTGGGACGCTGAGGCAGTAGGATCGCTTGAGCCCAGGAGTTTGAGGCTGCCGTGAGCTAGGCTGATGCCACAGCACTCTAGCCCAGGCAACAAAGCCAGACTCTGTCTCAAAAAAAAAAAAATTAAAAAAATAACATGGATCTATACCTTGTACCACATACAAAAATTAACTTAAAATAGACCATAGACCAAATGTAAAATCTAAAACTATAAAACTTCTAAAATGAAACATAGGAGAAAACCTTTGTGATGTCATGTTAGGCAAAGATTGCTCAAATGTGACACCAAAAGCATGATCTATAAAAGAACAAACTAATAAATTGTATTTCATCAAAATTTAAAACTTCTTCTCCTCAAAATACACTGTTTAGAATTCAGGGGTCCTCAAACTTTTTAAACAGGGACAGTTCACTGTCCCTCAGACCATTGGAGGGCCAGACTATAGTTTAAAAAAACTATGAACAAATTCCTATGCACATTGCACATATTTCATTTTGAAGTAAAAAAACAAACGGGCAAAAACACCCGCATGTGGCCCGCAGGCTGTAGTTTGAGGATGCCTGGTTTAGATCAACAAATGGTACTGAGAAAATTGGATATCCACATGCAAAAGAATGAAGCTGGATCTTTACCTTACCACATCTAAAAATTAATTTCAAATAGATCAAAAATCTAAACATAAGAGCATGCCCAACCCAGTGGCTCACACCTATAATCCTAGCACTTTGGGAGGTTGAGGTGGGAAGATTGCTTGAGGCCAGGAGCTTGAGACAAGCCTGGGCAACATAGCCAGACCCCATGTCTACAAATTTTTTTTTTAATTAGTAGGTGTGGTAGTGCATGCTTGTAGACTTGGCTACTCAGGAGACTAAGGTGGGAGGATCACTTCAGCCCAGGAGTTTGAGGTTACAGTGAGCTATGATGATGCCACTGCACTCTAGTGTAATATAAAAATTTTAAAAACCTAAAGATATAAAATAAGCCTACTTACTATATCATTTTATGTGATATTCATGCTAAAGCAATCTAAAGGGACAGAAAACAGATCAGTTGTTGCCAGGACCTGAAGGTTGGGAGATAGAGGTTGACTACAATGGGGCCCAGGAAGTTTTGGGAGATGATGTGACTATACCATGATTGTGTTGGTAGTTCACGCCTAGATATGCTTGTTCAAACTCACAGAACTTAAACTGTAAAGGGTGAACTTCGCTGTATGTAAATTATACTTTAATTTTTTGAAAAAACAAGGGGAAAAAATTCAAGAAATAGCTTTAAGAAAAAAAAACTTGAGATGGGCTGTAGGTAGAAAATCTGGAGTCCCAAATTCTTTTTTTTTTTATTTTTTGTTATTCCAGCATATTATGTGGGTATAAATTTTAAGGTTGTGTATAATGTCCTTGCTCCCCCTTCCCCCATAAGTCTGAGCTTCAAGCATGACCATCCCCCAGACGGTGCACATCTCACTCATTATGTATGTATATACCTGCCCCCCTCCCACCTGCCCAATACCCAATAAATGTAATTCCTATGTGTCCACTTAGGTACTGATCAGTTAATACCAATTTGCTGGTGAGTATATGTGGTGCTTGTTTTTCCATTCTTGGGATACTTCACTTAGTAGTATGGGTTCCAGCTCTATCCAGGAGAATACAAGATGTGCTATATCACCGTTGTTTCTTAGAGCTGAATAGTATAGAGTCCCAAATTCTTAACTTGGCATGACTACTTCAGTTCTTGTTTGATTTGGGCCAAATTATGTCCTCATGCTGTTTCTTACTCATCTAGATACTTCTATTTCTAGTGCTTACTTACCAGCACTTCTTAGGAGTTGTGGAAAATACAGATGCTCCTTGACTTACAACGACATTGAAAATTATAATGGGTTGTATCAGGAGGTGGCCCCATCATGTCTGGGAAAGTACTGAATACATATCCCTTTCCCACCAAAAATTCTACATCAAACCATCAGAAGTTGGCAACCATCTCTATTTTAAATGCTAAATTATGAAACACCATGCAATTGTAAAATGGCCTTAGCTGTCCTGTATCCAATTTTTCATTGTAATACTATTATCTACCAGGAGAGTTTAATGAGATAGTGCGAAGTAAGCTGGACCCCATCCAAGGGGACGCTGAGAGTATAACTTTAGCAAGACACTACTAGTTTTTTAAACCAAAAAAAGAGAAAATCCATTTAAAGGACTTTACAACAGAAACTGGTACACAGTAGGTGCTTAATCAATGTTCTTTTTGATTTTTAAGGAGGCAGTACAATGCCAAGGAAAAGGCCTGCATAGGGTTTTAATCACACTTGGGTTCTAATCCTGGCACCACCACTTAATGTCCTCTTGGGTCTATCCTGTCAACTTTCTGAGCCTGTTTACTTTCCTGATAGGGAGACTAATCCCTTGCTGGCAGAGCTGTATGAAGGATTAATGGAAGTAACAGGCTTCCAGGGCTTAGTGCAGTTTGTGTTCAACCAATACACAACTCTTTCCTTTGGCAGCCTCTGAATGCAAGAGTGGTTTGTACTTCCCTGCCCAGCCTGCAGCCAGTGGCTCTCCAGTCCCAGTCATGTGATTCCGCTCTTAGCATGTGGATAGGTAAATTAGGAGATGCCAGCTTGAGAGGCAGAGGCAAGGACAAGGCTAAGATGCTGCTGTGGGCCCAAGAATGGTATGGCAGTTTAGAGTAGGTGGCAGACTGAAGTAATGCAACGCCCACCCACTTCAAATGTGTCAACTCAGGTAGACTGCTGGGAACTGAAATCATGTGCATAACCCCCCCCCAAAAAAAAAAAAACCCTGATAAGGTGAGAAGACTGTTTTAGTTGCAATTATCTACCCAGTCCCTTTCTGAGGGCCACTGGCACTGCTTGGGCCCACTGTCCTTGTGTGATGGGGAAGGATCACCCAGAGAAGTTAGCTAGTTATACTTTAATGGGGTGGCTTCCAGACACTGGGAAAGCAGTTGGTTGATGCACCCTCAAATACACCAGCTCTCTTGAGGACACAGTCTGTGAATAAATGGTGGCAGAACCTTCTTGAATCACGGAATTCAAATGCTGGTGCTAGATAAGACATGGGCACACAAGGGCAGGGCCCAGCCAGACTACTTCAGTTAAAGGAATTCCTCTAATTCACAATCTGCTTAGAAATGCCCCAAGACAGGACTTGCCCCTGAAGCACCCAGCCTCCCCTCCAACAGGTGCCTTGCTTTCTCTTCATGCTAATGAGATAGTGCTTACTACATACACTTCAACACCAGCCAGGCTTGTTTGTTCCCTTCTTCCCTCTACCCTATCCCCAGACCCTTCCAGAGTCATGGAAGGCCCATCATTATTCCCTCTGCTCCCACTGCCACCCAGATGAGGACCTGTGGACTAAGAAGGAAGATGTGTCGCTCAAAGCCCATTGCAGGAATGCCTTGTACTAAACTCTCTTGTGTAGTGAGTGGTAAAGAAATCATCAACTTCCTAGGGACCCCGAGGTCACACATTCAGCTATTCAAGTTTTGTGGAAGGTCAGCCCTCACACCAGCCCAATCTACAGGGTGGACCCTGGAATTGAGGGTGGAAGATAAATTCTTAGCATCTGGCTTCTGCTGATATTTCTTTTATTTCTTCTATTAAACACAGTAGGAGTTAAATAAAGGGTATTGGGTATGGCAGCTCCATCCCCTTAGGATTCTTTTTACTGGAGAGAGTGGAGAGAACAGTGGGGGGAAAGGGATACATGTTGGAGGAAGGATTATTTAATATGCAGGTGTTTCAGGGAGAACCAAACTATTTAATCGATATTCCCCCATGCTACCGGAACTGGTGCTTGGAGGAGGGAGTGAGATGAATCCATCAGTCACCATCACTGTCATCAACATTGCCAGAGAGGTCAAGGACAGACATCATGGAATCAGACAGCTTGCTGGCGATTTTATCTGCAGATGAAGAAATATAGGCAATCTCTTGGTGGCTGGTTTGCCAACATGCAGCCTGCTGAAGTTGGCCTACATCTACCTTGTTCTGCATCAAGCTCCCAAACTGGCTCACTTAACCCCCTAAACACCAAACAAAACAACTGGGGAGCTGTTGGAAACCACTGCTCAACCTCACAGGTAGATCCATTTGTCTACCTGTGAAATGATCACCCCAACATAGCCTCTATCTTGAAGTTTCAGACTTACTGGACTCCAAGTTATTTTTGTCCCTTCCTAATACCAAAAAAGTAATTTTCTTTTACTGTGTTGAACTTAGCACTTTGCCATTACCCTCAAAATAAAGCTCTCACAGCAAAGGAACAGCATGGCAATAAGGGCTTTGAGCCTGAATGCTCCCCACGCATACCTCCCATCCTCTAGACACACCCTGGTGCTCCTCAGGATGCCCATCAGAGTTTACCTCCTCCAGGAAGCCTTCTCTGATCACCCCTACCCAACCACCATCCCCAGGCTGGGTTAAGTTCCCTCACTGTGCTTGCTGGGTCTTCAGCATGATCACTCTGTGCTGCTGAGATCTGTTTTCTTATCTCCTCCCCACTCCGTAATAAGACTAGGAGTTCAAATGCAATTCATCTGGATTCCCAGGATTTAGTGTGAACCCTGGTTATGGAAAACAATCTACCTCAAAGAATAGGGCTGATAGTGCCGATCAATCCTAGGTTTGCATTTTGGCTCCATCGGTTACTAGTTGTCTTACATTAAATGTGTCACTTAATGTCTCTAGGCTTCAGTTTCCTCACTTATCAAATAAGGATAAGACTTTTGCAATGAGTTAGTCAAGGTAAGTAATAGCATGGAGATCTGAATGGGTCAGCTACACAATGGACCATGGATAAAATGAAGGGAAGTTCTTTTGTGTATTGACATGGAAATATCCCTAAGATATACTGAATGGGAAAATGATGGGGCAAAACTGTGTGTCCAGTAGACTGGCATTTGTGTACAAAAAGAGAACAGAGAATATAGATATTTGCTCATGTTATCTATCTCAGGAAAGGGAGACAAGAAATTAATTAACTGGCTGCCTGTGGAGGAAGGCCTGGGTGACTAAGGGATGGGAGAGAGATTTTACTATATGCCTTTTTTATACCTTTTAGGTTTTGAATATATTACTTATTGATAAAGTAAAAAATAGATATAGCCTAAAAGCTACCTACACATAGAAAGTACCTGATAAATAATTAAATGGTGTCTATTTGATATATAGACTAGGCCAGTGGTTCTCCAAGTGAGGAACCTGTTAGAAATACAAATTCTCAGGCCCCACAGATGACCTACTCAATTAGAAACTCTAGGGGAGGGGGGCTCAGAAATCTGTGTTTGTTTTTTTTGAAATCTGTGTTTTAACAGACTCTGCAGGTTGATACAAGCTAAAGTTTAAGAACCACTGAGCTACCAGTTGAGCCTCCTAACCCATCCCTGCTCCCTAATCCTATCCTGGAGCTAGACACACAGAGACATTCATTCAGGAGCCCCAAATCAAGGCCCCAGGAAGGACCCTTTAGAGATATGGGTGGTCAGGTGCGCCCACCTGAACGCTTCTGCATCTTCTTCTTATTCTTCAGGGCAGCTGTCAGAGCCTGGCCTTGCTGCAAGGGGTCTGTCTCCATGATCTTCTGCAGCACTGGCCGGCAGTCCACTGAGCAGACATCCACCATGCCGTTGTTCTTGGGGCGGTGGTCCACATTTCGTTTAGCCCACCCCACCTGCTGACGGTTTGGTTTGGTGCAATACCCAGTGAGATCTCCAATCTAGAGAGAGAGAGAGAGAGAGAGAGAGAGAGAGAGAGAGAGAGGATAATGGTAAGGTCTTGAACCCCAGAGTACCTACCTACAGAGGAGGTAGGGACAGGCTTGGATAAGCACAGGGAGCCTGGAGCCATGCGGAACTAAGCTCCAATTCTGGCTCCACCATATACCAGCAGGTGCTAAGTTAACCTCTCGGCCTCAGTTTGCTCATCTGTCAAATGGGGGGGGGGCGGATAATAGGTTAGCTTACATGGCTTAACAAGAATAAAATGAAAAGGTAGAGTTACTTGATAAATGACAATTGGTATCACATGATTCATTACTTATGTAATCCTTTGAAGTCTTTTTCAATTTACAAATATTTTCTGACATCTATTTTGTGCCCAGCTCTGTATGTGGCAATGCTAGGGACAGAGATATGAGCCAGACTCCATTATACCTTCAGGGAGCAACCAGGCTAAAGAGGATACAACCACCTATACAAGTCAGAGCAGAGTACAATAACTGCCCACTGGAGATAGGAAGGATAAGTGACTGAAAGGTCAGACGCAACTACTGATGTGGAGGGTCATTCCCAACTGAACACTGGAAAAACACAGCATACTCAGGCACCAAAAAGGTATCTGTTTGGCAGGAGTTTTGAAAGGTCAATGTGGATAGTAAAAGCTTATTGACAGAAAGCTTATTATTATTTTTTTTGAGACAGAGTCTCACTGTGTTGCCCAGGCTACAGTGATGTCAGCCTAGCTAACAGCAACCTCAGACTCCTGGGCTCAAGCGATCCTTCTGTCTCAGCCTCCCGAGTAGCTGGGACTACAGGCATACGCCACCATGCCCGGCTAATTTTTTCTACATATTTTTATGTTGGCCAATTTAATTTCATTCTATTTTTAGTAGAGATGGGATGGGGTCCTGCTCTTGCTCAGGCTGGTTTCGAACTCCTGACCTTGAGCGATCCACCCACCTCGGCCTCCCAGAGTGCTAGGATTACAGGCGTGAGCCACCGTGCCCAGCCAACAGAAGGCTTATTATGTGCCAGGTACCAGTGTAAGCATACACACACATGCATACATATATATAGGTACATAAGTATTAACTCATTTAATCCTTGTAACAACACTGTGACAAACAAGGCACCTAAGGTTACATAGCTAGTAAGCAGGAAATTAGAAGCCAAGCAGTCTGGCTCCAGAGCCCATGACCACCCACTGTCCTATATCCTATAGTAGGGAAAAGGCAAGATGGGGCAGGTCTGAGCAAAGCTACCATACTGTACCACTCTGGGGTTGGAGCAGGGGACACCATTCACAATATAGTATACCTAAATGGTGTTTCTCAGAGTTGTGCAATGGGTGGCCTGAGTCTCGAAATTGTAGTACAGAGCAGCCAACTACTGCAAGTTCCTGGGAAAAAATGCTATGTTCTGGGGCTTGTGGGTTCAGTGAGAAATATTATTGGAAGGTAGGCTTAAACATACAACTTTATGCTGATTTTCCTTTAAGCAACAGGGGAACCTCTGAAACTATGTGAGGATGGGAATAGTATGATTCCTGCCACTACTAGAGTTCAGTGCTCATCTTCTCTTACAGACTGACTACAGGCTACAGTTTCCTCGCTGGACTCCTTACCTCCACATTAGAAAGCCCCTCTCTTTCTAATCTGAGTGTTACCCCAGCTACCAGAGTCATGTTCTAATATACAAACCTGACCATGTAGCTTCCCTGCTTAAGAAACCCTTCTAGATTGTTATGTAGTCATGAAAAATACAGGATAGCTCTTGAATTATGTGAATCTGCAAGATGAACGTATAAATGAAATAAGCCAAGTGCAGATCAATATGAATAGTATGCTATTATTTGAATTAAAAGTTATTTATATCTGCTTACATGTATATATTTGTGTATATAAATAGGGCATATCTCTAAAAGGACATTCAAAAATCTGCTAAATAGTGACCACCTCCAAGGGGACAGGATAGATGGGAAATAGAAGAGAGAGACTTATTTTCATTGTATACCCTTTAACCCTTTGCACTCGGATGTCGAGTGTGATTCAACACGGTTAGCAAAAATTATAGAGATTAAAATTACTTTTTGAATTTATCAATAATTTGAAATACTAAAAAATCCAAATAAATAAGTTTGTATGAAAGAAACTCCAGTTTTTTATTCTACTGCTGCACTTTGTAAAATCTGGGGTATTTAAAAAAATAAATCCCGAGTAGAATAAAGGAATCAAGAAAAAAGCAAGCGAGTGCAAAGGGTTAATATCTTTTGAATTTTATTCCATGTGTACAAATTATCCAGTTAAAAAATGCAAATAAAAAGAAAAAATACTAAATAAATAAAATGGGGGGGGAACCCTTGGCTCAGAAAACATAACCAACTTTCAGTGTTTTCCTGTTACCTATGATTAAAAGTCAAATTCAGTGCCTTCTGTGATGTGACTCCAGACTCATCTTTCCCTGCCTCTGACCCCCCACTACAGCCACCACACACCACCAGCAATTTCCCCAACACACCACACTCTCACTCTTCTGTGCCTTGGCATTAACATGGGCTCAGTCCCTGCCCACTCGCTGCTGGCCCCCTGGCCCAGAGAACTCCTCAGCCTTCAATGTGTGGCTCAAAACAAGAATTTCCTGACCCGCAAGTAATAAAGGTTAGGGCCTTCAGAGCCATGCTGTCCCAACCTCCACCTCCACCTCTACCCCCACCCCTACCCCATGAGTCTCCCATCACAGTGTAGATGTCTGTGTCTGAAACTCACTAAAATGTGAACTCCTGAAGGGCAGATATGGGGGCGCTGGCATAAGAGGCTGAAGAAGCCTTCAAGAGTCATATCATACCCTGCAGGTTTTGAATAGCAAGCCTCGAGCATATGGAATTGAGCTTGTAGGTGCTAGGAGCCATGAAAGGAATTTAGGGAGGGAAGGTGACATGGTCATATTAGGCCATTAGAAACCACACAATATATGTCCAGGTGACTGATGACTTAAAACTTTATGGGAATGGTAAGGATGAAAAGAAGTTGACAGCTTCTCAAGAGATTTAGGAGGGAGAAGCCACAGGACTTGGTGACTGACAATGGGATCCTGGATACTAGTTAGGGGGATGGACGAGTCGTTTGCAACTTTAGCAACTGAGTGGCTAGATAGTGAAACCCGCCCTGTGGGCTAGAACCAGGGCTGGGGAAGCTGCTTGAGAAAGGGTGCCTCCTCCTTGGACTTGTCATTGCTTGGCAAAGGATATACCAGGTCAGGAATCCAGGAGCCAATAGGGAGGGAGTGAACCACCCACATCTGACCACATGGGAGCCAGGCAGAATGGAATGACCACTTCCCAGAGCCCTGGGTAGAAAGGGTTGCCATGAAGAAAAGGGACAGTTACCTTATACACGGTGGTTTTATTTTCAATGGCATCTGCTATTTTCATCATCGGAGAATGGAGCAACTTGATCTCCATTTCAAGTGGGTCCATGTCACCCAACAGCTCATCAGATTCTCCAGTGGCCAAGCCTGTAACACAACCAAAACCACTGTTAGGGCCCTAGCTCCACCCTATTGTCAACCCCCTGGTCAGGCCTCAGTGGAAAGGACTCCTCTTGCTGCCCAGAGGAGTCAAGAGGGGGAAGTTTTTTGATCCTGCTGAGAGGCCACAGGACAAAGGATTAAAAGCATATGTTTTGAGTAGGACATTCAGATGCCTGCTGGGAGCTGGCCTCAGAGCCTGTTTCCTCATCTGGAAAATGTGGATGCCACAACCCCTATTCATACGGGGCTACTGTGAGACACGGCAGAGGACATCTATAATGCTCTCACATGAAATGCTGCTCTGTAAATGGCAGCCACTGGGATTTGCTCCCCAGGATTAGGACTCTCTTCTCTTTCTGGCCCCTTGCCTGGAGCTGGCCTCCACTACAACTCGCATACATGCCCATTACCCTGGACCTCACTACCCTACAACTTTGCCCCCATCCCTCTCCCTGGGCCTTCTAAACCCTATTTACCCTTCTCAATCTAGCACTAGAGCCAACTCCTCCAGAAAATCCTCATCACTAACCTCTCTCCAACCCTATGCAATTTCCTGGACCTCAATCTTCTGCCAAGATGCATTTTCAGTGATGGAGCACCTCTTGCCCTCACATCCTGCCAGGATCAAGCATCATCATAAGAATGTAAGCTCAAATCCCTCTCAAATGCCCACTTGATAGAAGAGGAAACTAAAGTTCAGAAATAGGACTAACTTGCCAAAAGCCACATGGGGAATAAACTAGGAAGCAGGCAAGTCTTCTTGTCCTCATGTGTAAGCCAAGGACACTAAAAGACCCAGAGTAGAAAAACTAGGGCCCTCAAGAAAAACAGAGAACCTAGAAAGCAGATAGTCATGGCTTTCTCAACCACTCAAGAGTGTCTACAGACAGGTCCAGAGAGCACTGGGCATCTTTGTTAAGCAGGGGAGAGAAGGAAGCAGAAGCCATACAACCAGGGCCACAGAGGGTAGTATCTGAAGGAAACAAACATGCTCAGGAGTTTCTGAAAGTCATACCTCTGTAGCCAAGCAAATACTCATCTTAATAACAGCTAACACTTACTGAACATTTATTTACTATATGCTAGATACAGTTGTTCTAAGTGTCTTTTACATATTAAACAAATCCTCACAACTACCTTATAGGATGGGTGTTACTATCCCTGTTTTACAGATGACATCACTAAGACAGGGAGAAGTGAAGTAACTTGTTCAGCATCACACAACTAAAAGAAAACAAAGTTTGGACTTAAATCCAGGAAGTCTCTAGTTTTGACCCCCTAGTTTCTTTAAGCTGGAAGAGTCTCAGACAACAAGGCAGGAGAGCTGGTTCAAAGGTCACCTCAGCCTACATCCTTTTGGTAAATTAACACCTTTCTGTGACTTGGATACCTCACTCAGCAATGAGAGGAAAGAAAGAAAATCTAGGAATGGACCTGAAATGGCTATGAAAAAGCTTAGGGCAACATTAAAGAAACAGTTTTTGAGAGTAACATCTCAGGACCTGGAATGGAGCCCCACATTTCCAGAGCACTTCAGTGGGGGTACTAGGTACTTGGCCAGTTTCTTTTGTATCTACCAAAAGCTCACAACCACCACCACCCTATAGCCCAGATTAGAATTCTCCACCTTGCAGGAAAAGAAATTAAGCTTAGAGCTGGTTAAACAACTTGCCCAAGCCAGGTGCGATGCCTGTACTACATGCCTATAGTCCCAGCTACTTGGGAGGCTGAGGCAGGAGGGTCACTTGAGCCCAGGAGTTTGAGGTTGCTGTGAGCTAGGCTGACACCACGGCACTCTACCCAGGGCAACAGAGCAAGACTGTCTCAGAAAAAAAAAAAAAAACTTGCCCAAAGCCCTAGAAGGGCCAGGGGAGGAGGAGGTCAAATGTGGGATACGCTGTCAGATCTATGTGGCTCCATTAGTGCAAGACCAAGCACACCAACCCTCTCACACTTACATTCCATGGTGTCTTCATTGGCCTGCTCGGTATCCTCAATGTCAAAGACCTCAGTCATTTCCTTAACAATCTCAGCACTGAGATGGGCAGGCAGAGTGTGGGTTGGTGGTGGTGGTGTGTAGAAGCTGATCTTCCCACTGCATTAGGAGGTAAGAGAGATTGGTGGTGATGTCATTGAGAGAACAGATGACCAAAGAGAGGATGAGTTCACAAGCCAGAAACAGTGAGGGACAACAAGAAAACCCAGACGGTGGCTTCTGAACAATAACGAGTTGCTGGATAATCACTGAGCATAAAGTCCCAAGTAGGAAATGACCTAGAGTCTTGGCCATCCCCTGCCCTGGGACCCAGGAAATCAGGCTGTCCCGCCGACTGCAATGAACATAGATGAGCTCCCTTACAGAGCTGGGCTTCCAGCGGGTCTCACCCCTTACCCCTAGCTGCCACCTCACCTCACCCAGTCAGCCAGGACAGTTTTGGCTGCCTGCTCCTGACTGTATATGCCTCCCTTCTTCTTCTTCCCCAAGCGTTGGGCCACTGCAATCAGAAAGTGCTCGGTGGTCTGGAAACCAGAGACGCCGTAATAGTTGGAAATCTGGTGAAGGGAGAAAGAAGAGAAGTCATGAGGAAGAATGAAGAGCCCTTGGAGTGGAGTAGGGCATCAGCCAGGGCCCTGCTGCATACCTCCTCCAGGTTGCAGCGCTGCAGGATGGTCTCCACTGGGGTTACAGGGTCTGCCAGCTTCTGTACATGGACACAGTTGCGCAGGATGGTGCCTACCTCTGAGTTGGGGCCTGGGACAATGCCTGGAGCATCCAGAAGCCTGATGAACTTGTCCAGGTAGACCTCCTGCATGAATCTGGGGTGGGAAAGAAGGCCTGGATGAGTTTGGCATCCCCAATCACAAAGTTGGGCTGGAGGAGGGGTGTAAAGAAGTGAGGGGAGGGTATATTAGAGATGAAAGTAGAGAGATGTAGGGCTGTGGGTGGGGGCTCTGGGGCCCTACAGATCTGGGGCTGATTATAATCTTGCCACTGCCACTGGGGACTAAGATACAGGACCTTGGGCAAGCTTCTGACTCTCCAAGCCTTAGTTGCTTCATCTAGTGAAGGAGCTATTCATTAGTAGCCCAATCTCATGTGGTTGTTAGAAGGCTTCAAGGAGCTAATGGGAAGCACCCAGCTGAGCACCTGGCCCACACCTAGGGTGTGCCAGGTACATGAGGGCTATCAGTGAGATTCTTGTGCCTGGGGGAAGAATCAGAGGATGGTCCGAGATAAAGTAAGGGACGGGGGCCTTCGGGCATGAGAGTTAGGGGGAATGGTAGGGCCAAGGAGTTGTGGAGTGGGGGAGCAGGCAGGTGCTTACTTGGTGACCCCAGGAACAGCTCCCACACTGCACGCACGGCTGCGCTTCAGGCTATTGATCAGGCTGCTCTTCCCAACATTGGGAAGGCCTACAAAGTAGTAGCAGATGGCTCAGGGCAGAAAAGGCCCTCAGGAACATTCAGGCCAGCCTATTTGAGGGAGGCCCAGGCAGGGGCAGTGACCAGGCCACAGGGAAGCCAAAAACAGAGCCTGGCCCCTGCCTTCCCACCCCACACCCTGACCAAGCCCCTAATGGGTCCTTCTACCTTTCTCCTCCATTTGTGAGCATGCTAGGTAGACGATGTCCCTCTCTCTAGATGTGATACCTTCCCACCCACGACCAGCCTAGAAGAAGTGCTCAACACAAGGCCTTGGTGACATGACCCAACAGAAGGTAGACATCAGAAAGTGTCTATGAAACAGAGAACCATCTGTCCTGGTGTGTAATTCCCCTGGAGGGAAGTGGGGCTCTCCTCCAGATGCTGGTCTCTCTGTGCAGCTGTCTGCCTGCAGTGTGTGTTTTTCTGTTTGGGCATCTGTGAGCCATTCTCGGTCTGTGGATGTCTTTGTGTATTTCACCCTCACTGGGTCTCATTCTCACCATTAGCTTTCTGCACGTCCTCAAATTTACATGTGTGTACTACTCTCTCAATGTATATGCCTGGGTGTACACTTTGTGCTTCAAGGTTCCGTTCACTTTTCTTGGTCACTCTCATTCCAAATATAACTGCTTTTTCCTTTGTCCCTCTCCCACTCAGTCTATTTCTCTATCACATTTTTGTTTCCCTGGGTATCTCTGTGCATGCTTGTATCTAAGCACCTCTTTCTCTGCCATTTTCTCTCTCATTTTCTGGCCATCATCCTTTTATCGGATTCTCCCTATCCCACCAATTCTGCCTCTCTTTGGAATTCCCTCTATGCCAACTCCTGCCAATCTCATTCTGTCCACATTCCTTCTGTGAACTCATCCCTGTGTATCCCCCTCTGTATATGTTTCATTGTCTCGCTAACCTGTCTCTATCCTCTCTATGCACACACATATATCTGTCTCCTCACAGACAAGTCTGTATATTTGTGCCTGTGACTGTAGATACATGATTATGTCTGACAGTTGTAGTGTACCTGGGCACGTGTGTCTCCTATGGCTGTGTGTGCATTGTAGGAGCAGCACTGAGGTATGTGGGGCAAAGGCTTGGTCTGCATACATTTTGCCTTGGGTTTTTGTCTCTAAATGTGCCTCTGCCTCCAGGTCTATAGTGTGGACCCGTATATGTACTTATATCTGTGTATATGTTCCTCTGTATCTGCAATCTTGTTCCAGTCTGTTTCTATGTCTCTCTTTCTGAATCAGTCTCCATTCTTGTGAGTCTCTCCCATTCTTTCTTTGGGTATGCATGTCTGCCTCTCCACATACGTGGGGTGTCTCTATTCTTCTTATATCTCCATCTGCAGATCTCTGTATATGAGCCTGTCTGTGTCCCTTTTGGCATTTCTTTCTGATTGTATCTCCCTCTTTGTGCATGCCTCTATCATTTAAATGTCTCCTCTTTCCATTCCCCACCAGCCCTGCCACTGGCTTCCTAGTTCTTTTTTTATGTTCTTCTGTATCCATTCAGGTATGCCTACCTACACCTTCTCAGTGACCAGCTCTCCAATGTCTTTCTCTCTTGGCTTCACTTTCTATCCCTGATGCTCTGTCTCTGCCTCTCTCAATTTCCCTACTTCCATCCCACTATCCCTCCCCCTCAGTAATCTGGGTACCAGAAAGGCCCAGACTTGAGCCTTAGCTCTCCCTTGTCTTGCATAGGGATGAGCTCCACAAGTCCCTTTTCCCTTCTCTAGGCCTCACTGTTCTCATCTGTAAAGCAGGGATGGTCACCCTTTCTCCCACAGCTGACAGGATAAGATGGTGCCAGCTCCAAGCCTGGTGGTCCATGATTCTAATACTTAGTATCACAGTGGTGATTCTGAATATGCCTTCCCACACTTACCAATCCAAACTGCAAATCACAAACTGCTTTCTTAACTAGCCCCTGCTTCTCCAAAAAGGCAACGCAAAGTTCCCAGCATCCTTTCGCCCAATGAAGTCCCAACCCAAGGAAGGAGCCTGGGCCCCATGACTGCTTGCCAGGCCTTACCCACAACACCCACACGGATATGGGTGTGCACTTCACCAAGACGGCAATAGTTCCCCAGAACCCTCATGAGATTTTCAGCTCCAAAGCAGGCTTTGCTTTTCAGCAGTGACTCAGATGCCTGATCCACTGGCACACTGCAACGATTCTGGAAAATAAGGGACATTACAGAAGAGGCATCAGGTGGGAGATGTGATGTGAGCCTAGATTTCCAATTTTCAGGGCCTCCATATGATCACTGAGATCCTCAGCCTGAAACGGAAAGCTGCTCACATAGGTCCTGAACACCTGCCACTTCGCTGCTGCCCCCTCCGCTATCTTTGGGTCTCCAGCCTTCTCTGTCCCTGGCTACCTCTGCCTCAACACATATATCTTGCCTCGCTTAACAAGGGCAGGATAGTGTCCTAGCTCTAGATGGGCCAAATTTGAGTTCTAGCTCTACCACTCACAGGCCTATGCCTGGCAAAGCCCGTTTCCCTTCTCTGAGTCTTAGCGCCCTCCCTGCCTATGCACGGATGAGATGGTGGCTGGCCCACAGCCTACCTTCCCTTGATTCCTCACACAGGACAAGGCCACCCCAGCTTTCATTTCTTTACTTCTGATGCCACCTTCTCTGCCCAGAATGCCCTCTCTCCTCTTTCTCTTCCCTAACTTACATGCCATAACATTGTTTCTAATATCACAAAATTGGAATTAGCCTAAATAGCCATCAATAAGAAACAGGTTAAAAGGTATATTTGCCAAATGAGGTGGCTCATGCCTATAATTGTAACAATTTGGGAGGCTGATGTGGGAGGATCGCTTGAGGGCAACAGTTCAAGACCAGCCTGAGCAAGAGCTAGATCCTGTCTGTACACAAAATTGAAAAATAAGCCGGGTGTGGTGGCGAGCATCTACAGTCCCAGACACTCAAGATGCTGAGGTGGGAGGATCACTTGAGCCCAGGAATGTGAGGTTACAGTGTGAGCTATGATGAGGGCGCTGCACTCTAACCTAGGCAACCCTGTCTCAAAAAAAAAAAAAAAATGGTATACCCTTAAAGTGGAAAACAAATAAAATACAGCGGTTAGAAAAGAATGCTTATCACATTTTTACCATCAAAAAGCCAAAAACTTTGTAAATGAGATATCATGTTTCTCAAAGATTCAAAAGTTTAATGCTAGCAAGTAGTTGGCAAGGGTGTAGGGAAAGAGGCCCTCTCACAAATTCATCTATCCCACAGGTGGGAGGATAAATTGGTACAGCTTTAAGAGTAATTTGTCAGTGTCTAGAAAAACATAAAACGCATACAAAATCTATGACCCACCCACTCCACCTCTCAGTACCTCGCCTACACAAACACTTACCCACATGACAAGGAGACATGTGTGAGGGCATTTGTGAAAGCCTGGGTTATAACAATAAAAAAAAAAACCTGGAAACTAATATGATTCATCATCAAAAAGGTACATCTCTATACAAAGATCTCCCAGAGGGGGGAAAAAAAGCAAGTTGCAGAATGACCCACATAATACCTCCAAATAGTATTTCCTCTTACACACATCTAAGTATATACAAAGCACAGAATAAAGTCTGAAAGGATATACACCAAACTGACAATGGTGGTTACTCTGGATAAGGACAAGACAAAGTGGAATTAGGGAGACTGGTGAAAGGCTATTTAAGCTTTATGTGATTTGATTTTATTTCTACTTTATTTTTTAATAAGGTTAACACCTGGTACAAAACTGAAAAACAAGACCTCCAGCACCCAATTTCTCTCTGCAACAGCCACCGATGTTTCTATAATACCTTCATGTTCTACAATGGAAATGTATTTCTGTATTAATAATATAATTAGACTTTGGGAAAAAATGGCGGAGTAGAGGTAACTCTCCGGACAATCTGCCATTGGCTCGTCAGGCCTGGCTCCATCAAGGATCTACTGAGAAGTCTAGCAGCGGAGGGGAGTTACAGCCACTGGGGTGCAGGGCACCCAGGGCAGACTGGGGATATATGGCCTCCCCTAAGCCCACATCTCTCTTGTCCAAAGTGGTAGGCTCCACCCCTGGAGGGGGGAGGAGACAAGAAAACCCACATTCCCCAAAAGCTACCCCAGTAGGGGGAACCTTCCAAGTGTGGCGGAAGAGCTCCCCCCAGTGGTTGATAAAGAAACTACAAAAAGTAGATGACTGAGCTCTAACAATTGACCCAGATGGGGAGGACCCAACGCAATTCAGAAAATCAAGCCAAAAATACTCCCCCTAGGAGATTCACCAGCTCTCAAGAAATGGAGCCTAAACAAACCCAAAACACTAAAATGACAGAAGAATTCCAAAATTGGATTGTTAAAAAGCTCAATCAAATGCAAGAAAAAATGGATAACCAACACAAAGAAACTAAAAAGAAGATATAAGAATTGGAAGAAAGATTAACTAAGGAGATCGATATCTTGAAGAAGAATCAATCAGACATCCTCGATATAAGGAATTTATTCAGAGAAATTCAAAACACAGTGGAAAGCCTCAAAAATAGGGTGGACCAAACAGATGAAAGAATCTCAGAGCTGGAAGACAACTCACTCAAATCAAATAAGTTAATCACAGAGCTAGAGCAGAAAAATAAGAGACACGAGCAAAGCTTACAAGAATTGTGGGATTATACGAAGAAATATAACCTGGGAGTCCACTGGATTCCGGAGAAGGAGGAAGAAAAAACCCAAGGGTTAGATAAGCTTTTTGAAGAAATAATTGAGGAAAACTTCTCAGGTCTAACCAGTAACCTAGAATTAGAAATATAAAAGGCCAAAAGGACTCCTGGGAGATACAATGCAAACAGGAAAACACCACGCCATGTAGTCGTCCGATTGACCAAAATATCAACAAAAGAGACCCTCCTACAAGCAGTGAGACGCAAGAAGGAAATCATGTATAAAGGAAAACGGATACGAATAACTCCAGATTTCTCAACTGAAACAATACAAGCAAGGAGGGAAAGGGACCCACTCTTACTCTTTTAGAACAAAATAACGCCGAGCCTAGAATCTTGTACCCTGCAAAACTAAGCTTCATATATGAAGGAGAAATAAAGACATTCTCAGTTAAGCAAAGTCTCAGAGAATTTACCAAGACAAGACCAGCCCTACAATAAGTACTCAAAACAGTGTTACTAATGGAACACCATAATATAAACTCGCAAATATAAAAACAACCAAAACCCAAATATTAAAGGCCAGAGATTACAATGGCTCAAGAGAGAAATCAAATCAACAACATCCAACCCAACAGAATGAACAGTAATCTAACTTACCTATCAGTTCTCTCAATAAATGTGAATGGCTTAAACGCTCCATTCAAGAGACATAGGCTGGCTGAATGGATAAGAAAATACAGGCCAAGTATATGCTGTCTTCAGGAAACACATCTAACCTGCAAGGATGCATATGGACTAAAAGTAAAAGGGTGGAGATCAGTATTCCAGGCAAGTGGAAGCCAAAAGAAGGCTGGCGTGGCAGTTCTAATTTCAGACGATTTAGTTTTTAAACTAACAAAAGTAGTGAAAGACAAAGATAATCATTATATACTGGTGAAGGGCAGAGTTCAACTAGAAGAGATAACAATTTTAAATATATATGCAACCAACTTAGGTGCACCCAGATTCATAAAGCAAACCTTACTGGATCTAAGCAAATGGATTAATAGCAACTCCATAATCACCGGAGATTTCAACACCCCACTGACAGCACAAGACAGATCCTCCAAACAGAAAATGAATAAAGAAATAATGGACTTAAAGAAAACTCTAGAACAATTGGGTCTGACTGACATTTACAGGACATTCTACCCAAAATCCACTGAATATACGTTCTTCTCATCAGCTCACAGGACATTCTCTAAGATTGATCATAACCTAAGACACAAAGTAAACCTCAAGAAATTTAAAAAAATAGAAATCATACCATGTACCTTCTCAGATCACAGTGGAATAAAAGTAGAAATCAACCCTAACAGAAACTCACACTTCTGCACAAAAACGTGGAAATTAAACAACCTGCCAATAAATGATTACTTCATAAATGAAGAAATCAAAATGGAAATTAAAAAAATTCTATGAACAAAATGACAATGGACAGACAAGTTATCAAATCCTCTGGAACACAGCTAAACCAGTTCTGAGAGGAAAGTTTATTTCCATAAATGCTTATAACCAAAAGTGAAAACGATGACAAATAGACAATCTAATGAAACGACTCAAAGAGCTGGAAAAAGAAGAACAGACCAACCCCAAACTCAGCAGAAGAAATGAAATAAACAAGATCAAATCAGAACTAAATGAAATTGAAAATGGAAGCTATTCAGGAGATTAATAAAACAAACAAATTGGTTTTTTGAAAAAATAAACAAAATTGACACGCCATTGGCTAAGCTAACCAAAAACAGAAAAGAGAAATCTCTAATAAGCTCCAACAGGAACAAAAAAGGAGATATCACAACTGATCCCAAGGAAATACAACACATAATTTATGAATACTACAAAAATCTTTATGCACACAAACTGGAAAATGTGGAGGAAATGGACAAATTTATAGAAACACACAACCTCCCTAGACTCAATCAGGAAGAAATGGATTCCCTGAACAGACCAATCTCAAGAGCTGAAATAGAAACAGCACTTAAAAATCTCCCTAAAAAGAAAAGTCCCTTCCAGTAGAAGAGGAAAGTTAAAAAAAAACTATAAAACAATAAAAAGAAAAGTCCCGGTCCAGATGCTTTCACACCCGAATTTTACCACAATTACAAAAAGAACTAGTACGTATCTTGCAGAAACTATTCCACAACATGGAGAAGAACAGAAACCGCCCTGACACCTTTTATGAAGCGAATATTACTCTGATACCAAAACCAGGAAAGGATGCAACAAAAAAACTACAGACCAATATCCCTAATAAATACAGATGCAAAAATTTTCAACAAAATCCTAGCTAAACGAATCCAGACGCTTATCAAAAAAATAATCCCTCAAGACCAAGTGGGCTTCATCCCAGGGATGCAGAAGTTTCAACATACATAAATCTATAAATGCAATTCACCACATAAACAGAAGCAAAATCAAAGACCACATGATTCTTTCAATAGATGCAGAAAAACCTTTTTACAAAATTCAATACCCTTTCATGATACAAACACTTAAGAAAATAGGCATAGAAGGAACATATCTAAATCTGATACAAGCCATATATGACAGACCCATAGCCAATATCATAACGAATGGGGAAAAATTGAAAGCATTCCCACTTAGAACTGGAACCAGACAAGGCTGCCCACTATCTCCACTTCTATTCAACATAGTGTTGGAAGTCCTGGCTACAGCAATCAGACAGGAAAGTGGAATTAAAGGTATCCAAATAGGGGCAGAGAGATTACACTTTCACTGTTTGCTGATGATATGATATTATATTTAGAAAAACCCAAAGATTCAACGAAGAAACTCCTGGAGCTGATAAATAAATTTAGTAAACTCTCAGGATACAAAATCAATACACAGAAATCAGAGGCATTCATATACGCCAACAACATCAAATTGAGAACCAAATCAAAGACTCAATTCCCTTTACAATAGCAAAAAAGAAATTAAAGTACCTAGGAATATACTTAACCAAGGACGTAAAAGACCTCTACAGGGAGAACTATGAAACACTGAGGAAGGAAATAGCAGAGGATGGAAACAGACGGAAATCCATACCATGCTCGTAGATCGGCAAACTCAACATCATTAAAATGTCTATACTACCCAAACTGATCTACAGATTCAATGCAATACCTATTAAAATCCCATCAGCATTCTTCACAGATATAGAAATAATAATTTTACGCTTCATATGAAATCAAAGAAGACCCCGAATATCAAAAGCAATCCCAGGCAACAAAAACAAAATGGGAGGTATCAATATGCCAGATATCAAACTATACTACAAAGCTGTAGTAATTAAATTAATATGGTATTGGCACAAAAATAGGAATATTGACCAGTGGAACAGATGTGAGAATCCTGATATAAAACCATCCTCATATAGCCATCTAATCTTTGACAAAGTAGACAAAAACATACGCTGGGGAAAAGAATCCCTTTTCAATAAATGATGCTGGGAAAACTGGATAGCCACTTGTAGAAGGCTAAAGCAGGACCCACACCTTTCACCTCTCACAAAAATCAATTCACACTGGATAACAGACTTAAACCAAAGGTATGAAACTATTAGAATTCTAGAGGAAAATGTTGGAAACACTCTCTTAGACATAGGCCTAGGCAAAGAGTTTATGAAGAAGTCCCCAAAGGCAATCACAGCAGCAACAAAAATAAATAAATGGGTCATGATGAAACTAAAAAGCTTCTGCACAGCCAAAGAAACAGTCATGAAAGTAAACAGACAACCTACAGAATGGCAGAAAATTTTTGCATCCTACACATCTGATAAGGGGCTGATAACTACAATATACTTAGAACTCACGAAAATCAGCAAGAAAAATGAAATAGCCCTATTAAAAAGTGGGCAAAGGACGTGAACAGAAACTTTTCTAAAGAAGACAGAAGAATGGCCAAGAAACATATGAAAAAATGCTCAACACCTCTAATCATCAGGGAAATGCAAATCAAAACCACAATTAGATATCACTTAATTCCAGTGAGAATGGGCTTTATCAAAAAGTCCCCAAACAATAAATGCTGGCATGGATGCAGAGAGAGAGGAACACTCCTACACTGCTGGTAGGACTGCAAACTAGTTCAACCTCTGTGGAAAGCAATATGGAGATACCTTAAAGTGACACAAGCGGATCTACCATTTGATCCAGCAATCCCATTACTGGGCATCTACCCAAAAGATCCAATGACACTCTACAAAAAAGACACCTGTACCTGAATGTTTGTAGCAGCACAATTCATAATCGCAAGGCTGTGGAAACAGCCCAAGTGCCCATCAATCCAAGAATGGATTAATAAAATGTGGTATATGTATACCATGGAGTACTATTCAGCTCTAAGAAACAACAGTGATATAGCACATCTTATATTTTCCTGGTTAGAGCTGGAACCCATACTACTAAGTGAAGTATCCCAAGAATGGAAAAACAAGCACCACATATACTCACCAGCAAACTGGTATTAACTGAGCAGCGCCTAAATGGACACATAGGAACTACAGTAATTGGGTATTGGGCAGGGGGCAGGGGGCAGGGGGGAGGGGGGAGGGGTGTGGGTATATACATACATAATGAGTCAGATGTGCACCATCTGGGGGATGGTCGCGCTGGAAACTCAGACTTGTGGGGGGAGGGGGGAAAGGGCATTTTTTGAAACCTTAAAATTTGTACCCCCATCATATGCCGAAATAAAAAAAAATGCTTATAAAATAAATAAATAAATAATATAATTAGGCCTGGCACGGTGGCTCACGCCTGTCATCCTAGCACTCTGGGAGGCCGAGGCCGGTGGATTGCTGGAGGTCAGGAGTTCGAATAATATAATTAGGAAGCAGTGTGATTTGTTTAAAAGAGAAAAACGAATGGAGTTATATATGTTTTTAAGTTAACAAGTAGTTAAATGTATTTTTGAAATTTCCTGTAGACAATATCGATTATCCTGACAGCTGGAAAAAAGAAAAATACTTCCTGAAGAGTGATAATATAGGAAGGAGTTAAGTGAAAGTAATATTTACTGGGTTAATTTACTTAGTGAAGAAGTCACCCAGTAAAGCAAAAAGCTCATAGTTGAAGGCCTAGTTCAATTATTAAAGGGCTGGAGGTCCTGGTCCAAGTTATGACCCCTAACCTTGGCCCTAAGCTACCTGGAAACAGGGTAGCTGCCCCTGGCCCCAGGCTTACCAGGTTTTTGACTTGATGCTGGGTGCTGGCCTTGAAAGCCACGGTTGGCAGCTCATTCTGAAGGTAATCCAGCCACTTCTCCACAACCTCCTTGGGGACCAGGTCTGAGGAAAACAGGACCAGATGGGGCTAGTAAGGAGAACATATCTCCATGGCTCACTCCAAAGACATATCCACCCACACCCAAGCTTAGGCCCATCTCCCACCAACAGGTCTCTCTGCTGGCCCCTGTCAGTCCCTGTCCAGGCCCCAAGTTGGAATTAGAAAGGACAGTCTGATCTATGGGGCCAGTTGGCCCTCTCAGAGGGGACCTCTGTTCCCTCGGGGGAAATGGGCAAACTGGCTGTTTGGTCCCCCACCTTCCAAGATAGAGTGGCCGGGGCACCTGGATCATTCAAAGTTGGGCCAAATGTCAAGAATAACCCTGACAAAAATGGCTACTATGTGTAAAGTACTAACCATGTAACAAGCACTTTATCATTAATTCTCACAACAAATCTATAAGACTGGGACACTCGTGGGCCATTTCACAGCTAGAGAAATGGGAGTCCTCAGAGGTGACATGACCTGTGCAGTATCTCAGAGAAAACAGCACAAGTGGGATGAGACCCAGACCTAAGTGACTTCTGAGATCCATGTGCTCTTCTGCACCAATCTCTGGTTTCCAGTGTGGGGGAGAAGGGAGCTTTCCAGGATTGTCCAGTCACAGAGAAAGCTCAAAATGGCAAGAATGAGGGACTAAAAGGCAAATAGGCTCAAACTCCACTCCCAATGTGCTGCACTGTGTGTGTGTGTGTGTGTGTGTGTGTGTGTGTGTGTGTGTTCAGACAACATTCCTGGCCTTGAAAATTGAAACAAGAATTTCTACCTGGCATGATTATTATAAATACCAGTGAGTTACTGGGTCTCAGTGTCTGGTCCAAGTTAGACTTTCAAGAATGCCTGGTTCCTTCCTTGTCTTATCCAATCCCACTCAACACCCACCAATCTTGTTCAAGACTAGGACCAGCTTCTTGTTGCCCTCTGCCCGCAGGACAGTCTCCTCCATTTGGAAGCAGCGGCAGCCCAATGGGTCTCTGGCATCCAGGACTTCCAGAATCACATCAGAGTATTCGACCACCTGCAGGGCAGAAGACAGGGGGATGAAGGCAGGCAAAGGATTGGGTAGTTACACAAGCCTGTGAAAGAAAACGTCTCCATCTCATTCAAGAAAACAGAAATGAAGATGAAATGGGACTGGATTGGGACCCTCCCCAAAGGGCCTTAAAAAATGGATCCCTCTACCTTACGGAATTCCTTGTAATAAGCCTTCCTTGTGGCCTCATCATCCAGCTGAGGAAACATATTTAATTCCTGCAAAACTTCCTCCTAAAGGACAAAAAAAGAAAATGGTCTGGAAGAGGGGTGGGGAGGAGAGAGGGAAAGAGCCAGGGCTTTGGAAACCATAAGGGACTTGGGAAGCCAAGTGAATCTCAGCCCACGTAGCTCTGACCAACCAACAAAGCCAGGAACTGGAAGAACGGGACAGATCCACATGGTGCATGGTGTGCCTATGTACACAAATGTGTTTCAGCACCAGCTGGAGGCCTAAGTGTGCACATGGGTATGGAAGGGAGGAATGGAAGAGGGAGGTGTGAGAAAAACAGTCTGCCGGGGACATGGAATGAGGCAGGCAAAATATGCACTGCATAAAAGAAAAGGAAGTGTGAGTCAGCAAGTGTGTATTCTGCATGAGACAAGAACATCTGCCAGAAATGCAGCAAGAAGCCCTAGAAGGAAGATGACACCCCCTTACATTTTCTCCTCTGTGTCTCAATCATCTCCTCATATTCTCACTCTCTTGCCCCGAACCATGTCCCCTAGTCACACCTCTCTCAGCCCCTGACCCCACTGCCAGCCCCACTCTCTGGGTTCAAGCTTGGGAGAGAGGAGCTCTCCAGGGATGTCCAGTCACAAGTAAGGCTCAAAATGGCATTTTAGCTCCCATTCTCCCTCCCTCCATTCCCCCATTTTCTATCATTTCTGTACTGGTTCCCTTCTTCCCCTCCAACAACCTTACATTTTTCCTCTTTCTCTGCCAAAGAATAGTACAAGTTGCCTTTGTGCAAACCCACAGCAGTCCTACCCAGGGGCAGGAGGTGCTCTCTTACCTTGCGCTCAAACTCCTCCTGGCGTCTCAGGACATCCTGACAGTAACTCTCCATGGTCCTGCGTCTTTGTCTCTCCTGTTCCCGGGCAGCTTGCTGCTTCTCCCTCATCTCCTCAACCTAATAAGTGAACAAACACTAGGACTGTAGCTGACTGGGTCTGCAGTCTAAGGGAGGGACGGGTGACAGAGAGAGGAAACAGTGTGACATG
Organism: Microcebus murinus; assembly: GCF_040939455.1. Taxonomy (NCBI): domain Eukaryota; kingdom Metazoa; phylum Chordata; class Mammalia; order Primates; family Cheirogaleidae; genus Microcebus; species Microcebus murinus. The sequence continues at coordinate 78,562,906 of NC_134136.1, read as the reverse complement.
GCAGAGGTGGGAGGAGTAGGGGGACAGGAAGGAGACAGATATTACAGCAGGAGATGAGGATTTGAGAGAAAGAAAAAGAGACACATGAAGGGAGGGAAAGAGTGGCAGAGAAAAATAAAAATAGGGTGTGTGAAGCAGAAAAAGAATGCATTCTAGACAGAACTACTTAAGACCAGAGGGGGAAAGACACCAAGGTCCTGGGATGTTTCATCACTTAAAGAGCAGGAAGACAAAAGAACAGAAAGGGGCTGCAAAAGACTGGCCAAAGAGGAAGGAGAGTGAGGTCAAAGACAACCAGGAGAGTGAGATGATGAGAATGTCAAAGTTAGAGTGCTTCAAGGAAAGCACTCAAATGGTCTCAAATGCTGAGCATTCCACTAAGATAAGGGAAGAAAACCATCCGTGAATGTGATGGCATGGAAGGCACTGGCAAGGCCAGCAGGGGTAGTTTCAGTGGAGCACTGTGAGCGTAAGCCAGATAGCAATGGGCTGGGTGGTAAGGGGAAGGTGAACAAATGGAGACGCTAAATCCACTATCAGTGTAACATCCGTCTTTTCCTTCTTCCACAAATAGCTCCAACAACCCTAACAACTCTGGTCTCTGCCCTTCCATGCAACACTTCTACAGACCTGGCATTCAAGCCAGGCCCTTTCTCTCCCCCAAGGTAAAGTCCTTACCCTCTTCTTCTTTAATTCAGCCTCTCGATTAGGGTGATCATTGGAATGAACAAACTGAGAAGCCATGGGCACTTTGGAAGGCGCTTTCTTCCCATTTTGCTTTGCAGGCTAGTCACCACACAAGCGAGAAAAAATAAAACAGAGATAATGAACCCATGGAAATTATCCCCCCACCCCAAGGAAGAGGGGACAGAGATTAAAGCTGATCAAAGAAGTGTAGCTGTGTAGTTGCTGGGAGGAGTGGGCAAAAAGGGCTCTGTCATCAGAGATCTTTCATCTGGTAGGGAAGAGACCCCCTCCCTTAGCCAGGTAGAAACTGACTGAAGAACTTGGTGTGGAGGGGGATGCAGCTGGGAATGTTTCCCAAGGCCCAGGGAAAAGCTTTCCAGATAAGGAGCTCTCAAAATGTGGTCCCCAGACCAGTAGCACCTGGGAACTTGCTAGAAATACAAATTATAGGATGCTGTGCCAGACCTACTGAATCAGAAACACTGGGGTTGGGCCTAGCATCTTGTGTTCTCACTAGCTCTCAGGGCTGGTTAAAGTTTCAGAGCTTTGTTCACACTAAAATGTGAGCACCTAAGCCTTCTCTAGACCATACCTTTTTCTCACTGCTGTATTCCAAGCCTCACTTACCCACACCTTTCCCAGTAGGACCAGAAGACCCAAGAGCTAGGGCCAAAGGTGATGTTTTGGCTTCCCTCCCTCCTCCCCATAAGAAACAAGGACTTGGGAATCAGAAAGACTCAAGTCCCAGCTGCATTACCTTGAACCTAGGAACTTTCACTGAGAAAGTTTCCTCATCTAAAAAATGGAGATGATAATCTCTACCAAGGTAAATGAAGCACAAAGCAACATATGGTTTGTGGCGGGAACTTCATAAACGCTGCTGATTCTCTACTGCAGCCACTCAGAAAAAGGGCAGGAAAGCTAGATGCACTGATTCCAATGTGATATTCTGTCCAGAGTCGTCCAGTATCTACTGGGTTTTGTGGGCCTCTCTCAGGGCAGGTAACGTGTTCCCAGTAGCATATCTTACCTGAGGGTAGGGCCAACTTACCTTCTTGCAGCCTTTGGAACCTTTACCTGGCTTTTTATTTTCTACAAAAGAAAAAAATTAAATAAAAGAGCCATCATCCACCACCCCCACATTTGTTGACAACTTAATCAAGGCCAGGTCACACTGGGAACTTAGGAAGCCTGAGACACCATGTCTGTCTATATCCAGCACAAGACAGAGATACAGATGGCAACAATAGTGTCAGAGGAAGTACTGGATAGAATATATCAAACATTATTTCAATGCAAACTGACACAATTCTGAAGGAAGTTCTGTAAAGAGAGTGACCTGAATGTGTGCTTGTAACTCCTCTCCCCTACCCAGCCCCAACTTCCTGTTGGGGGCAACTCAATTATTTCGGTACCAGGCTGAGGTGAGAGAGCTAACAGCATGGGAAGGTAATCTGAGGGGTCCAAGCCAGCTAAGCCTGGGCAAATGCCGAGATGTGGGGAAATAACTATCCCTTCCTGCTGATCCTGCTCAGACCATTGCCTCCAAAGGGTCTTTACCTACTCTAAACTGCTGTCTCCCTTGGACACAAGAAGGAGAGAGCTGCCACTTCTTCAATCATGCCTTAACAAGGCCCAGGAACTTAAGAGGCCTTTCAATGAGAAGTTCCATCTGTCATCTTCTGCACAGCTAGGCTATTGAGGAAGAATGGCTTCCTTTAATTCTCACCACCTTCAAGGGGGTAAAGGAGTTCCCCAAGAGGGAGGAGGTTCTGGAAGGCCAGAGTATATAAAAACAAATATTTCAGCAACTTAAGATTACCATGCAGACAACAGGCTCCACAATCACATCAGGTGGCTCCCACTGAAGCAGAGTTAACATGGGGAAAATAAGTTAAATACTAGTACAAATTCTTAAGGAGATTCAAGAAGATACTTCAAAAAAATACCCAAAACTTAACAGTGAATTATTATAAGTTCAAAAGCCAGACACGGTGGTATACACCTGTAGCCCCAGCTATGCAGGAGGCTAAAACAGGAGGATCACTTGAGCCCAGGAGTTGAACCAGTCTGGACAATATAATACCACGTCTCTTCAATAGATGTAGTGAAAAACAGAACAGAAGCTAGAATACCAAGGGAGAGAGCTTACTTAAGACAGAACAAAAATCCAAAGAAATGGAAATGATAAGTGAAAATATAAAATAAAACATGGAGAATGGACCCAGGAGAGCTAATATCCAAATAACAGAAATTCCTGAAAGAAAAAAAAGGCACAAAGAGAAGCAATAATTTTCTTAAATAACAATACAAGTTCTTTAAGCTAAAGATAGGTCTGAGGTTTCAGACTAGAAAGGCACAGAGGAGCATCAAGATTAACAACCAAAAACACATACCCTGGGCATGTCCTAATGAAATTTCTGAACTCCAAAGATAAAGAGACAAAAATTCCAAACAGGAGCTATCAACAAATGACAAAGAAGTAGACAGCCTTCTCAAATCTACAACTCTAAAAACTTAAGACAGGACCAGGCGCGGTGGCTCACGCCTATGATCCTAGCACTCTGGGAGGCTGAGGCGGGAGGATCACTCAAGGTCAGGAGTTTGAAACCAGCCTGAGCAAGAGCTAGACCCCGTATCTACTAATGATAGAAAGAAATTGATTGGCCAACTAAAAATATATAGAGAAAAATTTAGCCAGACATGGTGGTGCATGCCTGTAGTCCCAGCTACTCAGGAGACTGAGGCAGAAGGATCACTTGAGCTCAGGAGTTGGAGGTTGCTGTGAGCTAGGCTGATGCCATGGCACTCTAGCCCAGGCAACAAAGTGAGACTCTGTCTCAAAAAAAAACTTAAGACATCCCTGTTGACTGATAGCATTAAAAAGAAAAAAAATAAAAAAAAAAAAAAAAAAAAAAACTTAAGACAGAAGAAAAAATATTACAAATGTCTGAGAAAAGGGACTGTGTTCCAAGCCAAACTCTTCTACCCGACTAATAGATCACTCTAAAGTGAAAGTAAGAGAAAAACATTTTCAGATGTATAAAGATTACCACCTGTGTTTCCTATCTGGTAAAACTACTGGCAAAAATAAAAATTCATTTAGGATAAAGATCTCAAGCTAAAGGAAACAAACAGTGGTGGGCAGGGAATCTATTAAAAATGTATCCAGCGGGCGGGCGTGGTAGTTCATGCCGGTAAATCCTAACACTCTGGGAGGCTGAGGTGGGCGGATCACTTGAGGTCAGGAGTTCAAGATAAGCCTGAACACAAGCAAGACCACATCTCTATATAAAAATAAATAAATAAAAATAGAGGATCACTTGAGGTCAGGAGTTCAAGATGAGCCTGAACATGAGCAAGACCACATCTCTATATAAAAATAAATAAATAAAAATAAAACTTACCATTAATTCTAAAAAGAAAGCTGTTATGTGGCTAAGAACTGTAAGACATATTAAAAAAAAGATTCTTGGCTGGGCGAGGTGGCTCACGCCTGTAATCCTAGCACTCTGGGAGGCCAAGGTGGGAGGATCGCTCAAGGTGAGAAGTTCCAAACCAGCCTGAGCAAGAGTGAGACCCTGTCTCCACTAAAAATAGAATGAAATTAAATTGGCCAACATAAAAATATGTAGAAAAAATTAGCCGGGCATGGTGGCACATGCCTGTAGTCCCAGCTACTCGGGAGGCTGAGGCAGGAGGATCCCTTGAGACCAGAAGTTTGAAGTTGCCATGAGCTATGCTGATGCCACGGCACTCTAGCCCGGGCAACAGACTGAGAGTCTGTCTAAAAAAAAAAAAAAAAAAAAAAGGATTCTTAAAATCCAAGAGGCATATCATAAGGAAATAGCTCAAAACTAAAACATCAAATTACTTCAACAAAATCCAAGAATCAATCAATGTGGGTTGGAAAAGCAAAAGCATGAAAGCATGCTAAAAAGTTTTGCTTTGGAAGGGTAGGATACAAATAGTCATTATTTAACTTCGGTAAAGTGATAGAGAAAAATAAGGAAATAAGAGGAAACAAACAATAAATTAAGATGATAGAAATCTGATCAGACATATTAGATCCCATAACAAACAAATGCAAATGGGTTGAATTTCTCTGGTAAAAAAAAAAAAAAAAACAGACCCCAAGTCTCCTTTTCTTCCAAAGTATTTGTGTTGCAACAAAAAAGAATGTGAGGTTTGGAATGAACCAGGTCTGGCCATTTTACTCAACCATTTCCATCTGCTTACCTTCCCTGGAAACTGAGCGCCTGCACTGGATACAGGCACACAATGAAAGAAAATACATCACTTAGAGAGGAAAATCATCTGCTTCAGAAGGTAGAAGGGAAAGGGGAAGGAGAAAACAGGAAGAGGGGAGGGGTTGCAGTCAGTCCAACCCTCATAGCACCACAGCACTCAGGAGCCTCTGCTAGTCATTTTTCAACAGCTTCAGAATGAAAACAGCTACTATTTTATAGCCAGCAGACCGAGGTTCTTATTCTGGCTCAACAACTACCTAGCTATGACCCTGAAGGATTTTTTTTTAAATCTCTGAGCCACAATGTCTGCATCCACCAAGAATATCTATGCCTAAAACCACCAATTCTCTTAGGCGTTGATCAGTGACTCAGGTGGGGCAAGGGCAATATATGTAACCTAAACATTAGTACCCCCATATTATGCTGAAATTAAAAAAAAGGAAAGGGTCGGTGGCTCACGCCTGTAATCCTAGCTCTCTGGGAGGCCGAGGCGGGCGGATTGCTCGAGGTCAAGAGTTCGAAACCAGCCTTAGCAAGAGCGAGACCCCGTCTCTACTATAAATGGAAAGAAATTAATTGGCCAACTAAAAATATATACAAAAAAATTAGCCAGGCATGGTGGTGCATGCCTGTAGTCCCAGCTACTTGGGAGGCTGAGGCAGGAGGATCCCTTGAGCCCAGGAGTTTGAGGTTGCTGTGAGCTAGGCTGATGCCACGGCACTCACTCTAGCCTGGGCAACAAAGTGAGACTCTGTCTCAAAAAAAAAAAAAAAAAAAGGAAAGAAAAAAATAAAGAGTATGAGCAAGAAAAATGCCCCACCAATTCTCAATCAATACTCAAAGGCAGATCTCTCCATTCATTCATCACTCATCTCCTACACTCCCAACCCTAGATGTCCCTGTATACCCACTATTGCAATGACAGCATCCCCCTACCCTCTGTCTGCCCTTGCATCAAACTTCCCACGATGCCCTCTGAAACTGCCAGTTGGGTGATCAAGCACTCACATAATTCTTCAGCCCCTCCCTGGAATCAACTCCCCAACCTCCTGCCTTGAGACTTGGCTTTCCCAAGGACAATGCTTCATTTGAAGGCCTCTCAAAAGGCACATGGTTGTCCTGGGGACAGTAGGTAGAGAAGGTGTCCTCTGGATTCACCACTGCCAAACTCATACTATTTCTTCCTCTCGTTAAAAAGGGAAAAAATAGGATTAAAAAACTCCTGCTCTTTTTGAGGCACCCACCATGCTGCCATGCCTGTCATCTATGAGTCACTATTCCTCATTTATTGAAGCATCTGGCTCATAGCTTTACTTTCGATCCAACTCCTGCCACCACCAACCTGAGTGACTTTGTAGATCACTGGGCAACTCGGATTCCAACACCCCAGGTTTCCCACTGCCTTGACATCCTCACTTCCAGGGATCTCCACTCCATCTCAGCCACCCATCTACACACTCCTATAGTTACACCTACAGGATTATCACCTGTAACTGCTTGGGCTTCTGAAAGCAGGCTCAGACACCGCTCTGTCCTATCTTCAAGCTCATTTGTCCAACCTTCTAGAGACTTGAACCCTCTATTTGGTTCCTTATTCATCAGCCACACCCCATCCCTCTCCATCCAAGTAACATTCCACAGTCTGTCATTACAATTATGTTCTTGCACAAAGCCACAATTCCCTTGCCTGCTCCCCCACTGCCCTAGTAGGACACCTTTGCCAGTGTTTGTTAACCAACTGACTAACAGGTAGGCAGGTAGGTAGGCAGCAGCTTCCATACATCTGTGCTACCAACACTGGTGGTTATAAACCTTTTAACTGATAAAACACTCCCCCTTTAAATAACCACTCAAAAATGTACAAGGCTGGGCGTGGTGGCTCCTGCCTGTAATCCTAGCACTCCAGGAGGCTGGGGCGGGAAGATCGCTCGAGGTCAGGAGTTCAAGACCAGCCTGAGCAAAAGTGAGACCCCATCTCTACTAAAAATAGAAAGAAATTAGCTGCACAACTAAAAATCTATATAGAAAAATATTAGCCGGGCATGGTGGCACATGCCTGTAGTCCCAGCTACTCAAGAGGCTGAGACAGAAGGATTGCTTGAGCCCAGGAGTTTGAGGTTGCTGTGAGCTAGGTTGACGTCACGGCACTCACTCTAGCCCAGGCAACAGAGTGAGACTCTGTCTCAAAAAAAAAAAAAAAAAATGTACAACAGTTAAAACTGGCCAGGCATGGTGGCACATGCCTGTAGTCCCGGCTACTTGGGAAGCTGAGGCAGAAGGATCACTTGAGCCTAGGAGGTTGAGTCCAGCCTGGGTTACAGAGTGAGACCTTGTATCTTAAAAAAAAAAAAAAAATTGTGTTTGAATACTCTTTGAAAGACTCCTTGACAACCTTTCCAAACATTATCATTAACATTTGGGTCCAAGGTATCCCCAGCCCAGAGGACAGAGAGCTGCACCACACAGTACCTCTCCCCATCTTCCTCAGCAATCAATCCCAGTTAGTCTGATCATTATTGATTTTTTTTTTTTTTGAGACAGAGTCTCACTCTGTTGCCCAGGCTAGAGTGCCGTGGCGTCAGCCTAGCTCACAGCAACCTCAAATTCCTGGGCTCAAGTGATCCTTCTGCCTCAGCCTCCCAAGTAGCTGGGATTACAGGCATGCACCCCCATGCCCGGCTAATTTTTTCTATGTATTTTTTTTCTTTATTTTTCTTTACTTTTATCTTTTTTTATTTTCTTCTTTTTTCCTGAAAAAATGCTGACTGATATATGTATTTTTAGTTGGCCAATTAATTTCTTCCTATTTTTAGTAGAGACCAGATCTCGCTCTTGCTCAGGCTGGTTTAACTCCTGACCTTGAGTGATCCACCCGCCTCAGCCTCCCAGAGTGCTAGGATTACAGGCATGAAAGTGCTAGGATTACAGGCATGAGCCACCATGCCCGGCCCTGATCATTATTTAGTTGCAATTTACCAGTGAATGTCTTTGTTTTGTGTGCACATATAATGTTTTTCTATTTAATTTTCACCATTTCTCCCACAAATGTAGATGCATACGATTATTCTTTATTTTTAACAGGTAACAGTCATATGGCTCCAAAATAAAAAGATATATTTTGAGAGGTCTCCTTGCCACACTCATCCCTATCCATTACAGTCCCCTCACCACCACAAGAAACCACTTTATTAGTTTACCAGGCATCATTTAGTTTATTTTGCAAATACCAATACATATTCTTATTTCCCCCATTTTCTCCCATAAAAGATAACATACTGGCACGGCGCCAGTTATCTCTCTATAACAGAGAAAGTGTTATAGAGTTGAAATCTGAAAAACAAGCAAGAGCTATACAGTTCAAGAATGAGGGGGAGGGGAGAGAAAGAGTCCTGAAGGTAGAAAGAACAGCAACTTGTCCACGTGGTCTGTTTCGCATTTAAGAAAAAGCCAAACCTCAAGAAAGGTCAGACAAAAATTTGGTGGGAGGACATTGTATGCATCCTAGGGGGGCTAAACTCCAAAGTGAAATGAAGAAGCAAAATTTTCAAGCCAATACTTAGAATACTTACAGAGTGCTTATCATGTGTGAGGCACTGGTCTAAGAATTTTACCTCTGCTAACTCATTAAATCCTCACAAAAAGCTATTAGGTAGATACTATTGATCTAACTACCTGTTTTGTAGATAAGAAGACTGGAGTTAAGTAACTTGCCCAAAGCCACACAGCTAGTAAATAGGAGAGCTGAGATTCAAACCCAGTCTGGCCCCAGTGTCCATACTCTTAACCACTGGGACAATTTATGGTATTAACTTAAAGGTATAACTTATAAAGAAAAATATTAGTACACGTTAGGGTTACAAGCAGTGTGATATGGTGTTTACTGGTATTTATCTCAGATCCAGTCATTGTAACCTTGCTGAGCCTCAGTTTCCTCATCTTTAAAATGGGAATAGGGGATAAGGAGAGCATTACCTTACAGGGAAGTCAGGAGGACAGTAATGATATCACATGTAAAAGACCACACTAAGTGATCTGGAACATACTGAGCAAATTTTAAAACTTGCTATGAAATACTATGAATATTCATTAAAAGCACAGGATTAGGAGGAGTGGTAAAGGAAACTCACTGTGTCTAAGTTTCATCATGATGACCAACTTGAAAGCAGTTAAGTTCAAATCTGCCTGCTTTCTTCCTGTCAGAATGAGAGAAGCAATTTGAAGACAGAGCTGGGAACCACAATGCCACCAGCCCCCAAAAGTAAAAGAACATGATGAGGAAGCCCTAACAATTAGGGAAACTGGGAGAAGGGGCTTTATGAAGCTAGGACCTGGTATGGCTTAGGCCACACAGGGAAGGCAGTGTCCCACTACCTAAAGGGAGAGATAGGTCTAAACCTCTCTTCCTGGGTGGAGTCAGTGCTTCAATACATTAGACGGGGTCCCTGGTCCTTAATCCTCCACCCTGTAGTGTTACGTAAGGTTCTAGTGCTAAATTCCTCCACACAGAGGGGAGAGGGGCATACAAGGTTGGTCTGTTTCTACGTGAGGTGATAATAGTGTCTCTTTTCTAGATGAGATACAGGGGATTCTGTAGCTCATCTACCCTGGGGAAAAGGTGCCCAAGAACAGAGCTTCTTACCTAGATTGTCTACGTAGACTGAGGTGAGTGCAAAATCTTATGGGAGAGGGGAAAAATCTGTGCCTATTATGTGCCTGAGTCTGTACCTCGGCAATTCGGGGCACAAATGGGGCTTACTATCTGTCCTATTCTGGGGTACAGAGCAACTAAGGAAGCACACACAGCAGCTGTGTCATCTCTGCTGCATAGAAGAGAAGCACAGGTCTATATATCTCTAAATTCTGGGGAGGGAAGAGGAAAGGTCCTGGGTCTATTTACCCTGGAGAGGGCTAACTCTGCTATGAGGTAACATTAGTGTCACAGTAACAAAAAGAGAAACTGTGTAACTTTTAATGAGTGGGGTCTGCACCTCACCTGCAGTGAGCTATTCTAGACCTTTCCATGGTAGGTAGACTGAGACAGTTTGTGTATCTTTTATGTGGGTTGAAGTCAGCAGCAAGCTAAAATTGAAGGAAGGGAACAGGGCCTCTGGTCCTCTGCATGGGTGGGGAGTAGAGGGGGTAGGCAATGCAGCTATATATTCAACAGAGCAGCCCTTACACTTGGTGCGGGGGGAGGGGTGTCTGTGATTTTTCCCTGGGTGGAAACAGATCTGAGCTCTTCTACTTTGGGTAAGGGGGGAGCCCATATACACTGCACTGCACTGCAGGGTGATGAGTGATGTCACTGCCTCGCAACATTACAGGGAGGGAAATCTGCATCTCTGCTCCTATGGAGTCTCTCCCTTGCTACATTTGTTGATTCTAAATCTTTGTGGGGGAATGATCTGTGTCTACCTCAAAAGGGTGGGGACAAATCTGAGCTCCTCTACCCCAGGGGCCCCTCAAGGGCCTGTATCTTTGTAGATTAGGGTCTGTCCCAGTTTGCTGCCAGGCGCTTTGGGGGTTGGGCCTTTACAAATTCGGTAAAACACAGTCTTTACAGAGATAGGGATTGGGTCTGATTCTCCACAATGGGGACTCACTCTAGCCTAGGAGGAAGGGAAAATTGGCTTGGTTCTCCATAGGCTGAAGCCTGTGCCTCCAACCATTTAGGGGAGGGGTGATCTATGGTCTCTGCAGGAGTGGGGGCGGGGCTTCCGTCAATTACTCTGCAGGAGTTAAGAAATAGGGAGGTCTCTAGGTCTCTACACGAAGGGGAGGAGGTTTCCTCCCTCTACATATTAAATGTTTCTGAGCTCCTCTATACTGGTGTTAAGGGGAACATATCAAAGCCTCTGTCCTGGGGGGGTTAGTGCCTCGAGGATATCGTGGTGATTTAAGCCGGGAGAAGTCTGCGGCACTCAGCTATGGAGGGGGATATGTTCCTATACGGTTGATCCCCCTGTCTACATCGGGGGAATGTGGAATAGAGCCTAACTATCCTGAAGGGCGGAGGGCGATCGACGCTTGTCCACACAAGTGAGGCCTGTGCCTCTCAACACAGTGTCGAGAGTCTACATCGTTCTAGGTGGAGCAAAGCTGTGCCCTTCTACCCCAGGAGAATGCAGTTCGATGCGTCTCCAAGTGCGGAGCGATCTCTGCCCCTCTTCTGGGCCCTCCTACCCTGGAAGGGAGCCGGCTGTCTAGGTCTGTATTCCAGGCTGGCAGGCATGTCTGGCTTCACCTGCAATAAACGATCCTAACCTCCCAGTGGGTTAGGTGAGCGCTCGCCGTAAGAAAAGAGGAGAGCAGTCTCTTACCTGCTCTTACTTCCGGCGAGGATCTGAGGAGAGAGGGTAGGACAACTCCGCAGGCCCAGGAGATGCGTTCGCGCCGCTAGGCTCCCACTTCCGGAACGCAGACTTGTGGCCCACAGTTCCGTCCGCCGTGCCTCCCCCGCAGGGGCGGGGCTTCGGATTGACTGCTGGCGCCCGCCGGTCCCTTCCTCGCGACCACGCTAGCCCCGCCTCCTAGTGGCGGGTAGGTAAGGAAATAGCGGAGGAGGGAGAGGGGAGGTGGGGAAGAGGTATGGAGAAGTGGCAGTTGTACAGATCTGGCCGTGTAACCTACTTGCAAGCGAAGGTCTTCTCTGCGGACCTGTCTGGAATTAAGTATGCGTGTTCCCAAGTTTACTGACCAGGCAATCAGCGTAACTGCATTAGACAAGAGTAAGGCTGGTGTCTTTGTCTGCCTGGAAGATGGCGACTGGTGCAGTGTGAGAAAATGGCCGCCTGTGTCACATGTCTGCCTGAGCATTCCCCATCTGAAGTGAGGAGTTGGTTAGCTGTTCCCAAGAACCTTCTGGGCTCCTAGGGCCCTAGAAAAGCCTTGAGCACTCGCAGCACGTTTTGCAGAAGCTCAAATCCATGGCCAGGTCCAATGCGAACTGGAGCAGGAGCCAGAAAAACTGGAAATCTCTCCCACCCGTTTGCCCTCTTCTCCTTCTCTCTACTTTCCTCAGTTCCAGAACAGCATTTGCAGAAGGGAATGCATTTGTATCTGTCAGTGGAAAAAGACTCAAACTCTGTAATATATATATATAGAGAGAGAGACAGATCTCACTCTGTTGCCCAGGCTAGAGTACCATGGCATCATGCCTAGCTCACAGCAACCTCAAACTCCTGGGCTCAAGCAATCCTCCTGCCTCAGCCTGCCCAGTAGCTGGGACTACAGGCATGTGCCAGCCATGCCTGGCTATTTTTTTCTATATACTTTTAGTTGGCCAATTAATTTCTTTCTATTTTTAGTAGAGACGGGGTCTCACTCTTGCTCAGGCTGGTTTCGAACTCCTGACCTTGAACTATCCTCCTGCCTCAGGCCTCCTAGAGTGTTAGGATTACAGGAGTGAGCTACCACGCCCATACCTGTACCATAGTTTGAAGAGGTTTATTCTGACCGGAGTACTTGCCACTGTGGCCCAGAGAGCCACGCCCAAGAAGCCTTGAGGAAACGGTCTCACCATGATTAGATTACAGTTTAGTTTTATACATTTCAGGGAGACAGAAATTACACATAAAGTCATAAATCAATACATGGAAGGCGTACATTGGTTCGGCCCAAAAAGGGAGGATATCTTGAAACAGCAGAATAAAGATTGTTTGATTTGTGATTGGTTAAAGAAATGAAACTTTGTCTAAAGGCTTGGAATGTTTTAAGATGAGGAAATCTGTTAATGAGAAACAAGCCACCATCTATAACCCAGACACAAATGATCTATTAAGTAAATTGATGACCTGCAGGTGTGATTTAAGATTTGTCTTGCATAGCCTTAGACCTGTTAGTGAGTTATAAAAGTATTTCCAAGAAGGAAGGGGGCATGATGAGGCAGGTCTGACCTCCCTTCTGATGGCCAGCAACTCAGCTTTAGAATATTTCTGGAGTCCCCTTGGCCAAGATGGGGGTCCATTCAGTCAGATAGGGGGCTTAAGATTTTATTTTAATTCACGTGTCTCTGGAGTGGGGACAGGTAAGGATTTCCTCGGACACCATATCCAGGAACTCCTGACCTAGGTGAAGAATGATGTCTCCCTCTAAAAACAGTAAATATTAGCCAGAAGGTATCATCTTCCTGATCTTTTAATTCCAGCCCCTCCTTTTCCTCAAGCCTAAATACTGTGGTGGGGCACAGAGTAGGTGGGGGTCTACCTATAGGGTATATTCCCCCACCTCAAGCACATCCAGGCTGATAAGCGATTCCTTCTGCCTACTTACTCCTTACATACACAGGACTCACCACCCCTACATCCAAGGAGAGCTGCTAACCTCTCATCCTAGAGACTCACAAAATTTCTCTGGACCCCAAACTAGCCCTGGGCAGCTTCGCCTTTCCCCCATATTTAAAATTTTTTCCTGTTTCTCTAAGACCTAACTTTTGTCACTTGTATGAAAACTTCCCTTACTTTCCTAGATCAGTTAGAAACCCAGAGCACCTTTATACAGCTAACCTAGCACTTACCACTTAATACTGTAGTTATTTATGTGGCTGTATCCACAGGAGGGTGAACTCTCTGAGAGCAGGGGCCATTTAACTCCAAGCACTCAACAAGACCTAGCAAAAGACTGGTACAAGGCAGACTTCAGCAAATGTTAAATGGGTGAGTTTACAGGCCTGCACCACAAATCAATGGGAAATGGACAGTTTAGTAGATAGCGTTGGGAAATTTGGCTCACCATAAGGAGAAATATAAAGCTGGATCACTGCTTATTCCACATAAGAGGGTGGACTGTGGATGTAAAACGTAAAATTATGAAGTTCGTATAAAAATATGAATGAGAGAATATCTTTGTGATCTATGATAGGAGGGACTTTTTGTATTTCTAAATATTATGGGGGTACAAATGTTTTTGGTTACATGGATTGCTTTTGTAATGCTTGAGTCAAAGTTTAAAGTGTTCCCATCACCCAAATCGTGTTCATTGTACACGTTAAGTAGGTTATTGCCCATCCTCACCTCCCCCTGTCCCTGCTTGATTTTCATTGCATTTATTTCCCTGCATACATTTGTGCAGTTCTACCCAAATTATTGCAAAAGGCATTGTCATCCTTCTTCATGGGTGAGTAGTATTCCATGATATACATTTACCACATTTTTGTTAATCCACTCATGAATTGATGGGCATTTGTGTTGATTCCACATCTTTACAATTGTGAATTGTGCTGCCATAGTCATTCAAGTACAGGTGTCATTTTGATAAAATGACTTCTTTTCCTTTGGGTAAACACCCAGCAGTGGGATTGCAGGATCAAATGGTAGATTGACTTTTAGTTCTTAGAGGAATCTCCATACTGTTTTCCATAGAGGTTGGTACTAATTTGCAGCCCCACCAACAGAGGATAAAAACTCCTTTCTCTCTGCATCCATTACAGCATCTTTTGGTTTGGACCTTTTTAATAAAAGCCATTCTGACTGGGTAAGGTGATATCTCATTATGGTTTTAATTTGCATTTCCCTGATGATTAGTGATGTTAAGCATTTTTTTGCATATATTTGTTGGCCATTTGTCTATCTTTTGAGAAGCTTCTTTTCATGTCTTTTGCCCACTTTTTAATGGGGTTGTTTTATTTTTTTCCTTACTGATTTGCTTGAGTTCTTTGTAGATTCTGGTTATTAGCCCTTTATCGGATGTGTTTGTGAATATTTTCTCCTAGTCTGTAGGTTGTCTATTTTCTCTGTTGATTATTTCTTTGGCTGTGCAAAAATGTTCTGTTAATAATTTAATGAAGTCCCATTTATTTATTTTTGTTGTTGTGATTGTCATGGGGTCGTCTTCATAAAGTCTTTGCCTAGGCCAATACCTAGAAGAGTTTTTCAAACATTTTTCTTCTAGAGTTCTTATGGTTTTAGTCCTTACATGTAAGTCCTTTATCCAACTTGATTTAATTTTTGTGAGTGGTGAGAATATGGATTCTGTTTCATCTGGGTGTGGCCATCCAATTTTTCCAGCATCAATTATTTTTTTAACTTTTTTTTTTTTTTTTTTTTTTTTTGGAGACAAGGTCTCACTTCTGTCGCCCAGGCTAGAATGCTGTGGCTCCAGCCTAGCTCACAGCAACCTCAAACTCCTGGGCTCAAGTGATCCTCCTGCTTCAGCCTCCCAAGTAGCTGGGAATACAGCCATGCGCCACCATGCCCGGCTAATTTTTTCTATATATATTTTTAGTTGGCCAATTAATTTCTTTCTGTTTTTAGTAGAGACGGGGTCTCGCTCTTGCACAGGCTGGTCTCTAACTTCTGACCTTGAGCAATCCACCCGCCTTGGCCTCCCAGAGTGCTAGGATTACAGGTGTGAGCCGCCCCCGCCTCCAGCACCAATTATTGAATAGGGATTCTTTTCCCCAGTGTATATTGTTGTCTGTTTTGTCAAAGATCTGAGTTTTCTCTTCTATTCCATTGGTCTGTGTCTCTGTTTTCGTGCCAATATCATGCTATTTTGATTACTATAGCCGTGTAGTGTAGTTTGAAGTCTGGTAATATGATGCCTCCAGATTTGTTCCTTTTGCTTAAGATTGCTTTGGCTATTCAGGCTCTTTTCTGGTTCCAAATGAAGTGTAGAATTATTTTTTTCTAGATCTGTGAAATATGACATTGGTATTTTGACGGAGATTACACTGAATTTGTAAATCACTTGGAGTAGTGTGGACATTTTACAATGTTGATTCTACCAATCCATGAGTATGATATGTCTTTCCATTTGTTCGTATCATCTGCGATTTCTTTCCTCAGTGTTCCATAGTTCTCTTTGTAGAGATCTTTTACCTCCTTGGTTAAGTATATTCCTAGGTATTTTATTTTCTTTACAGCAATTGTGAATGGTATTGAGTCTTTGATTTGACTCTCGGCTTGACTGTTATTGGTGTATAGGAATGCTACTGATTTGTGTACATTGATTTTGTAACCTGAGAGTTTGCTGTATTTACTTATCAATTCCAGGAGTCACTTGGTGGAATCTTTGGGATTTTCTAGATATAAGATCATATCATTTGCAAAAAGTGATAGTTTGACCTCCTCTTTCCTGATTTGGATACACTTAATTTCTTTCTCTTGCCTAATTGCTTTAGCTAGGACTTCCTGCACTATATTGAATAGAAGTGGTGACAGTGGGCATCTTTGTCTTGTTCCAGTTCTTAGCAGGAATGCTGTCAACTTTTCCCATTCAGTATAATGCTGGCTGTGGATTTGTCACATATGGCTTTTATATTGTTAAGATATGTTCCTTCTATGCCTAGTTTGTTGAGGGTTTTTATCGTAAAAGGGTGCTGAATTTTGTTGAATGCTCTTTCTGCATCTGTTGAGATGATCATATGATCTTTGTTTTTGCTTCTGTTTATGTGGTAAATCACATTTATTGATTTATGTATATTGAACCATCTTTGCATCCCTGGCATGAAGCCCACTTGGTCATGGTTGATTATTATTATTTTTTTTGATGTACTATTGAATTCTGTTCACTGGTACTATTGCATTCTGTTCACAAATGTTCATTATAAAACTGTTCATAATAAAGAAAAAATGTGAACAATCTAAAATTGCACCAGCAGAGGAGTGAATAAATAAATTACAGTGTAGCCATGGAACACAATAATATACAACAGTGATAAAGAAAGTTGTTACCAGGCCCAGTGGCTCAGGCCTGTAATCCTAGCACTTTAGGAGGCCAAGGCTTGAGGATTGCTTGAGGCCAGGAGTTCAAGACCAGCCTGAGCAACATAGCAAGACTTTGTCTCTGCAAACATTTTTTGAAGTTATTCAGATATGGTGGCACATACCTGTAGTCCCAGCTACTACTCAGGAGGCCAAGGTGGGAGGATCGCTTGAGCCCAGGAGTTTGAAGTTGCAGTGAGCTATAATGACACCACTGCACTCTAGCCTGAGGAACAGAGTGAGACCCTGTCTGAAAAAAAGAAACAAAGTTGCATGCATCAACTGGGATAAATTTTAAAAATATGCTGAGATAAAATACAAGTTGGAGAAGGATATATGAAGTATAAGTCCATTTACATAGTTTTAAAATCTAGTAAACAATATACTTTATTGTTTATAGATTATATAGACATATAAACAATGAGAAATACCAAATACAGCATGGTGATCACCTCTGGAGAAGAAAACAAAAGAACAGAATGGGAGAGAGATACACGTGGGGACTTCAACTGTTTGTCTAATATTTTACTTTCTAAGCTGGGTAGTTGATACATGGCTGTGTGTTATATTATTCTCTATACTGATTTGTACACCTGAAATATTTCATAATTTTTTTAAAAGGCTACAAGCATCTACAACAAAATGTTAATAATAGTTAAATCTAGGCTGAGCGCGGTGGCTCACGCCTGTAATCCTAGCACTCTGGGAGGCGAGGCGGGAGGATTGCCTGAGCTCAGGAGTTCAAGACCAACCTGAGCAAGAGCGAGACCCTGTCTCTACAATAAATAGAAATAAATTAGCCAAACAACTAAAAATAGAAAAAATTAGCCGGGCATGATGGTGCATGCCTATAGTCCCAGCTACCCGAGAGGCTGAGGCAGAAGGATCGCTTGAGCCCAGGAGTTTTAGGTTGCTGTGAGCTAGGCTGATGCCACAGCACTCTAGCCCAGGCAAGAGAGTGAGACTCTGTCTCAAAAAAAAATAATAATAATAGTTAAATCTAGATCCGTGGTTTTCTAACATTTGCCAACATCAAAATCATTGGGAGGGCTTGTTAAAACACCAATTACTGGGCCCCATGCCTAGTTTTGATTCAGTAAGTATGGTATAGAGCCCAGGAATTGGCATTTCTAACAAGTCAAAGTGCGATTGTCCGTGAATTTAATTTTCTTCCTTGTGCTTTTCTGTGTTTTCCATATATTCAATGTATTACTTTAGTGAGAGGTTTTTGTTATTTTTTAAATTGCTTTTGTCTGTATTTCCCACTTTCATTTCCCTGCTGTAGGCAGCCATTCTAAGGTATTTTATGCATAACTTTTTGTTTATATGCGTTCTTATAAAATACACATTATTATTTTATGTGCATTTCTCCCAAACTTTTATTTTTTAATTTTTCAAAATTCAGAACAGTTGAAAGAATGATATAATGAAAGCCCATACACCCTTAATATTTTTCCAAATATTCTCCTACCTAATCACAATACCATTTTTTTCCCAGTTGGTGAGCTAGATTTCCCACCATCAAATACTAAACAGTTCCTCCTTTTCCTACTGATTTGCTATGCCACCTTTATCATATATAATGGTGTACACACACATAGGTCTATTTCTGTTCTTGTACTAATACCACCTGAGTTTTAATATTTTATAATGTATCTTAATATCTGAGGGGCTTTTCTTCCTCTTTAGTTTTAAGGTTGTCTAAAAGGTATACCGCCACCTAAATTTTATTAATAAAATGAATCTAGCAAGATCTTCAGAATTTCAATTGGGATTTTGATTGGGATCACACTGAATTTATAGATTAATTTCAGGGAGTTGACATGATGTAATAATGACTCATTCCATCCAAGAACCTCAGTAAGGGGTGGAGAACCTGAGGTCTCAAGGCCACGTGTGGCCCTCCAGATCCCCAAGTGCGGCCCCTCAACCAAATCCAAACTTCACACAAATCCTTTATGAAAAGGACCTGTTCTGTAAAATTTGGATTCAGTCAAAAGGCCACACTCAAGAATACAAAAGGCCACATGTGGCCCCAAGGCCACTGGTTCCCCACCCCTACATGGTTTGTTACTATTGTGAATATTTTATTTTTACTTATTTTCTCATCGATAATACACATACATTTTGCATATCAAAACTATTTTAAAAATTATGCTTTAGGATATCTTACCTACCCTTGTCCACCTGGTCGCCCCACACACCCCTGCCACAGGTATCAGTTTTGTCAGTTTATTTTTGTCTTCTGCCAGTATTTCTTTATGCAAATACAAACAAATATAAACATATACCCTATTCCACCTCCCCCTCTTATACAAAAGGTGCCATACTATATATACTGTTATACATATTGCTTTTTTACTTAATATACATCCTAGAGGTCTTTCCATATCAGAGCATTAGAGAGTTTCTAGTACATAGAAAGCCACTGTATGAAAGCACATAGAGTGTGCTCAAAGTGTTACTTTATGTGGATGTACATTATGTGGATATTTATTTAATGACTGAAATCCCCTATTGAAGGAGGCTTTGGGTGTTTTTAGTCTTTAGTATTACAAACAGTGCCACATTGAATAGATATTTCATACATACGCAGACATTTCTGTGGGATAGATTTCAAGATTACATTTGTAATTTTGGTAGATATTGTCAAAATTGCCCTTTGTACATGTTGTACCATTTTGCACTTCTACCAGCCACACATGAGTGTATCTGTTTCACCACAGCCTCACAAGCAACAAAGTGTATTGTTAGACTTGGATTTTTGACGTTATACGTAAGAAATGGTATCTGATGTGGTTTTAATTTATATTCTACCTATGTCTTTTTCTATGAATTATCTTTTTTTTTTTTTTTTTTTTGAGACAGAGTCTCGCTTTGTTGCCCAGGCTAGAGTGAGTGCCGTGGCGTCAGCCTAGCTCACAGCAACCTCAAACTCCTAGGCTCGAGTGATCCTTCTGCCTCAGCCTCCCGGGTAGCTGGGACTACAGGCATGCGCCACTATGCCCGGCTAATTTTTTTGTATATATTTTTAGTTGGCCAATTAATTTCTTTCTATTTATAGTAGAGACGGGGTCTCACTCTTGCTCAGGCTGGTTTTGAACTCCTGACTTTGAGCAATCCGCCCGCCTCGGCCTCCCAAGAGCTAGGATTACAGGCGTGAGCCACAGCGCCCGGCCTGAATTATCTTTTTATATCCTCTGTCCCTTTTTATGTTGTGTTTTTGGCCTTGCCTTAATTTCTAGAATCTTCATATGTAATTAGAAAGATTAGACCTTTGTCAGTGATATCAGTTACCACTATTTTTTCCCAGTTTGTCATTCTTTATTTGCTAATGGATTTTTTCCAAGCAAATTTTATATTTATGTAAACAAATTTTTCTATGTTATCTTTTATGGATTCTAGATTTTGAGTCATAGTTTTTATGATAGATTGCATTAATGACTCAGTTTTTCATATCTCTCTATCCACACCCTTTGTAGTACCCTCGCACACCGACTGAGTTTGGCCATGTGACTTGCTTTAACCAACAGGATAGTAGCAAACTTGATATAAGCAGAGACATGAACAAGCCCTCACATATTCTGCTTCCTCTCTTGGACCTCTGCCACAGCTCTGAGAACATACCCAGGCTTGCCTGCTGGAGGGATGTGAGAGATATGTAGAAATGAGCTTAGTGGTCCCAGCCAACACATCCTATAGTAGCCAACCTCCAGCCAAGCCACCAAGTGCAGACACATGAGCTAGCCTAGTTGAGATCAACAGAGCCAGGTCCAAGGCCAGGCATGGTGGCTCACGCCTGTAATCCTAGCACTCTGGGAGGCCGAGGCCGAAGGCTTGCTCAAGGTCAGGAGTTCAAAACCATCCTGAGCAAGAGTAAGACCCCATCTCTACTAAAAATAGAAAGGAAATTAATCAACCAACTAAAAATATATAGAAAAAATTAGCTGGGCACAGTGGCACATACCTGTAGTCCCAGCTACTTGGGAGGCTGAGGCAGAAGGATTGCTTGAGCAAGAGTTGGAGGTTGCTGTGAACGAGGCTGATGCCACAGCACTCTAGCCCAGGCAACAGAGATGAGACTCTGTCTCAAAAAAAAAAAAAAAAAAAAAAAAAAAAAAAAACAGAGCCTAGTCCAGATCATAGAACCTCCCAGCTGACCCCCAGACTCTAAGTTTTGATACATAAATATTCATTTTGGCTGCTTATTGTGGCAGAAGTCCACCATCATTGTTCTTCCTTTTCAAACATATCCTGGCTATGCCGGCTTGTTATTTTTCCATATGAACTTTAGAATCAGCTTGTCTAGTTTCAGAAAAAGAAAAAAGTGGTATTTTTAATGGGTTTGTACTATTAATATATTTATAAATTAATTTGACATCTTTATGATTTTGAGTCTTCCTATCTAAGAACATGGCAGGCTTTGTTCCGTCTGTTCCTTAGGGTGTTATAAATGCTTCTCATAAGGTTTTGGATATTTCCTGTTAAGGTTGTTTGTAGGTATTTAATCCCTTTTGTTGCTATAATAAATGGAGCCTTCTAACTGAATGATTTTCTTTTTTTTTTTTTTTTTTTTTGTTGTCCAGGCTAGAGTGAGTGCCGTGGCGTCAGCCTAGCTCACAGCAACCTCAAACTCCTGGGCTCAAGCGATCCTCCTGCCTCAGCCTCCCGAGTAGCTGGGACTACAGGCATGCGCCACCATGCCCGGCTAATTTTTTTTATATATATATATCAGTTGGCCAATTAATTTGTTTCTATTTTAAAGTAGAGACGGGGTCTCGCTCTTGCTCAGGCTGGTTTTGAACTCCTGACCTTGAGCAATCCGCCCGCCTCAGCCTCCCAGAGAGCTAGGATTACAGGCGTGAGCCACCGCGCCCGGCTGATTTTCTTTTTTTTAATCTAACTTTACTGAATCATGAGTGATTTCTATATATTTATTTTACATCCTGCTACCAAATTAAATTCTCATGTTTGTGGTAGTTTTTCTATTGCTTTATTTGGGTTTTCTGACTATACAATCTTATCTATAAATAGTGATAGCTTTACCTCCTCCATCCCAATTGTATGCTGCTAATTTATTCCTCTTTTCTATTATAATTATAATAATTGCTACACCCAATACAATATTAACTTGTAGTGGAGAGAATAGATAACCCTTACCTAGTTTCTGATTTTAGCATATAGATGTTGCTAGTGTTTCCTAGTTAAGTAAAATGCTAGATTTGGGGATCTCTTTCTCGGGGGTGTGGGGGGAGAGAGAAAGAAAATATATCAAGGAAGAAACCATATGTTCCTCTTTTATTGAATGTTTTCATAAAGAATGGGTGTTGAACTTTGTCAAACAACTCTTTGGCATCTCTGGATATGATATGATTTTTCTACTTAAATTTAATAATATGTTAGATTGTACTTAATGGATTTGATCATATTGAATAATTCTTTCATTCCTGGAATAAATCCTACACAGTCATGAATTTCGTTTGTTCATATTTTATTTAGAATGTTGCATTGATATTCATAAGTTTATATGGCTTTCTTCTTGAGAAATTTTTGTCAGATCTTGATATCAGTGTTATACTCACTTCATAAAAATATTTTGAGAATGTTCCTTCTTTGGGTTCAGGAAAATAAAGTTAGCATTATAATTATCTGTTTTTTAGTGTTAATAGACTTCCCCTTGTGAAAGGATCTTGGTCTGGTACTTAACTTTCTCTATTTCTTCCATGGAAATTGGTCTATATGGACTTTTCTCTTTTAGGGTCAGTTTTGGTAAATTCTATTTTTCTGGGACATTATCATTTTCTTCTACGTCTTTAAAATTATTTGCATAGAGTTGTGTAAAAAAGTCTTTTATGATGTTTAAAATGTCCTCTTTATGGTTTATGTCCAAGTTTTCATTTCTTATTTTGCTTTCTCCTTTTCTTCTTGATTGTATTATCTAATAGCTTATATATTTCTTTTTTACAGAATCAGCTCATTTATTTATTTGTCTTATTGTTATCTAGATATTTTCTAGCTCCTTTATTTCAACTTTTACCTTTGTTAATTCATTCCCTCTAGTCTCTTTGAATTTATTTTTTCTTTTTATAACTTTTTAAATCTGATGCTTATTTCTTTAATTTTTTCCTTGTTTTTAATATAATTATTTTAGGGCTATGAACTTTCCTCTGACCACTGCTTTAGCTATATCTATAGATTTTGATATGTAGTATTTTCATTACCATTATTGTCTAGAAATTCAACAATTTTGGTTTGAGTGTCCCCTTTTACCCAAGAGTTGAGAGTTTGTACATATTTAAACGGAAGATCCATTTTACATTGATTTCTAGTTTTATCCAGTTGTGATCAGAAAACATGATTTGTATTAGTTTTACATTTTGGAATTTATTGAGATTTTCTTCTTGGCCTAATACTAACTTTGTTGTTTAGATTTTCTGTATTCTTACTGGGGTTTTTGTTCTTTTGCTATGCCCTAGAATGAGAAAGATAAGTTAAAATTTTCCTGTTTTTAGTTTGTTTCAATCGTTTATCTCTTTCTCCTTGTATCTCTTATCATTCATTTCAGCTTTGTGAAGGTTGCTAGGTTGGCTGGGTTCCATGGCTCACACCCATAATCCCAGCACTTTGGGAGGCTAAAGCAGGAAGATCACTTGAGGTTAGGAGTTTGAGACCAGCCTAGATAACATAGTGAGACCCTATCTCTACAAAAAAAAAAAATTATCTAGGCATGATGGTACACACCTGTAGTCCTAGCTATTCAGGAGGCTAAGGTGGGAAGATCACTTGAAACTAGGAGTTGAAGGTTGCAGTGAGCTATGATTACACAACTATGCTCTAGCCTGGATGATAGAGCAAGACACTGTCTCAAAAAAAAAAGAAGTTTATATGTTATTTGATACAAAAATATTCATAACTTTATATCTTCATTATTAATTATATCTTTATATCTTCTTTGTCTCAATTAATGCTTTTTGTAATAAACATTTTATTTTAGAATAATTTTAGGTTTTCAGAGAAACTGTAAAGTTAGTATAAGGTTTTCATATACCCTTCCCCTAGTTGCCCCTCATGTTAACATCTTATATGACTACATTTGTCCAAACTAAGAGATTAACATTGGTATATTGCTATTAACTAAACTCTAGACTTTATTCAGATTTCACAAGTTTTTCCACTAATATCCTAGGCTTCAATTCAGGATACCACATTATATTTAATCATCATGACTCTTCCAATTTGTGATAGTTCCTCAGTCTTTCCTTTTTTTATGACTTTGACAGTCAATTAATGCTTTTTGTTCCAAGTTCCTAACTTGTCTGATATTAAGATTGCAACTCTTGCTTTCTTTAATTGTGTTTGACTGTGTTTGCTCTTTCTTGTATTTTTAACCTTTCTGAATCAATTTATTTTAGTTGATTATCTTGAATTCAGCAGTTGGGTTTTGTTCAGTGATCCATTGGGAAAACATTTTTCTTTAAACACATGAACTAAGACCATTTCTATTTATGGATATGAAAGATAT
This sequence comes from Microcebus murinus, assembly GCF_040939455.1. Lineage (NCBI taxonomy): Eukaryota > Metazoa > Chordata > Mammalia > Primates > Cheirogaleidae > Microcebus > Microcebus murinus. The sequence continues at coordinate 78,538,745 of NC_134136.1, read as the reverse complement.
TTGATGTTATTATTGTCATATTATTTTAAGTTTTATTTTCTTTTTATCTATATGTTTATATATTAAACGCATTTCACTATGTAGTCTATTTGTTTTTGTAGCTATCCTGATATTTAGAAAAATTTATATTATATTTTGATCTGGTGAATAATTTTAGGTGTCTTATTTTTATTACTTTTTTCCAGTTGTTTATTGCTAAAGTAAAGAAATGCTATTGATTTTTATAAGTTGATTTTGTATCTGGCAACCTTGCTGAACTCTTTTAAATTCTAATGGTATATCTGTTGAATCTTTTTTTTTTTTTTTTTTTTTTTTGAGACAAGGTGTGGTGTTGCTCTTTCACCCAAGCTAGAGTACAGTGGTATCATCATAGCTGACTGCAACCTCAAACTCCTGGGCTCAAGTGATTCTCCTGCCTCAGCTTCCCATGTAGCTGGTACTATAAGCATGAGCCACTGCACCTGGCCTGTTGAATCTTTTTAATCTCTTCTCTTCCAGTCTTTACATCTCTCATTTCTTTTTCTCCCTTTATAGTATTGATCAAGACTTCCAGTTCTGTGTGAGAGTATCTAGTGAGAGTATCTAGTCTTAATCTCAGTTTTAAAGGAAATTTATCTTAAGTTTCCCCATTTAGTAGAAAGTATGCTGTAAGTTTTAGGTATGTAATCTTCACCAAGATAAGAAATTTGCCTTCTATTCTTAGTTTGCTAAGATTTTTAATCGTAAGTAGGTGTGTAACATGCATTTTCTGCACTGAGATAATCATATGATTACTCTCCTTGAGTCAATTAATGTGGTGAATTATATTAATAGATTTTTCTGAGATTGAACTAACTCCTTGCATTCTTGGAATAAACTCCATTTGATCATGATGTTTTTTTTTAATTTTTTTCAAAAAGTGTATGATCTAAATAATGTATTTTAATACATTGTTGGATTGTATTAGCTAATATTTTATTTAAGATTTGTACATCTATATTTATAAGTGAATTGAACCTAAAATTTTCTGTTCTTGTATTATCCTTATCAGGTTTTAGAATCAAGATTTCAAGATCATACTAGACTAATAAAATGAGCCAGGCAGCTTTCTCTCCTTTTCTGATTTTTGGAATAACTTGTGTAAGAAGAAAATCAACTGTTCCTTGAGAGCCTGGCATAATACACCTGTAAAACCATCTGGGTCTGAATTTTGGGGGAAGAGAGGTCCTTGACTACCATTTCAACTTCATTAATACTTAGTGATCTATTCAAGTTGTCTACTTCTTCCTAAACCTTTTTTGTCATTTTATACTTCTCTAGGAAAAAATCTTATCCAGATATTCAGATTATTCCTGTCCAGTTCCTAATGGTCAGGTTTCTGACTTGAGTGTCTCACAGTGCCTTCACTGAGAGGGGGCTGCCAGAGGAGAAGCATACCTGTCATTTGGGAGCCAGAGGGAGTTTGGCTACTTTTGCACTTCCAGCAAAGCAATGGCTATGTGGAATTCTCTATGGCTTTGGATATTTGTGACTGTATATGATTGTACACACTTCTATGAATGTGTATGTTTATATGTGATGTTCTTCTGTGCTTCTATTTCTAAGAAAATGTAAGACTGAAAGAGAACAGTCTTTCAAAGGGCAATTGGCTAAATTATTCTTTGTGTAGCTATTCTGTATCTGTTATCACAGGTCCCTGAGCAGAGAAAGGGTAATTCTGTGTGTCTCTCAACGTCCCTGTGTACGTCTGCATCTCTGCCAGAGGGTGATTCACTCTATGTGCTTTTCCATGTCTCTGAGAATCTGCATCTGTGAAAGTCCATGTTCTGTGTGTATCTGTCTTGCATGTGTCTGGGTCTCTAAGGGAGGGGATTCTGTATGCATCCCTGTGTTTCACTGTAGAAGCATATGCATAGAATACACATGCTACGTGGCAAGTTCAGACTCTCCAAGTCTGGAAGAAACATTACAACAGGAAATGCTCTGGATTCCAGCTTCCGGATGGAATTTCACTCAGAAAAATACCCCTTCCTGGTCCTCCCAATAAATGCAGCATTCTTTGTCTTTCTTCAAGAGACTGAGTTGAGGGGGTTTATGCTAACCTTGGCCTCAGAAGCCACATCTTTCAGGAAGATTTGGCAGAGCCATGAAATTCCACACCCTGCCACTCACCTCTTGCCAGGCCTACTTCTTCCTCTTGAACCCTTTTATAGCTCCACATTATCTACCAGATCAATTCTAATCTAAATTGCCCAGAGAGACCAGAGGAAGACACAGGGAAATTGGGACAAAGAAACAGCATAAGATTTGTTTTAAGTAAATAGATAAATAAAGGTAGATATGGGGACACAGAGATAATGACAAAGAGACAGAGACCAAGAAATACAGTTTCAAATGTGGGAGCAGACAGTCAAAAATGAAATAAAGGAATAGAAGGATGTACAGAGAGATGAATTGAGTGGGGTGAAGAAAGAGGGACTGGCTAAAATAAGACAGGAATGTAGGGAGAGATATAGAAAGATGGGGGACAGAGACAGAGATTGGGATCAGAGAAGCAGCTATATTCAAAATGAGAGCAGAGAGACACACACACAAATAAGTAAATAACAGAGCCAGGTAGATAGGGAGGGAGTACCTAGCATTAGACAGACAAAGATGGAAACAGATGGTGATGACAAGGAAGAGGAAAATGTTGATGATGTTGAAACTAATATTTTTGAGTATTTGTTCTGTCTGAGGCATTGTTCTAAGAGCTATACATGTGTTAACTCATTTAATCCTCACAGTAACACTATGCAGTGTAGGTGCTGTTATCAGCCCTATTTTATAGATGAGGACACTGAGGCACAGCAAGTCAATGGCACATCTGGGATTAGAATCCAAACAGTTTAGCACCAGAGACCATACTTTTGACTAATCTGTCAGTGACACAGAGGTAGAGACAGAGGGACAAGGAGCTGGGGACAAGATAGCAAACAGATGAAACACCTAGGGACAGAGAGATGGGGACATGAGAATGACCCAACAAGAGAGATGGTGACAGAGAAACATAGATGGGTGATAAAGTGATGAGGAGAGAGAATCAGGAAGAAGGGGACAAGAAGACTAACATACAGGGGTGTGTGTGTGAAAGAGAGAAAGACAGAAATAGAGACAAAGAATGTAAATATCAAGGGAAAAAAGACAAGATATGAGAGATTAGAATAGAAAGTTGAGAATAGAGAAAGATGGGAGTTGGGGAGGAACAGAGATAGATGAATGTAGCAACACAAATAGAAAGATGATGCCTGGGAGATAGCCAGAGATAAGACATAGGGAAGGAGTGATGGGGACAGAAGAGAGGCCAAAGAGCCAAGGGGAATTGAAAGGTAAACATAAAAGACAAATTCTGGAACACGTAGAAATTTAGAAACAGATGAGGGAAAGCAATGTGGTCATATGTATAAGGACAGAGACACGGACCACGATGAGGACCATGAGTTAGACGGGGACAGGATGGAGACAAGGCAGCCCCAAACATAACTAACATAGAGACAGTGAGGAAGCAAAAGCAAGAAGGGGAGAAAGTTTGAGAAAGAGGATAAGAGAGATAGGAAAAAGAAACAGCCAGACAGATGTAAACAGAAAGAGAAGAGAAAGCAAAATAGGGACAGAGATAGGGGATGTCAGAGGTGGTGACAGTGATGGTGAACTGGGAAGAGAGACAAAAACAAGAAAGAAATAGAGACAAAAGGATGAAGTCATTTTGATCCAACAATCATTCACAATTCTCTTGGATATATCAGCACCAGCACTGGGCTGTATGAGGCCCACTAGGCTATGAGCTCAGGAAGGCAGGGGCCGATGTTTGTTATTCATTACTGTATCCTACACCCATAAAACAGTCACATGGAGGGCTCCCATTTATTAAACGTTAGGTATCAGAGACTGCATGCATTTGTGTGGATTATGTCATCGAAGCCTCATAACTCTCATGTAGAAGGTATTATTATCATCTGCAGTTCACAGATAGTGGAACTGAGGCTCTGAGCAATGACTAACTTGCCTGTCACACAGAGGAGCTAGGAGTGAAGTTCTGGCCTGCACCAGTGGTGAGAATATGTCATGAACCAAGGACTAAGATAAATATTATTCCATGCAACCGAGGTACAAAAGTCAAATTCTAGTCTGCCTGCCTCCAAGGCCTACGTGTTTGACTAACATGGCCATATGGCTTCAATGAAGGCTTGCTGACAGACTAATGGAGGACTACTGAGCCTCTAGGGTAAGTGTGTCCCGACTCCTTATTCTTTGGCGCTCCCTCCATCTAGTAGAGGGGATAGACCTAGCTAGCTCATAGACACTGAGGAATATCCTGTGAGTGGCAGAAATAAAACCCTGTGGGAGAAACCCAGCCTGGGAAAATCAGAGAAGGCTTCCTAGAGGAGGAGGTGGTTCAAAGAGGCCAGAGGCAGATTTACATAGAAGTCAATGAAGCTTAAGATTCAAGGCCCCTCCTTTGCACAGGTCCCTTCCAAGGCCCTGGTTAATAAACAGTGAAAATTCAAAGAGTACTGAAGATTTGTCATTCAAGAAAATTGAAATGCCCTGAAATCTTACAGCTCATATACAAAAGAAACTAGACAGAGGTTTCTCCTTGACTATAGTTCTAAAAATATGTAAGATATTATTGTGAAGCTGAAACTTTGCTAAACTGTCAATAGTAAAAAGCAAATTTCTATCAAGCATGCTATTAAGAAAGACTGACTGATATTTCTATTCTCTCTATAGAAAATGACCTTACCTCATGCTTCAATGACAAAATAGAAGCCATCAGATGTGGAGAATTATTACCAGGACTTTCACTTTCCCACCATTGAATCTCTACAGCTACCTGTATCTTCATTAGTCCTTTTCTCATTTTTTCCTGTTGCAATTAGAAAACCAGGGTGGGTGGGTTCTCCTCCTCTCTGAGGCCCAATGCTCCAAATCCCAACACTTACCCGTCCCTTCTTTTGTGTTATTCCCTTTCTCTCCCTCTCTACTAGATCAGCAGCAAACATAGTCCAGTACCTCCCATCTTAAAAAAAAATCATCCCTTGACTTTCCTCCTACCTATCTCTCTGGGCTGTTGCCCTTCACAGGCAAGTTTCTCAAGGAAACTGCCCTGCTTCAGTGGAGTGGAGGGAAATGTTCTCTTCCCTATGACCTCATCTAGGGTCCTGTAATAATCTACACTCCCTCTACGTGGTGGCTCATACCTGTAACCATAGCACTCTGGGAAGCCAAGGCAAGGTGGGAGGATCGCTTGAGGTCAGGAGTTCAAGACCAGCCTGAGAAAGAGCGAGACCCTGTCTCTACTAAAAATAGAAATTAGCTGGACAACTAAAAATATATAGAAAAAATTAGCTGGGCACGGTAGCGCATGCCTATAGTCACAGCTACTCAGGAGGCTGAGGCAGGAGGATCGCTTGAGCCCAGGAGTTTGAGGTTGCTGTGAGCTAGGCTGATGCCACGGCACTCTAGCCCAGGCAACAGAGTGAGACTCTGTCTCAAAAAAAAAAAAATACACGCCCTCCAGCACTCTAGCCAATTAGTCCTGTTTTTTAAAATTAATGTATTTGTTTTACATGATATATGTTATAAATTTTAGAATATACATAGCTGTATAGTTTGAATAAATAATAAAACAAATACCTGTGTATTCTATCACCCAGCTTCAATAAGATATCATTTACTAATGACAAAACTCCCTATGTAACTCTCCCCATGACACCACCTTCTCCTTCTTGAGAGGTAACCGCTGTCTTGAATTTTTCATTTTTCATTCCTTTTCTATATGGTTTTACAACATATAAATGCATCCACATACTGTTTAATTTTGCATGTTTTTCAGATTTGTATAAACATACACTTCCATGACTTTTTTGAATCCAGTATTAGGTTTCCTGAGTCTCATCCATGTTGATCCAGGTAGCTACAGCTCATTCATTTTTTTTATTTCCTTATAGTATTCCACTCTGTAAATCGGTCTCAATGTATTTATCTCATGCTCTTGTTTCAGTTTCTTGCTGTTACAAACAGGCTTTTGTGAACATTCTTGTAGTGTCTCCCACTACATATGTGTACGGGTTGCTCTAGGGAGCAATTCACAAACTTTTTGGTCTCAGGACCCCTTTACATTCTTAAAAAGCATTGCAGACCCCAAGGAGCTTTGGTTTATGTGGGTTATATCAACTGATATTTGCCATATTTGAAGTTAAAACTGAAAAAGTTTATATTAATTTTAAAATAACAATAATAAACCCATTACATTTAACATAAATAACATATTTTTATGAAAAATAACTATATTTTCCAAAACAAAAAGAATTTAGTGAGAAGAGTGGCATTGTTTTACATTTTTGTAAGTCTCTTTACTGTATGGCTTAATAGAAGACAGCTGGATTCTCATATCTGCTTCTACATTCAATCTGTTGTGATATCATGACATGTAGCCTCTAGAAAACTCCACTCTACATTCTTGAGAGAATAAGAGTAAAAAAAAAAAAACAAATAAAATCATACTAGTAGTATGGTTTTGCTCCTTCCTACTACACTCCACCCCAGACACACAGACTGCCCAGAGAGAACCACTGCTCTGGGACATAAACCTAGAACTGCTGGATCATTGAGTGCGTGCATTGTTCAGCTTTACTAGAAAATGCCCAACTTTTCCTAGAGTGATTATATTGATTTACCTTCTATCAGTGGTGTATCCATTCACTGTTCATTCATTCTGATATTCCACTCCACTACTCCTCCAAAACTACTCCTATGAATGTCACCAACAACATCTATGTTGCAATATCCAATGGACCCTTTTCAATATCATCTTACTTGGCTTCTCAACATTCTTGAAACATCCCTAGCACACTCCTAGTTATGTCCCTACTTCTTTAACTCTTTCTCAGTCTCTTTGCCAACTCCCACCCCTTTACCCACCTGTAAAGTTGGAGTTCCTCAGAGCTCAGTCATGAATCCTCTTCCTTTCTTTTTTTTTTTTTTTTTTTTTTTTTTATTTTTCTCCAGCTCATGGCCTGTTAGGACCTTTCTTAATCTTTGCTCTGTTTCAGGCTGATTTTTTTCTATTCTTGTGACTTTTAATGCCATCTCTATGCTGACAACTCTCATTTATTTTTGAATCACAGACCTCTCCCCTGGGATGTATATACCACTATCTACTTGACTTCTCCACTTGGATGTGTGGAGGGCATGCCCAGGTTAACGTATCTAAAACCGAACTCTTGATCTTCCGCTGGAAATCTGTTTTTCTTTCTGTCTTCCTCATCTCAACGAGTGACTGGCCCCACCATCACCAGATCCCTTGGAGTTACCCTTGATTCCTCCCTTTCCTTCCTTCTTCCAAGCCTCCACACCAAGGGCTCTCAATTCTAAATATCTCTCAAATGTTTGCCTTTCTCCATCTCCACCTTAGTCAACTCACCATCATTTCTGACTGCAGTAGGTTCCTAATCTTGTCCAGCTCTAATCCAATCCACAGCAAAGTCATCTTTTTAAAATGTTAAATATACCTTGTCAACCCCAAGCTTAAAATCTTTCAATGTGTATCTCAGCATTTTTTGGATGTGAAGACTCTCCAAAAAAAGATACTGTTTCCTCATGATCCAGTTTACATGTGGTACAAACTTAAAAGTTTTATGAAACATACCCTTCCTACATGATCCTATGATACACTCTGATATCTTCTACTCTTCTCAAATTGATTTCACTACCTTCTCCTATTTGACTCACATTTAAAAGCACTGCTTTAATCTTTTCATTGCTTGTAGAATAGAATCCATTCTCCTTACCTTGGTCTAGAAAGCCCTACATAATCTGGCCCCTGCCTACCTCTTTGACCTCATATCCCACCCATCTTGCCCTCTGTGCACTATTCAGTCCCACTGGCCTTCCTATAGCTTGTAAATATACCATTTCCCTTTCTCCTCAGGGCTTTCCCACTTGCTGTGTCCTCTGCCTGGAACACTTTTGCCTCCACTCATCAGCTGACTCCCACTCCTTCGCAGTTCAGCTTAAATGTCAGGCCTTGCTTGACCCCTCAGGCTAAATCACCCCCACCTTGTTATTCTCTTTTCCTATCCCCCTGTTCTGTCCTTTTACAGCCATATCATAATTTGTAATTATGTGTGTTTATGTGTTGTAATTATGTGTTTATTTATTTCACATCCTCTCCAGTACCAGACCGCAAACTCTGAGGGCAGAGTTTGTCCGCAACTGTCTTGTTTATGTCTGTCTTATTCACTATAGCATAGCTAGTGCCTCATAGTGTGTTCTTAAAACACACTCATTGATTGAGCTGAGATCTGAAGAATAAATGAATTGTAATTGGGGAGATGTGAAAAGAGTTTCACACAGAGGTAACAGCATCTGCAAAAACTCCAAAACTAGAGAGACTAAGGAACAGTCTAAGAATTTCAACACGGAGTCTGGAAAGGTTGACACAGGGCCAGATCTTGAAGAGCCCACCTTAGCCTTCCCTATTAAGGAAGGTAGGTTTACTTTTGAGCTAGTGGAGACTCATCAAAGGGTTCTAAACATGGGAGTGGTATGATTTGATTTACCTTTTCAAAAGATATACACTGCACTGCCTGTAGTGTAGAAAACAGATTCTAGACAACAAGACTAACAGGGAGACTGTAAGAGTTTTGCAGTTTAGAAATGGTGCTAGCAGGCCTAAACTAGGGTAGTGGAAGCCGAAATGCAGCACTACATAAATAGACTTGGAAGCTAGTCAGGAGGTAAAAATGTTGGGACTTGGTGGTTGCGTGTGGAGGGTGGATAAAGGAGAGAAGAATCGGGTGTAGCTCAGGCTTCTGCTTTGACTAGGGTCATTCACTAAGGTAAGGCACAAAGGAGGACAAACAGATTGTGAGGAGGATGCCTTGAGTGAGGGAGAAGTTGAGGTTTGGGGTATTTCTGGGATATTCAGGTAGAGTTGTCTAGTAACCAGTTGAACGCATGGGTCTAGAGAAATACCTGGTCTTGAGGTATCAATTTGAGAGTAATCAGCAAAGAGATGATAACTGAAGTCATGGGAGCAAATGACATAATGGAAGGAAAATATATAGAGAGAAGACAAGAGAATTCAGGCCAAAGTCTTAAAGAGAACCATCATTGAGGGTTGGACAAAGAAGAACCTGGAAAATAAAAGAGAATTACCAAGGATGAAGGAGAAAAACAAGGAGAGTGCAGTGTCATGGAAGTGGTTTAAGGAGGAGGGAGCAGTCACTAGTGCCAGATGCTACCAACAAGCCAAGTAGGATAACCTCTGAAAAGTTTCTATTGGTTTTAGTGACAAAGGCCATGGCAGGCCTTGATAAGAGAGCAGTTTCAAGTAAGTAGTGGAGGCAGATTGTAGTGGGTGGAAAAATAAGTGGGAGGTGGGAAAATAAAGACAGTTGAGTGTAGGCAACTCTTTTGAGAAGTTTGTAGAAAAGAGAAGAGAGAGGGAGGTGGTTGGAAAGGGAGAATTCTTGGTTAATTGTTTGTTTTTAGATGGAAGAGACCTGTGTATGTTTAGATGCTGATGGGAAGGAGCAAAGATGAATTCCTAGGCTTGGTGGCAAGAAGTCAAGAGCTTCCTTTTTCATGGCTTCTGTTTATTCTGTGAAGTAGGAGATAGCGTTATCTGCACAGGGTTACGGGGCAGACAGAGAAGTTGAGGGTTTGAGGGGAGGGGAGAGGGTTTGAAGTGACCACAGTGGAGGATGTGAGAAAGAACTAGGAGGGTTGTGGGTCAGCACTGAGGGCCTGGTGGAAGCTGGGAACCATGGGTTTATAGTAGCACAAATCTGTGAGGTTGAACAGTTTCCTTCAGCAGTGTTTACCTGCCTGGGCACCGGCATGGAAAAGGAGGACAGTTGGACTGATCTAAGGTTGAGATGTTGCCAGGCACATGGGATACACCAGGGAACTGGGGCTATTGGTAAGAGAGTGACAAGGGACCATGATGTCTGGTCTGAGCAGAGTGAAGAGTATCAGAGACAGGTCCTCTATAAGCCAAGCCCTGGGAAACTTTGGAACATGTGAAAAGGCTTCTGGAAAAGAGAAGAAACAGTGAGGGGAGGGCTGGGCACAGTGGCTCACGCCTGTAATCCTAGCACTCTGGGAGGCCGGTGTGGGGGGGGGGGTGTTCACTTGAGCTCAGGAGTTCAAGACCAGCCTGAGCAAGAGTGAGACCTCGTCTCTACTAAAAGTAGAAAAATTACCCAGGTGATGGGGGCCCACACCTGTAGTCCCAGCTACTCAGGAGGCTGAGGCAGAAGGATCACCTGAGCCTTGGAGTTTGAAGTTGCTGTGAGCTACAATGACGCCACTGCACTCTATCCCAGTCGACAGAGCAAGACTCTGTCTCAAAACAAAAGGTAGGGGGCAATGAAGTGAGAAAGACCTGAGATGGGATGGAAGGGCAGATTTGGTGGATTGAGCCCAGATATTTGACGGTGTGGGATCAAGGAGAAATGGGGAAGGCAGGCTGAGGGGAATTTTTATGGGGCAGAAGGAAGGCCTAGAGGGCGGTCGCAGCGAGAAGTAACGCGGGACCCTGCGAGGGGGCGTGGTCAAGCGCTAATCCCGGGCGAAGAGGCGGGGCCCGGGTAGCTGGGTCCCAGCGCCACTGTGGCTGCGGCTGTCTCAGCCATGGCTCCCGCCTGCCCATCCCCCTTCCTAGGGCTCCTTCCCGCCTGCCGCCGCGGAGACGCAAGCTGAGGCTGGCAAGGACAGTGGAGCCTGGCCCTGGCCGATCCCCTGTCCCCGCGGCTGGAGCATCGTCTGGAAGGACTGGCTGAAGGCGAGCTCCGCAGTCCAGCCGCGCGACACTCACGCGCGCCCCCAGCCACCGCCGTCCTCTCCTTCCTATCCTCCCCTCCTTCCCCTCTCCTCTCCCTCCCCTCTCCTCTCCTCCGCCCCCAGTCTCCGCGGCGGCTGGAGGAAGAACCCTTTCCGACCAGCCAGGAGAGTCCAGATCGATTCCCATTCGGGGAGAAAGAAGAGACCCCAGCACTCGGATCCGACCAACCACTCGCCTCGGGGCCACGGAAGTGGCTCGCTGGTCAAAGGAGAGCCCGCGCCGAGCGTAGTCCCCAGACCCTCGGCCAACCCCAGCCACACAGACAGCGCTCTCCAGTGGGCCCCCGGCCCCGCCGAGCCCACTCCCGGAGCGGGGCCAGGGCCGGCGATGCCTGGCACGTCAGCGGCGGTGGCCGCGGCTGCTGCTGCTCCTGCCACCGCTGCCACGGCTGCTGGCCCGAGCCCGGGCCGGGGGCTCCAGTCTCCGCAGTGGGGTTGAGCCCGCAGCCCCGCCCCCCCCCCCCAGCCTGAGGCCGCTGCTCCGCCGGGCTCCGGGCCTCCTCCGCCCGCGCCTCCGCCCCAGGAGCTGGAGCCAAGCGGGGAGCCCGGGCCCCGCTCCCAGGCCGGGACAATGCATGGCCACCGAGCCCTGGGGGGCGCCGGGCCTTCCGAGCCCGAACACCCGGCCGCGAATCCCCCAGGCTCCGCTCCACCGGCCTGTGACAATTCAGACCCTGGAGTCTTGGAGCCTGGACTGCTGGTGCGCCAGGGTTCAGGCTCAGCTCTCGGCGGCTCCCTGAATTCCCAGTTTTGCGGACCCTCGGACGCCAACCTGGGCGCTGCTCCAGGCCCCCGGGTCTTGCCCTGTGGCCCCAGTCCACAGCACCATCGAACCCTGCGCTTCTCCTACCACCTGGAGGGATCACAGCCTAGGCCTGGTGAGTAATCAAGGGAGCATGGGAGCCCGGGCCACAGGCTTGGTACTGGGAGCGGGTTTTTGTTTTGGGGCCCTCTAAGCCCCACCTCGGGGCTGGCCCTCTCACCAGGGCCCTCCAGGTCACCTCATCCCCCACCCCCACCCCTTGGCCCTGCATCCAGTCTTTTCAACCACTATCCCTGTTTCCTCTCTCTGTCCCTTATGCCCCTCAACCTCTTTGACACCCTTCTCTTCTGTCTGCTGAGGCTAATGGGAGAGGGAGCACTCTAAGAAAAGGGGCCAGGGTTGCAAGGCAGCAACAGGGATTTGGTTAGGGGAACCAGGGATTTGTTGGGAAAATAGAAAAGAAGCAGTCTCTTGCATTTGCCAAGCACCTACATTGTGTCAGGCACTGGACTAGGTGCTTTACATAGGTTTTCATTTCAACTTGAGGAACCCTCTGTGAAGTAGATATTATTAGTCTCATTTTGTAGGGGAGGAAATTGAGACTCAGAGAAATTAAGTAACTTGCCCAAAGTCACACAGCCAGTATGGAGCCAGGATTCAAAACCATATGTATTTGTGTCCAAAGTCTGTGGTGTTTCCACTTCCCCAAACTGAGGCTGGAGACCATAAAAGTAATGCCAAGCCTTCTGCTTATGTGATTTTCTCTTGTACTATTCAGCAGCTTTGGAGTGTGAGTGGAAAAAAGAAGGATGGTGGATTGATCCAAGGTTGGGGTTTTGCCAGGTGTGTGGTGGGAGGACAAGGAAGGAGGGAGTAGAAGGTGCTGATGAGAGAGAAAGGTGGAAGAGGCGGACCACAGGCCTTTGGAGTCAGGCTGGAGGAGAGTGCTGGGGGTAGGAAGACAGCAGAAGTGTCAGCAAGGCAGAAGCCAGTTGTAGCAGTGCTAGAGAGGTGCAGGACCACGAAGTTGTTTTGTGAGGAAAAATTAGGATGGTTTCTTGGGTTTGAAGAGGCAGGGAGCAGCTCTAGGTCAGGCTGGGGCCACAGCACTACCTGGGAAGGCCTTTGCACTATACAGACCAGAGTAGCCCAGCAGGGCCTCCCCCATCTGGGGACATTCTCATGTGGGCCTGCACCCAGGAGCCACGGAAAAAGAGAAGTGCATGTCTGCCCTGCCTTCCACTGGGAATGAAGGAGTTGTTGAACCTCTGGGGGCTCCCAGGGCTCACATTGCAGGGTCCACAGGTCTTTGAGACTGTGGCCCAGCACCAGGTAGCAGTAGTGAGGCATAAAGCCTGGGCAGGATGTGCCCCTTGCTGCTGTCATGACCTTGGGCTAGTCATGGAACCTCTTGAGAGATTTCAGAGGGCTTCCTTGGTATGGGCTGGAGATAGCCAGCTGAAAACAGGGCCTTAATGCCCTGCCCTACATGTTGCTTCTCCTGGCTTTCCAAACTCACCTTGACAGATACTGTGTGAAGCAGGCGACTCACTCCTTTACTGAAGGACCTTCTTTCAGATCCCAAAACACACCACAAGCACTCCCACCCCAGGACCTTTGCATTTGCTTTTCACTCTGCCTGGTAGGTCTTCCCTAGCCTTCCACCTGGCTTGCTTCTCATCTTTCAGGTCTCAGCTCAAATGTCACCTCCTCCAAAAGACCTTCCCTGACCACTTTATTTGTTTATTTATTTATTTGAGACAGAGTCTCACTTTGTTGCCCAGGCTAGAGTGAGTGCCGTGGCATCAGCCTAGCTCACAGCAACCTCAAACTCCTGGGCTCAAGTGATCCTACTGCCTCAGCCTCCTCAGTAGCTGGGACTACAGGCATGCGCCACCATGCCCAGCTAATTTTTTTGTATATATATTTTTAGTTGGTCAATTAGTTTCTTTCTATTTTTTTAGTAGAGGCAGGATCTCACTCAGGTTGGTTTCGAACTCCTGACCTTGAGCAATCCGCCCGCCTTAGCCTACCAGAGTGCTAGGATTACAGGCGTGAGCCACCGCGTCGGCCACCCTGACCACTTTAGATAGGGCTATTTGTGAGTCTACATTGCAGCTGCCAGTGTGCTTCCGTCCTGGCACTTAGTACAGTCTCAACTATCTTATTGTTTATGTCTGCTTGTTTAGTGCCTGTCTTCCTTCACTAGAATGTGAGCTCCATGAGGGCAAGGGGATTATATTTGTTTTGCTCACTATTGTATCCCTAGTGACTAGCACAGTGCCTAGCACACAGAAGGTGCTCAATAAATCTTTGTTGAATAAATGCCTGATCAGATACTAAAGGAGTACAAAGTAGGCCCTCAGTAACTATTGCCTTAGAGAAGGACACTGGATTCCTGCCCTCCAGATACTTTTGGTCTAAGAGTCAGTAGTGGGTAGTGTCTCAACCCCTCTGGCCTCTCTGATCAGTATATAGTAATGATTCTGAGCATGCCTTTCCAATCCACCAATGCTTTCAAATTTAAAATCATAATACTCTTCCAAACACTCCCCTCCTCCCCAAAAAAGAAACACAAAGTTCCCAGGATCCTTTTCCTCAATGAAGTCCCTGCCTCTATAATTGTATGGTGAGTGTCTTTTTTTTTTTAGAAAAATCAAGATGAGGATTGGGAATAAGAAGGATGTCAGGGAAGGACCTGGTCTCCCATCCAACCAACCATTCCTAACTCACTTACTATGTGACCCTGGGTGAGTGACTTCCCTTCTCTGGATCTCAGTTTCCTGAGAAAGGAAAGTGAGTGCCATGAGGAGTGTGTGAGATACTGGTTGTAAAGCCTGCAGCATAGTATAAATCCTCAGAAAGCAGGAGTTTTTAAAAGTGAAATTAAATTTAAAAATAAGAAGAGAGAAAAACCTTCTGAAGAAGAGGCGGAGGAATTACTCAAGCCCTGACAAGGCGGGTGCTGGGCCATGTGATTCACAGCAGCATGGGTTGTTAAAGGTCCGCCCCCCACACACACACTGCCCAGCTAGCCCAGGGGTAGGCACAAGTGACTTGCTTCTCTCTCCAGG